>NC_080092.1:19744111-20047142 GCF_950005125.1 Chionomys nivalis
AACAAGACAAAACAGCAGCCTACAGAATGGGAAAAGATCTTTACCAACCCCACATCAGACAGAGGACTGATCTCCAAAATATACAAAGAACTCAAGAAATTGGTCATTAAAGAACAAATAATCCAGTAAAAAATGGGATACAGACCAAAACCGAGAACTCTCAATGGTTGAATCTAAAATGGCCAAAAGACACTTAAGGAAATGCTCAACATCCTTAGCCATCAGAAAAATGCAAATCAAAACAACTCTGAGATTCCATCTTACACGTGAAAAATGGCCAAGATCAAAAACACTGATGACAACTTACGCTGGAGAGGTTTGGGGGTAAAGGGAACACTCCTGCATTGCTGGTGGGAGTGCAAGCTGATACAGCCCATTTGTATAGCAGTGTGGAGATTTCTCAGAAAATTAGGAAACAACCTACCAGCAATACCGCTTTTGGGTATATATCCAAAGGATGCTCAATCATGCCACAAGGACATGTGTTCAACTATGTTCATAGCAGCATTGTTTGTCATAGCCAGAACCTTTAACCTAAATGCCCTCGACTGAAGAATTGATAAAGAAGATGTGGTACCTTCACACAGTGGAGTACCACACAGTGAAAAAAAAATAACATCTTGAAATTTGTGGGCATATGGATGGATTTAGAAAACATTATATTGAGTGAGATAACCCAGACCCAGAAAAACAAATATATGTATTCACTCATAAGTGGCTTTTAGTCATAAAACAAACAAGCAAACAAAACAAAAACAAAAACAAGAAACAGCCTATAATTCACATCCCCAGAGAACCTAGACAGCAAGGAGGACCCTAAGAGAGACCTACATAGATCTAATCTACAAGGGAAGTAGAAAAAGACAAGATCTCCTGAGTAAATTGGGAGCATGGGGATCATGGGAGACAGTAGAAGAGGAGAGGGGGGAGAAGGAATGGGAGTGGAGAAAAATATAGCTCAATATAAAACAATTTTAAAAAGCTAAAAACGAGTGAACTAAAAAAAGAATTCTCTTCTATCTTGTGGGTCCCAGGGATTGAACTCAAGTCATCAGGCTTGGCGTCAAGCACCTTTCCTCATTGAGCTTTCTGTCTTTCAGGCCTCCTTGATCGAATTCTTGCATAGAACTCCCCCATTACTTTTTAAATGCAGCAAAGCAATGTTCTAAGGAATCCGTGTATTTCCTTCATTTTCTCCACCGCTGTTCATATAACATCTTCCCTTTATGAATCAGTGATCTCAACATCCATCCCAACCTCCCAAGAGCTTTCTGATCATGGACCACCTTCCTACAGGTAAGTGTTCACCACTCCCTCACTGGTATCCGAGACAAAGAACACGAACGTTCTGCCATTGTTCTTGCAGCACACGAGCCTATGTATTTGTCTTTCATGAGACCCTGAGTGGCACAGGATAGAGACCGTGGATTATACTTCTGCCCAGCCTAAATTTGCACACAAGGAATCGCATCATGATTGGTCAATTATAACACTTTCACAAAACCTTAGCAGATTTATATCAATGTTCTTAGTGTTGACTTCACTGCTAGGCACTGCAGTTGTTTGTCTTTGGTTTTAGGAACTTACAAAAGAAACAAAAAGCAGTTTAGTTATTACAATGATGTAGGCATGGCAGGAACAGAATTGGTTCTGATTTTAAATATATGTTGCCTATTTAGAACCAAGTGGCAGAGAATATCAGGTCTCTGCTTTGTGTGGGTACTGCAGTCCTCTTCTAAGTCAACCGAGCAACAGGCAGAAGACAATGGACACACTGAGTGGTGTTCCTGCCCTGCCTAAACCAATTCCATAATGTAACATTCATCACAGTCATTACAAACAGTGAGTGGGAAGAAAAGTTCTCCAGAAAGGCTGAAAAATCCCTACATCCATGCTAAAGACTCATTTCCGAAGCCTGTGTTAGCAAACATGTTTCATAATGTATCTTAATGTATCATTCACTTTAGTGTGGTCCTTCTGCAGGTTCCAGTAAAATGGGAATGTGAAAACAGTGTTGCCAGTTCCCGAGATCAGACAAGCTCTCTGGCTACAGAAGGCGTAAGATCTCAGTTCTTACACATATTCTTACATTTCATCTCACAAGAAACTTTTTGGGCAGGCCAAATCATCTCGTTTTAAGGATGAGGTAGCTGAACAATGTGGGGCTATAAGTTGAAAGGGAGGAAGAATTTGAACTCATCTATTCAGGCTCCAGGGTTCATGCCATCCTTCCGAGAAAATGAGGATGGAACTTAATGAATCTTTATTTAAAGATTGGTATGAGGTACCTGTTACTGGAATGATAATACAATTGGTATCGGAGTCACACCGGAACGCACATTTCAGTTTGGTCATTGACCCACTGGGTGACTTTAGACACGTCCCCTCTCTTTTTTTCTGGGCTTGACTGTTGATAAACAAAATGTGTGTAAACATTCCTCACCAGTTATTATAAGGATTAACTGAGACATTTATGTGAACTTTCTGAAGTAAATGGTAAGTATTATTATCATGCATAAAGGGAAGTAGATGGATGTGGTACTTCCCTTTCAGGACCCTTTGAGGATTAAATCATAACATATATGAAAGCACACTGCAAATGTTAAAGTGCTCTACAAATGGTAATGGCTTGCACTCCCATTATTGGAGGCATTCCTTTTCCAAGGCTTTGTCTGCAGATAGCAAACAGTTCTCACCCGTATGTCTGTGTTTTGCTATGTGCTTTAGGGACAGCAAAGATAAAACACGAGCTCTGGGCAGCAGATACATGAACTATTTCATCTCTTGGCTGCCAACATCCGCACAGGCTGCTTATTCCTTGTTGGATGGTCCTTAATAAGATGGTAAAGATTAGATGCCTTGAGACTCTACCTACCAATACTCAGTCAAAAGAAAAAAAATTCTCCGAGATAAAGACTGGAGTCTTAGCTGCAATGGTACCCATACCACAGTGAAAGAGACTAACATCCATTTACAGTGCTTGAATATTGAGTACTGATAATGTGCTACGCAATATAGTTAGTCTATTTCATGGCTGAGAATCTATGTAATCCTTTCATTGTGACTATGTGGCAGGTACTATTATCATTCCTGTTTTATGGGAGTACGCTGAAGCTTCTAGAGATCTAGGGGTATAAAAAAGATCACACAGTAAATAACGGGTAAAACTAAGGTGACAATGGCTGCATGGTGTCCTTCAATGCTGGAGATACAGAGAGGGAGGAGCCGTGCATTTTATGGAGGCTGAGGCAGGATGTCTGGCTGGAAAGGCTAGCAGTGTGGAAGGGACTTAATGGTCTGCAGTGAGTTCCCCGTTCTGCTTTAAATCCTATCATCTTTAAATATTGTTCTGCTTCCCTGACAAGCATGGTGTGCTAGTTAGCGTTCCCTTACTCAACTCGACACAAGCTAGGGTAATCTGAGAAGAAGGGAAATGTCTCTATCAGATTGACCAGTAAGGAAGTATGGGAGGGTAATTTTGAAATCAGTATTCGATATGGGAGGGCTCAGTCCACTGTGAGTGGCGTCAGTCATGGATGGGGGTGGTCCTGGGTTGTAGAAGAAAGCAGACTGGGGAAGGCATGGGGAAATAAACCAGTAAGCAGCGTTCCTCCATGGCTTCAGCTTCAGCTCCTGCCTAGAGTTTCTGTTCTGACTTCCCTTCATGATGGACCATGATCAGGGCATGCAAGCCAAATAAACCTTTTTACCTCCCCTGTTTTGATTTTGGCCATGGTGTTTATCACAGTAATAGAGAGCAAACTCAGTCCCGTGGGAATCAATAATTAGGCCAGCCTCAAATGAAAGTTTGTATCCTAGCAGACATATACAATTGTATTTTTCTGACCTTCTATAGGCTTGGCTTCATTTTCCTTCCCCCAGGGACCTCAAAATAAGGCTTTAAATTTCTCTCCCTTTGTCTCTGTGGAAGTCTTGATTCCAAAGGATTCATTAAAAACGCTCTTGGGGAATACTATGTATCAATGTAGATAGCTTGGAGTTCTGAACAGTTTTTAGAAGGCAGCCTTTTAAAAGCCAGGGGCAAGCTGTAAGGGAGAAGAGAAGGATGGCTGCCATAGTTGGAGGCAGATGGCCATGCTCACCTTGAATCGGCTACATGGTTACTCAGCCTCTAATGTTGGTATGAAATGACCAATTTGTATCTGAGCTGGCACACTGGCTAGTTGTTGTTGAAAATATGTAATTAGAAAGGGGTTTCATGAATTGGTCACTGGACTCTGATGTCAAAAGCTGATAAGAAGGTGTGTGTGTGGGCCTGTGTGTGTGTATGCACACACACCCTAAATTGACCAGTGTCAGCAAAATTAATATGCACCCACAGGCAGTGTTGGCGAAGGCGCTATTTTCATAAATAATGCCTCCCTTGCGTTTTACAAGCCTTTTGAAGACCTGCAGTGCACACTGGCTACAACTCAAAGCCCATCTAATGAAAGTACCTCCACTGTCAGCAATGTTAATGTCACTTTAAAGAGTGTGAAATGTTGCTAAATGTGTCAGGAAACAATTAGATAACATAAGAGGCATGTTTTCTCAGTGCACAGAGGAATATATTATGCAGGCAGGAGATAAATGCAAAGTTTTCTGAGCTCCAGTGCATTCAGTACTCTCTCTCCCTCCCTCGCTCTTTCTCTCTCTTTTTTAATCCAACAGAGAAATTGTTTGGCAAGAGTAAGCCCTGTTTCAAATACTTGGAGAAGGGAGAAAGGCCTGCTTTGCCTCTGAGTGCTGTCGGTTGAGCCCTGTGCTATCAGGCTCAGCGAGATACAAACAGTCTTCCACTCAAATTAAATGTGTGCCCTCCTAATTAGCATTATAAATATAGGCTTCTCTGAGCCAGAGTTGATAAAATTACAGTGCTGGCCTGGAAGGGAACCGGCAGCTCTCCTCTGTGGAAACAATGGCTGGAGCGTGTGCGTGGTTAGAACAATGCCCCCAGAGCCTGCCCCTATCTTCAGAGGTCAGCCTGGGAAAAGAAGGTAAATGCCAAGTGGGCTGACATTATGACAGCCATCCGGGCCCAGATGCAATCTGGTCTTTGAAAGGCACGATGGAAAGCTTGGCTCTTGCACTCCTGGGAGAAGGGATCTCACCGCACAGCTTCTGGGTACAGTTTTTGTCCTCCCGACCACCTGTGGGGTTCTGAACAGAGCCTCAGAGCCTCAAAGCCACAGACGAGGGCTGGCTACAATAAAATGCTTCCTGGCCACCACCCCGGGCACTGCTCTCCGCGGCACTGAAATAACAATCACTAACATAGGACTGGGAGCATCTTCTGTTCCTAACCCTGTAGTGCATATGCCTGGTGTTGGGAGCCATTTTGAATGAAGTAAAGGCAGAAATGACATTGAAAGTGAAAGGAAGAAGAAGAATCAAACAGAAAGGGACGTGGGCAGAGACTTCAGTAGGCATCACCAAAGAACGGCTGCCAGGAGGTGAAGCAGGGATTGTGTTCAAGTAATCCAAGTTGCCAAGCCAGATGCAACTACCAAGCAGGGTGGAGATGCTGGAAAGCCTCAGTGAGTGAGGAATTTGGGAGCCAGGAGGTATGATGGATTGCCATTGTAGTCTTGCACAGGGAGGCTTGTGTGTGCAAGCCGCAAGCGTCATTGTGGCAGAGGTGGTGGGACCGAGAAGCTAGCATCTACTGACACATGTGAACGACTCACACTTTTTCCTCCTTATGGAAACAAGGCCATCTTTTACAATTGTAGAACAAAGGCTATATTGAGCGGTGCCTTGCACACATCTCACAAGTGGTTCTGCCGTAAAGCCTTGAATTTGAGGCTAGAGTTGACCTTCTGCTCACCTCCCTATGAAATTCCTTTATTTGGGGTGAAAATCATAGAATGAGTTATGGAAAGTCAAAGAAATCTATTTACAAACCCATCAAACTAGTTGTAGCAGGAAAGTTCAGGGCAGCTAACTGACCGAAAACTTCACTTTGTTGATGATAAAACTGTGGTTCAGAAAGAAAGGAATGGCGTGTTCTAGACCTCATAGGAGGCTGTTGACCTAAGTTGAAGAGTCTGACTTTCAGTAATATTCCTCCCTGATATTCAAGTTGGGAGACAAGCAGAAAACCCAAAGTCTAACCCAAGACAAAGAAAACCTGGCTTCCAAGGAAATCATAACCGAGTCAGAATTCTACAGTCGTAATGTAGCATGTGTAAGACAGATACCCTTTTCATACATGAGTGTAACATTATGCTTTTATTGCCCAAACCATGCTCTTTAAAATTCTGGGTCTTCTCAGGATGCACGCATGTGTCCCCTGAAAGAAGAGGTCCATGCAATGGGCAACAGGAGGAGGAACTGGCACAGGAAGGACACTCCTACAGAACACCATGCTGACATGAGCACATGGGGGCTGCCTGGTCCTTTTCCTTCTAGGCTGATGGTATCTTTAGAGCCTGGATAAGACACTGAGTTGCCCAGGGGAGGAAATTAAGATGGATGTGGGCAGTGGAAATAAGGTTAAAGGCTGTCCAGCTCTTGATCTAGGAAAAGAGTTAGGGGAAGGTGCAGCAATCCTCAGATAATTGAGTCATGACCCAAGGAAGAAGAAATGGACTTCTGTGAGTCGGCTTAGCTGTCACAACTAGAAATGATGAAAGTTAAGGAAGACAGATTAAGCCTTGTGTATACTGCATTTATGGAGGTCTCTCCATCAAGAACTCTTCCCAAGGTTAGGAATCCATAGGCCTGTGCTCCATCATTCTTTCCAGGGTACTAGCCAGCCTCTTGATCATTCACTCTGCACACATTCATTGAATAACTATTTTCTTTCAGCCTCTTGCTAGGTGACGGTAGAATCTACATCATTGTCATCTGGAATTCTTCCCCTCTTCCAGGGGGCCTACCAGAGTCTGTGCAGAGAGGGATTATTATATAACTGTAGACAAAACAGGAAAACAGAGCTCTCTGATGACTGTTGACTAACACCAGAGTCGGCACCTTTGTAAGGTACCAGGCTCAGAATCACGGCAATTATCTCAGCCTTGGTCACCAGAGAGACAATGTTCAGCTGGTCCACGAGAAAGGATTCTAGGCCTTTCAAATTCCGCTCCTGATCTAAAGTCCCATCATTTTGTGAGCATTCTTGTCACAGGCTCCTGGGGTCAAAGAGAAAAGTAAGCCACTTGCCCAGGTATTTTCCCAACAGAAGTCAGAGATGTATTTTTCTCCCTGTCCCCTGAATATCTGAAAAAAAAAATCATTCCCCACTGAAAATTAAGATCCATATAGATGTATTCACCCTTAGAGAAGTTAACTTTATTTAAAAGAAACATGTCACTATGTTGAAACTTAAGCTCAAATTAATTATAACAAGTGTAATATTTAGCCATCCTGCATCTCAGGATTCAACATTCCTGCTTGATCGGTTTCCAGAGCTAAATGAGACTCTACCACTATTCTCGATGTAATAACACTTTTTTTTTGTTTTTATGACTGCTTTCATCTGTGGATCTCAAAGCACGGTGCAAACAGTAATTAACATTCACCTGTGAGGTAAGGATTCATTCTTTGCCTCATTTGGTAAGTGGGAGGGAGAAGGTGGGCAATGCCCAGGGAGAAACTGGAATGGTGGGCTCCCTTGCCCCACCAGGGTTTCCCTGTGATCTCAGGAGATTACATGTCATGTCGTTTGCAAAGAGAGGTGTTGGCAGATGTGTCCATAAACTAAAACAGCTTCTACCCAGCAAAGACTGATTGTGCAGAAGATAAAGAGCACCAGGGAATTTCCACCGAAGTTCTTAGCCAATCTAAGAGGTTTCGCAAACACTTTCCCTTCTCCTCTTCCTCCCTTTCTGCCTTTCCCCTACCTTCCCCACTTTCTCTCTCTCTTTCCTCTGTTCTCATTTCCCCTTCCCTTTATTTCTTTATTCTATCTTCTCAATAAATAATGTATATGCCATTCACAATGGTATGGATTAAGGCTATGAGATTATAAAAAAAAATAAATTTTGTTTTCTTGGAGCTTATATTCTGAAGAAAGGCAAAAATCAAAACAAACAAATAAATCATATTAAGATAGCATAAAAATCGGAATGCAATTCTGGCCCGATTTCTCTACATTTTGCAATTTAGGTGCATGTTGTCTTCAGGAATAGGGTCTTGGTAAACACCTCTGGCGGGCAATGAAGAGGAACAACAAGAGATATTTTGTTTTGTGTGGCTCTGATACTTCCCTGATCAGCAATTCATAAGGAAGTATCCCACATCTGCCACTGGGGTTTTGTTTAATAACCCATGGCTTTTAGCAACAGCCATATCCACTTAGGCATGATAGCTCCTTTCTAATTTTTTTTTAACTCATACTTTAAATTGGTTTACAAAATATTTGGATTCCATATGACCTCTTTATCCATCCTTCCCTTCTGTTAACCACTCCCAATACCTTTTCATCTCTTCCATTCCCTACTCCCACCTGCTTAAGCTCGTTCCCCCACTACTCCTTTGTATTTCCCTTTAGCCTACCCTCTACTATCCTCACTCCCTTAAAGCATCCCACTCCCTAATGGCCCCTCTCTAGCTTCCTAGAAACTGCAGTATTCAAGGTTAAAAATACAAACCTAAAGATTTAAAGCTAGAATCCACATGTGATATAGGAGTAACATTTATCTTTCTGTGCCTATTGCTCAGCATAATTTGTTTTCTGTCTTTCGTCGTGCCAGCAGGTATTCTGTAAGCTGTTAGAGAAGAATGGAAATAGCCGTCTCACCCAGATGTGAATCTTGTGAGTTATAATAGCCACTTGTCATTTGAGGTGCACCATGACGCAATAGTGGCATGGCAGTTATGGTGATTGCCAACCGCTCTGTGATTGGGTTTGAGGCTGGCTCTATAGGAAAGAACTCATGCCAGATACTATAAACATAGTAAAAACCTGTAGCCTAGAAGGCCATAGGCCCTAGGTAGAAAACTTATTAGTTTGAACTGACTTAGTGTCAAACTGCCTTCTAAATATTTAAGATTATACCAATAGACAAAAGCCATGCTCAGTATATTTAGAGAAGCCCCTCCTTACAGGGAACTATCGTAAATGCTCATGGCCACACAATGTGCTAAGGATACATGACATTTTAGCATCCAACTTTTAAGTACTGCCTCAAAGGCTCAGGGAACAAAGCAGAGAAGGGGCGGAGAGAATGTAAGATTCCTATCATGTCCAGACAGTGCTGTTTCATTGTAGCTGTCCACTGTGTCTGGACACAATGGGGCCGTCACGCACATGAACTCACAGCAGCTATGACAGCATAAGATCTGTGCAAGACTGAGCCAGACAAAAATCTGAGCACACATGGGAAAAGGGGTCACGGCGTTTCAGTGCTAGCTCGTAATAGAAGTTATGAGCAACTGATTGCTTCTAGGTGAAGGAGGATCAGCTTGCTTCAGGGATGTGGCCCCTGAGAGTTACTTATGCTCTAGTAGGGGACTTTGTACCCCAGGGGGCCCTGTACCCATACATACAGGGACATGAAATTGGGAGAGAATCTATTGGAGGGATAAGGAAAATCAGAGGAAAGGGGATTGGGGTGAATTTGACCAAAGCACATTATTTGCATGTATGAAATTCTCAAAGAATAAAAAGAAACAAAAGGCATTATTGAATAACATAAAAAATACAATGGAATTCTATTTTCTGCTCTCCTGAGCATGAGAGCCATTGCAATTATGACCTCATAGCAACAGTGGCTGCTTGCACTGAGTCCACAAAAGACTGTCTGGCATCAGGCAGCCATGGACCGAGGAGAGGCTCATGTGGCCATTCTCCACCCTGATGAGTTTTTGAATGCTGGTGGGTTGGGAAGAGGTCGGTAGTCATTGTCTAGGGTGTGTGCTTATATTCAACTCATCGGTCTCCAAAGAATAGTTAACAGCCATGGTCATAGAGAAGGCCCTAGGCAAACTCAATGTGTCACAATACAGTCAGAAACACAAGAATGTGAGAAAGAAACTCATGAGGATGAGGGAAATGGGTGGGGGGGTTGGCAGGATGTTGGAAAGGATGGAGTGACAAGAGTCACCAGAATTGCAAATGTATGACATTAACAAAGAAAAATATAATAGAAGTTACAAAAATTTATAGGATAAGGGTTACATTTACATGATTATTAAGTCAAAAATAAAACAAAATGTTCTGTATTTATGAATAGATAAACAACACACTCATAAGCCGATATGGTTCTGGGAGAAAACAGAGAGAGGTAAGAAGTACAGAAAATGGCCGAATGGGTCATGAGGTAAGTGCTACTTAATTCTGGGCCTCCAAAGAAAACCTCCTAGTCAAGATGTGTTTATCCTGAGACCTTGTGGAAGAGAGGGAGGGAGCCAGGCTGCTGTTTATGAAAAAACAAAACAAAACAAAAACATGTTTTTGCCAGCAGAAGAGCGCAGGTTCCAGGATGGCTGCATACCTGTGTCCCAGGAAGAGTAAGTAGGCCAGTAAATTTGGACCTGAATGAGGAAGGAGGAGATGGAGGCTTCAGGGGCCAGTGTGAGGTCTTTGGTTTTTGCACTGAGTGACATGGGAAGCTGCTGGAGAGTTCTGAGGTAGGAGTGGCTCAAACTGATGCCCAGTTTAGAAAGTTCACAGTGTTTGCTTGTGTTGAGAAGAGGTCAGAGGGAGGTGATTACAGCAATCCAGGTTGGAGATGACTGGGCCTCGACCTGGGGTGATGGCGGTGATGACGGAAGGGGCAAGGGTCAGGATATGGATACATTTTGCCGATGGATGAGTGTGGGCGTGAGAGAAAGGAGCCGGTGCTGACTCATGAAGAAACATGGCTGACGAGGTTAATTCTTGCTCAGTTTCTGTAACTAGTCGGCACTTGCTTTAGATACAACTCAACAGAGAAGCACTCTAAGCATTGGAAATGATTGCAATCGCAGTCTCAAAATTCTTTTAAGATAGGCAAACTCTGATTTCAGTCACATTTCCCCTACTTTCCTCCCTCCTCCGGCAAAACAAAAACAAAAAACCCATGCTATAGGAAGGAGGTAGCAACCAAAAGGACTTTTGGCCATTACAGAACAGACTCAATGAGGCCGACTTAAGGAAACTTCAGAAAATCGAAACAGAGTTCAGCTTTCATCTTTGCCTAGGTGACAGTGCTCGTGCCCCACAGTTAGTGGCTCTCATCAAACACAAGTGAATAACTCGGAACACAAGCCATTTTCCCCTGCAAACTCATATTCACATGTGGTATAGAGTAGTAAATTAATTTTGGTCCTCTTCTCTGATTTCTCCTTTAACTTGACCTGATTTTCTTGCAAGCCCCAGGCAGAGTTAATTTGTAGGGAGGGGTGTGTGTGTAGATATTAAAGAACATGTATTTGTGAGTGTGCATGAATAGATGGGAATCTTCGCTGAAATATTAATACAGCACCTTTTTATTATTATTTATAGGAGAACTGTGTCTGCAGGGCGTTTAAAAGAAAAATAAAATGGAAGATAGGTGATGGGAAATTATTTTTTCGCATTCATACCCTTTGGTTGACATATAAATAATACAAATGGAAGGGTAAACAGCATTACTGGTGCAATTATTGAATAAGGAGAACTGCAGACTCTCACAGTACTATGTTCCCAGTGGTTCTCCTGAGAGGGGAAGCAGCTATTTATACAAAGATTAATACCTTTTTTCTTTTACTACTTGGATTTTGCTGCTGATATTTTATTAAAGAGCTGGAGGAAGTATTTCTGCCTAAAAGTTGAGATTCTAAAGCTTGGAGAGGAAGCAGCCACAGATAAACAGCTCCAGTCTATACAGGCTGAGTGAGAAGAGAGTGGTGTGCGGGATGGAGAGCTAGCTGAGCTCATGCCGGGTGACCTGACACGCTAGAGCGACATCAGGGTCAGCGGTGTAGGAAACGCTTAAACCTTTCCCCGAGAAGCCATGCCGGGTCCTGTAAGGCAATGCAAACCTTTCCCTCAGAGCTGAAACAGAGGAGACGTCCCCACCAAGTCACATCACAACCATCTCCTTAAAAGGATGCAATGAGTGAAGCTCTCCTCTTCTCAAGGGGAGTCTCCATATAAATGGATGTCTCACCCCAGAAGCTCCCAAAGGGTTCTGGAACCTTATTTATTTAAATTGGTTGACTGTCCCCTGAGAGTTCTACCAATGGGGTGATGAGAAACTCATTAGTGCCGTTTTATTTTTAAATTTCACACAGTAGTCCCAGAACACAGTCTTTTCCTTTATTTTCTTTCTGTTTGTATCATGTGTGTGCTGTGTGTGTGTGTGTGTGTGTGCACATGGGTGTGTAGGTGTGGATGTCCATGTGGCTCATTTATGGAAACACCAGAGATAGCCACTGGGTGTCTTCTCTGCCTTTCTACTCAGGTTGCTCTCATCAAACCGGAGCTCTCCAGTTAGCTAGGCTGCATGGCCAGTGAGCTGCAGGAATCCTGGTCTCTACCTCCTAGTGCTAGGGTTACAAGCTTTGCTGCAACGATGACTGGCCTTTATTTTTATTATTATTATTTTTTATTTTTTGTGTATGCTAGTGAACTTAACTTAGGCCCCCAGGTTTGGACAAGCATTTACTCACTGAGCCGTCTCCCCAAGTCAATAATGACTTTCTTAAGGTCTTCAAATTGTATCCCCTAGTTGGTGAGTACAGCAAACTGCAGAACCAGTAACTCAGGCAGAAACTCCCCTCTTTTAGCTTCTCCTGAATCACTTTGTGGGTAAAGAATCTAGCTTATAAAGGCACACAATTTGACCTTTAATGGGCCGCTCGTGTTCTCTCCGATCTAGTTCTGCAATCCCCGTACATACAACTTCAAATTCCACACTAAAAAGAAATATAAAAGAGCCAATCATGCAGATTTGCTTATACAGTAGAGAAAAGAAAACAAAAATAAAACAAAGGGGGAAAAAAGCCATCAATGACTTTTAAGCTCAAATCTAAAGAGATCAATGCCTGGGCTAACAATCGGGTGCTGTCAAACGTTAAAACCACTAAATTCTCATCTTGTTAAATCATCTGATGGCCTTTTCTTCTTTAGTTAAATAGGGATAAATAATAAAAAACAATTTACAACTAAAAGATGCTAGCGTTTTGCAGCTGCTGAATGTCTTTTGGGGAGATTAGATTCTATAATGAGGAGATATAACCATCATTTTATAAAAGCTGCTGGCGTCTTGGGAAAACCACCACAGAGTACGATGAGAAAAAAGCCCTTCCTTCGTGAACCTATTACAGTCATGCGCCAATTGCTTGGCATATGCTTAATGATATCTTCATAGCCAAGGAACCATCATTTGTTACTGTAAATCTTGACATAATAGATTAAGTTCAATTGTGCTTTTATTAGTTCCACTTTTGACTTGAGCGGTTTAAACTCCCCAAACCCTACAAAAGTTGAAAACAAGCCAGCGACCTATAATCTTAACAAAGATATGTATATATTTTCCAATAGCGTAATTGGAAGTCTTTCTCAATTAATTTAAATATCATTTCAAGCATCCCCTGCTGATGGTTTTCTATTAAGTTTATCAAAGCTGCGGTAATAGGGGGTTGAGAATTACGGAGTGGGAGAAATTCCATGTGTAGCCTAGATACAGGCAATCAACAGCTAATAGTAGCAGTCTCCTTAAGGTTTCAAAAATCATAAGGTCAATCAATTAAAACAGCATCAGTTGATATAACTCCAACATTCCTGAAGGAAACAATGATTCTTTGACTTCTTATATGGCTAAAACATAAAAAGGAGGCAAACCCAGCCATTTCTACTTCCTTTTCTGTCTCTCAGCTCCTTGTCAAACCTGACATGTAGAGTCCTTGACTGTCCTGAGCAGAAACACAGCCGGATCTTGACCACAGAACAGTTTTTGTTCACGTTTTTTCCCATAAATACAGAAATGCCTTCCACCAAAGCTGAAGGCTCTGAACATTTGTGTTTTTCACAGTCTAAAGTTTACCTAACTAGCTCCAGTATCCAAGGTTCAAACTGGAAGCCTTTAAAATATGTATCTTATGCCTGGTAAAGGTGCTTGCTCCACAAGCCTGATGACCTGAGTTCCATCCCTTGGACAGACATGGTGGGAGGAGAAACCTGGAGCCATTATCTGGTCTCCACACAAGCCACCATGGAACATGTGTCTGCACAAATGCACATAATACAAATAAATAAATAAAATACAAAAACACAAAATTTAAAAATATGTATCTTAAGACAACAAGGCAAAGAACATCCAGATGGGAAATAGCTGGTTCTCTTACCCATATTTCTATGATAATCATGTTTAAAACCCTAGGTGATTAGGATACATTTTTATGTATCATCTGTGAATATAATTATTTCTCATATTTACACATGCAATTTAATTTTTATATCTATGTACATAAAACTCACTCCTCATGCATCTTACAGCTATACGATGACTCTGCACATATATTAATTTTAGCTTCTCATCAAAGATAAAATTTTTCATAGCAGGATTTCAAATTCATGAGTCAGGTGACAAAGATAAAACTGGCCCTCGCTTACGGAGTGTATTCCCTCTACACTCACGTGGAGGGTATCTTTCTTGAAGCCTGTCCCTTACATTCTCACTCAGGGGATACAGCACTGATCCACAGCTACCCCAGTCAAGCTTCTACTTACTCCCGTTAATGGTTTCAAAGCTGGGGAATCTCCGTGAAAGCAGTCGCATTCCCTTGTAAGCACGTTTCAAGGCTAGAGCCTTTGCTGCTACATTGCATGGAGAATCTATCTCCTGGCACTGGGGTAACACATCGTGCTTCATGCGCCCTAAGAGGGACAGGACTATGTGGGAAAGACCTCACTTCCCTGAATGAACATGAGAAAATCCAAAGTTTTAATTATTTTGCATTTTCAATGGCAACTAAATCTTAACTACGTCCCACAAACCCTGGAACTTCACTCGACAGAGCCACTTAATAGTTTAATGAGCCTTGAAAGCTAGTTGCATGATGTGGGATTTCTCTCTGTATGTTATGTTTGCCATTGGTTAATAAAGAAACTGCCTTGGGCCTGTGCAGGGAACAGTGCTAGGCAGGGGAAACTAAACTGAATGCTGGGAGAAAGAAGGTGGAGTCAGAGAGAAGCCATGGAGCCCTGCCGGAGATGGATGCTGGAACTTTAGCCGGTAAGCCACAGCCATGTGGCCATACACAGATGAATAGAAATGGATTAAATTAATATGCAAGAGTTAGCCAATAAGAAGCTAGAGCTAATGGGCCAAGCAGTGATTTAATTAATACAGTTTCTGTGTGATTATTTCGGGGTTGAGAGGCCAGGAACCAACAAGCATGCGCATGGGGAGGGGGTGATGACACATGGACGGACAGATGACAGTGACCGAAATCCAGTGATGTCCTTTCTTGGAGACCAGCTGAGGGTCCAGTTCCCTCCCTTCTCCCTCCTCACAGCCCAAGGGTTTGGGAAGAGAGTCAGACTTAAAGCAACCTGTAACCTAACACATAAGCCTTACAGCCTTGAACTTCCAGCATGACCCCCCCCACCAGGAAACTGTCAGCCTTGTTGGGCTTGTATTTATTCCTTTTCTTCTTGTGAGAAGCTGGGCTGGGTCTTTTCTGGGTGGAATGTGGAAAGCAGAGAGAAATATTGATTACGTTTAAATTTTGGCCCCAGAGACAGGCTTCATCTTTCCACTCTGCCCATGTTCTAGTACAGGTCTCAAATGCAGGCTGCTGTGTTACTTAAGCCCTAAGGGGGTCACCTCCTCAGTAAATCCCTCCATCCCCTTTATGCTCCCAGAGCCTGGAAGCCTATAGCTTGCACAGAGGAGTGCTTCTCTCTCGGTCTTATTCAGAACAATGGTCCTGGTTGGTCAGTTGGAAGTTCAGGTCACAGCTGGGGACCTGTGATGGAGAATCTGAGTTGAGGGAAAGCCTGGGTAGCTGCATTGAGGAGAAGCCTTGTAGAACTGAGGTCTGAGGCCGCCTCTAAGTAGGTAGTTTGAGAACTGAATTGATTTAGTGGCTACCAGCTTGAGTCTGCTGGAGCATTGATTGAATGTGGGCAGGGAGAATTGTCTATATGTTACGTGACTAGATGTTTTCTCTGTGTTCAGTGTGTATAGAAAGAAAGAAAGAAAATCAGAATCTAGTGTCAGAAATAAATTAGCTACACGGGAGAAGAAAAGACATGGCTTTCTTCTCTCTATATGAGGTACCTTATGTGGTAGCAGGGAATTTGCATCTGAGATTAAGTTAAAGATTTTGATACACAGCAATGAGAAGCAAGGCAGCTAGTCAGAATTCAAGAAGATGTGAGCACAGAAGTCAGGCAGGTTGAAGAGGTGTGAAGAGGAGGCGGGGCAAGGCAGTCAGGCAGCCCATAGTAACTTCAAAACCTCGGTGAGGAATTCAGTCATGACTAAACCTTGACTTTAGTACTTCAGTAACCTGCTGGCCTCCACGACTATAAGATGACACATCCATCACTAGCGTGTGAAAGGCACATGGCAAATTGTTACAGCAGCAGCAGCTTTCAAGCTAGGGTCAGTGGAAGTACTCCATCTTCTCCAGCATTAGGTTGGCCTATAACAGATGGATGGGAATGGAAGGGAAACGGGATGTTTAGCCTGCTCCCAAGCCCATCACCTGAGACGCCCTACTTTCTCAACATCAGAAATAGTTTACAATTAGCCCGGCAAGGTCTTAAGAGCCACCCAAAGGGAAAGCCGAAAGCCGTGCTGTGGGGCAGGGAGCGGGCAGGAGAGCCTTGGAGACCGGCCGCTGTTGCCACAGGAGCCGTAGACAACTTCATGGCTTGCTGCCTGGTTGGTTCTGACTTTTGATAGCAGGGCCCACCCAGTGAAAGGTCCCAAGTCTCATTTGATGCTTATTTTATGTGTATTTTAAAGCCTTTGAACATGTATGTACATGCATATAATACACGTATTATGTACGTATGTGTGCACTTCGCTTTAACACATATTTTACTGATCCCTCTTCCTTACCCTGGCTCATATTGCCTCAATGATCAGACTCAGCTGGGGATGTGGCTTAGTGGCTGGGCTACCTAGCATGTCCAAGGTCTGTGTTCAGTTTCTAGCATTCTCATTCTCTCTCTCTCTCTCTCTCTCTCTCTCTCTCTCTCTCTCTCTCTCTCTCTCTCTCACACACACACACACACACACACACATACACACATGCACACACACACGTGTGCATGCACACGCACAAATCTTTGATCATTATGGGCACTTGAACACTCAATATAAGGGTGGGATTTTTAGAAATTCTGTCGTTCATTTAATATTTAAATTACAGAAAAACTCTGACGGTACATTCAGCTATCATGACCTATGTAGCAATTCACTATAGCTACAGAAGAGTCCCTTTCAAGTACCCAGTGATTCAGAGCAGGCTCTGCAATGGGACATGCTCCGTTTACATAATAAGCAAACAAGGACAAAAGTAGTCATCCCGACATATCCTTAGAGAACATAAAGATAGACAAGCAAGTATCTCTCAGAAAAGAGAATAAAGATTCCAGATGTACCAATAACCAAACTGAGATTCAAAGGGTAAGTGTAATGCTCTCTACTTTGAGTAAAAGAAAAACATAGAAATCATTAAATACTGGATGGAAAAAAAATCTAATTTTGCAGAAACATGCATAACAAGACTTTGGAGATTACAGGGTATAGCTCTGAATGAAACCTAAGTGTGTCTGGTCTAATGACCTAGTAGCCAAAGTCAAGGTTTTGACCATGAGGAAGTAGGGGCTCTTGATTTCTACTCTATAAAGTCTAGAACATTCTCATTGAAGTGATACAATTTTATCCCGATGGAAGGTGTTCACAAAGGGCTGAAAAGAATGACGGGCTGGACAGTGCCTTTGAGTCTGGTAGTGGTCTTAAGAGAGCCATGATCTTCAAAAGAGTCAGGGGCCTAGGTGGGCAGGGTCCTGCGTGCATACAGACAATCACAGTGTGTGTGGGAAGAGGGAAGGGAGGGAGAGGGAGGGAAGGAGAGAGAGTGGGCTCGTATTTAGTCTGTTTATTTGCTGAGGAGACCATAGGGGCTGAGGATTTAACTGACATGCAAAGAAAACCGGCTTTCTTGTGCAGGAGTGGGCTCGCTGTGCAGAGAGACATTCAAATAGGTATTAGATGCAGATGCTAGAGAAGATGAGATTATGAGCATCTAAAAATGATGTAGGGGAACATCTGTGTCTCCATCTCAAAGTGAGATTCTCCAATGCCCTTCCCTCCATGTCCTTTAGATGATGCAGGATCTCAACTGTGATATTATAGATTTTCCTCTGCCCAAGATGGAGAGAAAACACATCCATCCACAAGAAACAAAAGGATGCCACTCAAGGAGGGTCCACAAAGGCTTTCTTCCCAATAGATAAATGATCCCTGCTGGACCTGAGCTTTACATCAGGAGAGATCAGGGTGGTGTGACTGTAGGTGAGGTGAGGTGGTATGGCTAAACCATAGCTTTGGAGACATGTTCTATGACTCCTCTTGGATACTAATTTGTTAGTCATAGAGCTCAAATACTCAATTATTTAAAATTTTGGTGCTATTTGGAGCTTTGTTCATTCTCTATCTTCATCCCTTCTCAATGTTTTAAATGATTCTTGGCACATATAAACGGCACCCGACTGTTCTGAAAAAGGCACCCTAGAACTCTTAGCTTATCTGGTACAAATGCTTTCCAGCAATCCGACAGTTGCTGTCAGGCCACCACTTCCGCTACCCTCTCTTTTCTGACTCAGGACAGTTTCTAAGTCAGGTGATTTGCCAGTCACCGTGGTTACATGAAGATGGAGAAAAGCTCAGTGCAGGGGGTGGGGGGCACTGTATGGAGCACTTCTAAGCTGCTATCTTGAGTGTGTGCATACTGCCCTTAGTGTGTGCATACTGTCCTTCAGTGTATGTATACTGCCCTGAGTGTGTGTATACTGCCCTTGAGTGTGTGTATACTGCCCTGAGTGTATGTATACTGCCCTGAGTGTGTGTATACTGCCCTTGAGTGTGTGTATACTGCCCTGAGTGTATGTATACTGCCCTGAGTGTGTGTATACTGCCCTTGAGTGTGTGTATACTGCCCTTCAGTGTATGTATACTGCCCTGAGTGTGTGTATACTGCCCTTGAGTGTGTGTATACTGCCCTGAGTGTATGTATACTGCCCTGAGTGTGTGTATGCTGCCCTTGAGTGTGTGCATACTGCCCTGAGTGTGTGTATACTGCCCTTGAGTGTGTGCATACTGCCCTTGAGTGTGTGCATACTGCCCTTGTGTGTGTGCATACTGCCCTTGAGTGTGTGCATATTGCCCTTGAGTGTGTGCATACTGCCTTTGAGTGTGTGCATACTGCCCTGAGTGTGTATATACTGCCCTTGAGTGTGTGTATACTGCCCTGAGTGTATGCATACTGCCCTGAGTGTGTGCATACTGCCCTTGAGTGTGTGCATACTGCCCTTGAGTGTGTGTATACTGCCACACTAACATTTCCAATTTATCTCACCAGTATTCACTGAGGACAGAATGGAGGGAAGGCCAAATTAAACGTGACCTTTGACATGCTCCAGTGAGAGACAAATGTGTAAATGGGTAGCTCTCATGGCAACATGGTAATTGCAATTACAAAGAATCCATCACTGAAGTCATACATGGGGCATGTGGCTCTGGCTTGGAAAAGGGTGGATGAGTGGAGAAAGGGTATGGCTTAGAATCAGATGCTACTGGAGTGAGAAGAGGGGAAGATGGTCTCAGACCCTAGCAAGTGGGTACAAGGTGTTAAGTAGGAAGGCTAGTGGAAAGGTAAGTTGGGGGAGCTGCCCAGAGTTTTCTCCCTGCACCTACCCAGCAATCAAGCTGAATTTTTGGTCTCTGATATGAGAAAAACAGAACCCCAGAAGAAGGTTAAGGACCCTTAGCCTATGGGAAGTGTTTCAAAGTTCTAAAGCATTGGGGTTTGCAGTGTTTGCCTATGTATAAATGAGCTATCTCATGAATGAGACCCAAGTCTAAGTATGTAATTTATTTATATTTTAAATACACCTTAATCAATGGCCTCAAGATGTAGCAGTATTTTAATTTTGTCTATGGAACAAAGTCTGGATCTGTTGATCTGCATCATGTTGGTATGAAACAAGTTTAGATTTTGGAACATTGCAGATGAAGGCTTCTCAATCTATGTATATCTCCCAGAGCTGTTTTCACAGACAAAAGTAGGCACTTGGGGAGAGTGTTTATTAAAAGGCTAAAATAAGTCATTTCAGAGTAGGAATCACAAACTACCCCAAATGTGAACACAAAAACCACAAAAATTTGAAGAAAGTTATCCATTCATGTGTCTGTCAGTCAGTCTCACATCAGCTATCTCCAAAGGAGTTCATATTCCCTAGTTTAGCTCCAGGCTCTTCCACTCCCTTATCTTATTTCCTGTACTGGCTTCCTCCCATCATTCCTAGGACCTGCCTAACGCTGGAACTACCTGAGTTAAAGGGGTCTGCACAATGCAATAGGGGCACCCTGAATATTTTTGGATCCACGTATCTTTTTAGACAGAAGAAAAGTACTCCAGGGCTACAGCATTAGTGAGGTCTCAGAGTTATTGTTCATGAAACCCATTTCAATGACAACAAGTATCATTCTTGCCCAATCAAGAATGGATTAGTTGATGAAAGAGTAGTGCGACAAGAGGAAGAGAGAAAGCAATCAACAGTGAAGTTTTGTACACGGGAAAAATTAAGAAAAAATTCACATAAATTTTTAGTAGAAGGAAAAAGTAATTTTCATTCAAATTGGAAAAACGATAAACAGACAACGAAAGTTGACTTGTGGCCCAGGGTCTAGAAAGGTGACTCCTCCCTCTGGTAATGGCCCACTCCCTGGTCCAGACCACAGCTGGTGTAGGGAGAGAGTGAGTCAGGATGGACATTCCGCAAATCACGTGACGGGAAAAAGCAAGCACAAGAAGGAAGAGAAAGCTAGCGAAGTGCTCAGTAGACTGCAGAGAAAGAAGCACAGGGTGTTGATAAGAAGAAAAGCCTACGATGCATTTTTCTGGCTATCACTAAACCCATAAAATTGACATTTGCATCCCCCAAAAAGCCCAAATTCCAACCTGAGGCCAGAGAAAGACAACTGGTCAGAGGATGCCAGAGAGAACCATGGGCCATGGACAGAAGAAGGGCCCAGGCACAAGGGGTTTGCTTGAAATCTATTGTTAAATCAAAAAGGTCTGCCAAGCAATTTGTTCTGTTTCAGTCAAAAAAACGCCAGTTTAAAGCAGGTGCGATGCTTTCCTTTTTCTCCCAATCCAAACACCATTTACAAACACATCCTGGTGATTCAGACCCAAAATTACCAAACCCAATAACAGATTGGGGCTGCTGAGGAATCCGAACTTTGTTTACACAATTAGGAGACACTCCACGAAATGACAAGGTTCCTGTAGCAAATTAACAAGAACAATTTTCCCGTCTCGGGAGCTGTCAAGATGGGCCCTGTTGGCCAATTTATCTTACTCTAGCACATCTCTGGTGCTTGTCAATCAATATGTGAAACATTTGGTGCTGATTGCCATTTTTCTCTCCACTTCCTTTTGCCTCTTGTACCAGGCAATTTACTCCAAGTCAATCAAGGTCGAAGCCGACCTTGTTTAAATAAAACAGTGTTGAGCTCTTTGCACACCAACGATTTCAAAGACAGGGCGAGCTGTATCTTTTGCATTTACATTTACCCTACCCGCCCCATCCGCCACTGGGTCTCCTAAAAATGCCATCCTTGAATTATCAGTCATAGCTAAGCCACCTAGAGAACAAGAAATCGAAGCCGAGCATGCGGGAAGGAAACCTGTATTTCAATTACATTCTCACTATGAAAGATGCCCTCTGCCGACAGAAATGTCCCAGCAATGAATGGTCCTGGTGGTTTTGCCTATCACTGTTCAATCCCAACTTGAGGCAAGGCTACAACAAACAGACGGCATAGCTCAAACCATCTAAAATTGCTAATGTACAAGAAGTAATTTCAAGAATCAGCCTAGGGAATCGGTTTCTATGGTTGAGAGTTTTAGGACAATTGGTGATGGTCCCTAACCCTTTGAATGAGTCACACACAGGTGCTGATCCTCACTGAGGAGTAAAGCAGAGAAGATGCTTCTGTGTCTGTTGATATGGTGACAAACAACCTGCTCACAGTTTTTCCCAGCCTCCCACTTCCGGCCAACCAGCTATAATCTTTATGTCCTTCAATAAATCAGTCCCTGGATGTTTAGCAAACTTTTATCTCATACCTCACCCCCTAAATGGTAAGAATTCACAATGAAATCAGCCCTGGCTAAATGGGACTTTCTAAGAAAGAAATACAGTCGGGTGAATATAGGCTGTCCCAAAATAGCAACATGCAACTTAATTGCTGTGGTGGCGCCAGGATCCCAGAGCAGCTTTTTAGAAATGGACTCTTGGTGAGGGCCTGCTACACAAAACCCAGTCTCTGGGATGTTCCTTACTACTGGCTTAATATGTAAGCAAGCCTGGTGTCTTCAAAAAGCTCAGAGCAGGAAAGATTGCTATGTACTTTATGCAAATTGTGGTTTTCATTGGATTTAAAAGTGTCTTAGACTTCAGAGTAGGCCATGGTTTGATTTTCTTACACTGTTTTGAGAAGATATCACCAAGGAATACCCCCCCCCCCCCGCCGCCGCCACACACACACGCACAAGAGGAACATCCATCATACACCAGGTAGTCAGGACAAGTTAGGAGCAAACACAAGGGGAATCTATTTCCTGGAGCCCAGAGTGGGATCAGGGTATTGGGCACTAACAAAATCATCCCAAAAATAAGGTTGCTATTATGACCGAAGATAATTGCTAGGCAGGGTGCATTGAACGGCAGTCTAGAACAGGCTGGGGAATGAGGATACTCTGTGAGGACAAGAAACCGTAGCTGATCTTACCCATGTGAGTTTAGTGCCTGAGGTCCACTGACCGGAGCTGAGAGCAAATGGTTAAGAGTCTTTCATGGCATCTTGGCACTACTGAAAACAAGAGAGCACTGAGGGGTGGGTACCACATTCTTAGTGGTATGCAGAGGATGCTGAATGATAGCTCGGCACTGTGCTTC
Source organism: Chionomys nivalis (assembly GCF_950005125.1). Lineage (NCBI taxonomy): Eukaryota > Metazoa > Chordata > Mammalia > Rodentia > Cricetidae > Chionomys > Chionomys nivalis. The sequence continues at coordinate 19,767,231 of NC_080092.1, forward strand.
CATAGGGGAAAACTGATGTGGGCCATGTACGGAAGGGCCACAGATAAATGGTCCCCAACCTCACAGAAGCTTGTGGGCTCAGAGGCTTCATCACAGGCAATGCTAGCAGTTCTTCCTTGAGGACACAGACAGTGTCACCCCAGGTGCTGTTGCATTAGGCCAAATGCTTGTCTTGGTATGGATCTCAGCAAATGGCCACAGATCCAACGTCCTGTTTGAAAAGGCAGTGGCCAATCACAACCCTAGAAGAGCAAGGGTGAAAACATGGCCACAGAGAAGTTCCGTTTCTTTGGCTCCCTGATGTGCCCAGCCGCATGAAAGGCTGAGGAGGTTCTTGGAGTTCATGCTCCATTTTCACACTGACCAGAGGCATGGCGGTGTCCACTTTGTGGAAAAATTCACCAGGCTGGACACTGATCTGTGTATTTATGAGTCACTAATGAAATTCTACAATGTCACCAAAACAGATCAAAACAGAAAAATGGAGACCAAAGCAAGGAAACTGAGTCACGTGGAAAGAGCCTAGGAGACAGGATAGCTAACATACAACTCTGAAATAAAAAAAGATGTCATTAGGGGCAATTGAGGAAATGTGGCTATAGCCTAAGGATTGGATAACATTTCCATGATAAATCTGTGGCATGGGCAGTCCCGCTGTGGTTATGAATAATGCCCTTTTTTTCTTACAAACAAATGGGATCACTGAGGTACTCGGTACAAGTATATGGTGTGGGGCATCTTTACGTTGGCTCAGAAAAAGGGGCACACGTCCATGGGTGGGTGTGGGGGGAGAAGAGTGCACACCATGGGGAGAGTGGGTGAGGATAGTAGGGGTATTCCTCCTACTCTCTCTGTGATTTTGAAATTACATCCAAGCCAAAACTGAAAAAATGAGAACGATGGGCAGGGAAGATGGCTTAGCGCATACAGCGCTTGCTCAAAAGCCTTATGACCTACATAATAGCAAGACGGACGTGGGAGCTCCCTTGTCTCTAACCCCGGTGCCCTTACCGAAAGATGGGAGACAGACAGGAGAATCTCCCCAAAGCTTGTCGTGAGCTAGGTTGGCCAGTGCAATGGTGAAAACAAGAGACCCATCTTAACCAGAAAGATGAGGACCAACACCTGGGGAGTCTGTTGTCTCCTAAAACTCCTGTTGGATGGAACATGCATATGCCTGGACTCAGACACTGGAATCTGCATATACATCAGACACACACACACATACACACACACCAATATCAATAACACAGCACAAACACAGATGCAAAAAAATGATGATGATTTCTTAAGTAAATGTGAACTGGCCTTCAAACAAATGGACACCCTATGTGGCATATGATTGCTCTAACAAATTGTTTTATGCAAAGCAAAGCGATGTCGCCAGGTCTCTGTCAGCATTTAGTCATGGGCACAATTCCCCCTCAAACGGAGGGTTGGGACCACTTGGCAGTTCCCTAGGCAGCAGTGATTTTCAACCCAGCCTGGCAGACTCTGATAGACTCAACATTCTTTGCTTGACATTAATTCATTTGTGATCTTTACTGCCATACTGAGCATCTTATCTCGAGGTGGTCCTTAATGGGGCATGGTATATTTTATTGATGTTTCCTTTATTCCTGTGTGTTTCTTCTTCATGACTGTATCTGCTGTTACTCTCTGTCTCCTTCGGCACGCTATTCTCTTGTGAGACAAGGCCTGCTCAAAGGCCTAATGAGGCTTCTATATTGTTAGGCTGATTTATCAGGTTCTCAACTAACACGAGGGTGGAGGGCGAGGAGAAGATTTCGGGTATTCCAGGATGAACCCAGCAACCAGAGTTTGCAGAAGTTTCCTTTTTGTCTGCAGTGTTTGCCAGAGTGGCATTGGGTTCTGAGGGAATCCGTAGGGAAGAATGCATGCATCTTTTTTTAACTCCTCCATCATTTCTCGCTCACACCGTTTTGTCGAATCAGGGTTAGAGTTCCTGCGTTACTTTAGAGATTTTGGAATCCCAAAGGCGTTTGGTGGCTTGGCACTGACGTGGGGATCCAAACTTTCCTGTCTCAGCTTTGAATGGCCTGTTGCAAATTAACCCTTTCTTTCTCTCCAAAATCAAATTCTCGTGTTCAAAGGTTTACTTACAGCTACTGTTAGTACTTCTTCATGGGTGAAGAAGCACTTATCGGATTTACTTTAAATAAAGTCACCTTGTGAATTAGGTAGATAAATTAACAGCCCCCCACAACCTTGGAGGAACGTTCCTATCATAGAAAAGAAAAAAAAAAAAGAATGAAAAGGAAAAAAAAAAAACAGATATTTCTTTTTCTAAGGGAATCTGAAGGCCCGGCATGTGTTCATTGCTAATGAGCATATTTCCAATATCAATGGAAATGAGGCCATCACTCTGGAAGACACGGTATTACACTCACTTTACACTGCAGTCTCGATTCCGCACACATACGCACTCATACCCCCGCAGCCGTTCGTTTCTAAAATAAAAGCCAGTTTAGAAAGAAATCCATTTCTCATGGTCTATCCGCGCTCTTCCTTTCCCTTTGCTAAAAGCCAGGCTGCCTAGGTTTTCGGTGCTAACAAATGTTGGATGACAGGTTCACCGGCTCACTGCTCCGCACGCTCTTTAATTATGGATGTGTGAAGGAAAATTTCACTGAAGAAAACATAAATCACCATCGAAATTATTTGTTAGTTGAATGAGCTGAATAAACAGTTGGCTTCAGGGCAAAGATTCATCTGGCATCTTTTAAGTCATGTCTTATTTATTTTTTTCCTCCTTACAGAAATCAGGTCTGGGCCCCTAGGAATCAGCTAGGAACAAAGACGTCACTGAGAAGCTGGGGAAGCCAACCCATGGATGTCTTGAGGTGATGTTTTTTTTTTTGCATAGTTTTAGTAATAATAACAATATTTTTTATAAATACTTATCAAGTATGTACTGTGTCCCTTATACCACTTGCTCATTAGATACATATATGTTTCTTTAAACTAATTTAATTCAATAGAAAGTGGCAAATCCTGAGTTTAAATACATTTCGGAGCCCGAATCTTGTCCTTGTCATCTCAGTCATTAAGAGTCTATAAATTCTGGAAACCATTCTCGTCAAAGAAGTCTGTCTATCTATCTATCTATCTATCTATCTATCTATCTATCTATCTATCTATCTATTGAATATATATATATATATATATATTGAATTCAAATTACAATTCTGACCCACAACTTTACTTTAAACTTACATAATCCTGTTTCTCTCCAACTCAGCAACGAAGACAAGTTTGGTAGTTACTCTCCAAAAACTGAGCACAAAACAAATATGCACAGACCTAGCTGTGGTAAAGTCGCGGAAGAAATGTGCTGTCGACAGTTTCTTGGGAGAAGCAAAGGGAATCAGAATAAAATGATAGTTTCCATTAGAAAGCAGGAAGTGTGTCAGTAACGATAACAGATGCCATTTGGTGATAAATGTGTCCCTTGGCATCATCAGCAGACTTGGGCACTGGAAGCTTCCATGTAGGAATTAGGTTAGCATCTATCCTTGATGTCCCAGTTGAACTTATCCAAAAAGTTATGAAGAATCATGGCCACTTTGAACAAATTCATACAAATAGTACTGGCAGCTTTCAAGATACGGCGAATACGGCAGCTTTGGATTTCACCTGCCTCAGCAGGTTAGCTGCCTGCAGCAAATCCCATCAATAGCTCACGTAGAGCATTTGTTTTAAAGGAATTTATATGGACCCTAGGGCTCCCAATTTTGGAAACGGATTTGAGTCATGTAATTAGGTATTTCTACTGGAATAGCTGATCATTTGGATAGCTCCAACTGTATCACTAAGCTTCAGATTTTCCTGTCCATTTATTGATTAGATATTGCTTTATGTCAGGGACGTAGAAATGTGTACGAAAAAGTTGTTTGCAATTTAGTGTGATTGTGGACTAGGACAGAACCCTTGCTTTCTTCTGGGAATTTCCTATTTGTCTCAATACTAAGCCAGGTGGGGGTTCCCAATAGGATTTTCCTGGGTCTCCTTGACGTCAGCTAAGATGGGAATCAAGGGGCTCGAGGAAGCGGAAGACAGTGACACAGGCCCTGGAGACAGTGTGATTATGGTTCCATATGCTGCTACTTAGAGGCCTGAGTGATTCCTCCCACATCCTGCAATTGTGTAAGAGTGTGACGGTGGCACAGGAATAAGCCAAACACAACTAAGTGAACCAAAACCAACCTTCCTTCCCTGACACAGGAAGCCTTTGTCTGGCTTCCAGGTAGTGCCATCTCTAGAGAATTCGGAAAGCAAAAGAGACTTCCCTTCTTGCCTGTGTCAATAAGTAAAAGAGGTAGTCTTCAGAAAAGAAAAATGAATGAGTAGAGTGGAGTGTCCACGTCATTCACAAATACCCACTCATGAACACAGTAATAATCGCAGCAACCAATCTCTGCACTGTCAACTCCATGTAACTTTAAAAAGCAGGTGACTACTTCTTTAAATGAAATTAGACAACATTTGATGCTGGAGAAAATACGATACAGCCCACTCTATCCTATCCAGATGAGAGTGTATATAAAAACTTAACAGTCCTTTGGGAGGCTGATTCAGTGTTTCTCTCACTCATCCTCTAGGGGTGTTTTCTTCAGCTGCGTGTCAGAGATGCACAAGACATACACAAGGTGACTCACTCACTGTTTTATAGTGGTAATGATTAAAAAGACTAAATCTCCAACAGAAATGAAACGTCTAAATAAGCAGTGGCAAATCCATATACAGAATCAGATGTTAAAAATCATATTTTGGAAGAATATTAGATCATGTGAGAAAATATATCCCAAGACATATTCATATACATACATAGACATGTACTTGTCTATAAATAAATATATATAAACATATATATAAATATATATATAAATAAATATATAGGAAAATTCAGCATATTTATAATATACTCCTTGTATTTAATATTATTTTTATCTGACTTTGCGTCTCTCAGAAAGTGATCATAAGTGTTTTTGTAATTTAAATCTGTATCTCTCACACAGGTGTCTCTCCTGGGAACTCAGTGGCACTGGGTTCATTATAATCTGAGCTCCATAGGACATGGATGTAGTCCCGGATGCTCCTCTCTTCTTCTAGAATGTTCTCAGTTACCCTTGTTTAGAGTGAGATAGTCCTCTCTGTTCTGTTTCCACTAAGGTTTTTTGATAGCAACATGAGCAAATTCAATGCCAGAGCAATAAAAAAAAAATACGCTGCTGGATAGCTGGCCGGTCCTTACCAAGATGTCCTGTTTGCCACCTCAACTTGACAGCCCATAAAGTTCTACTCATGCTCTCAAGTGGACAGATTGAGTTCCCTGGGGTTGGCCCTGGTCTCAAACCCTGAGGTGAAAGGGGCTGTTTGTTCACTCCAATAGACAATTATGAAGGGCAATTAAAAATTTAAATTATGTTAATAGGCCAGAGAAAAATGACTGTTTGCAGAAATCAGTGGCAATTACCAGACATAATGGTTCTCAATTAGGCTGCAGGGGATTTTCCAGTCATTCATAATTCACTATCTTAAATGTATCATAAAAAAGTAATTGTCACTTGTTAATAAAACTTACTTAAAAACAACGGAGCCATGTTGAACAGAAAGTAACCTTGCTTGCTCCTTCATAGGCTTAAAAGGCTTATGTAATCTTAACTTTAAAATGTAGTACAGGTTAGCTCAAAACAAAATCAAACAGTAAACAAAGTGTAATTTTTCTAGATCTTTCCTTGCACTGTCCAGGGCTAGGAGTTGTTTCTGCTTAGCTGACAGTCTTCCTTCTAACCACCTCCTTGGCCCATTAAAAGGGGTACGGGGTGGGGAAGTCTATCCAAAGAATATATTGTATTGATATTTTTAGTCAATTAAACATGAAAACATAAAAAGCATTCGCTTGCTGTTTCTACCATGTTTATTTATCTCCTTAGATTCTATTTTTTTAAGAAAATATATGAATATGCAGCTGTTCCATGACCCCCAGGAATATAGTCAGCATTCATACATGGGCATATAGTTCCATGCTCTGGCAATACAATCTGTTGAGTTAATTTCTCTGAATGTGTGGTGTGATTCAAGGCCTCTGTCTCATTGGTTCAAAACTCGACTTTTAGGGCTCTAGGGAAAAGCAAAAAAAAAGGGGGGGGGCAAAAATGAAGTAAGAGGGAAGGAGAAGGAAGCCAAAGAACAGCAGAGGGCAACTCTTAAATAAGAAGATTAAAGGGGTGGCTTTATCTTTTGATTTAGTACGCAGATGATAATGCCTCCTTTGTCTCTGCTGAAAGAAGGACAGCTGCCCGCCTCCATTGTTATCCAATCAGGAAATCCTTTCTGCACCCTCAAGTCACACAAGGTAGCTTTACATTCACCAAAAAGACTGAAGCAGAGACAGTGAGTTCTCCTTGTCCCCATGTCACAATAGTCTTACTTAGGTGAGTCACGATGCGACAACATTTCTAGAAATTTCTCTGAGCAAGAACTCTAGGCTATTCTGGGCTGGGCATTTCAGAGACATGACCTTATTTAGTTTTCACCATCATCCCATGAAGCATGTATCTCCACGTCTCTGTGCCCCAGCTGTGCGTGGGATATTCCAAAGTCCATACCATGCTCTAGATGACAGAAAGTGGCAGGATAGCACTTTGAACCCAGGTATTTCTTGAGACGAAGCCTATAAGCATTCCCTTCTCATGGGCTGTCTAAAGCTTGAAACTGCAAAGACACAACCGTGAGCTGTCTTGATGTTTGATAGATAGTTCCACCTGTGACTTTTTGTAGATACATTGATGAAAGGTCATGGACTAATGGTTGGATTCCAGTAGTTTGATATGTTTGCCACTGTACCCCCTAAGTAAATAGCCTTATGGATTTGTAAGTCACCCACAAGCAGACAAACGATCCCAACTTTTTGCATATACTGAGAACACTTACAGCTAGCAAAGATGCCTAGCCTTCATTGAGTCTGTCTTAATGGCCTCAGAAGATGCAGAGAGCTCTCCATAAAAGGGTAGAAGACATACTTTTTGTACTAAGACTGATACATGACTGACTTCTTCCTTCATTCACATCTTAGCTCAAACCTCACCTCCTCAGATATACTAATCCTCCTAGTCTTTCTAAAGCAGAAGATACAAAGCACCAGGTAGAATCATGTCTCCCATATTTTCTGTAGGTTTAACTGTCCATGCTTGTCCTGGTGGAATGCTAGCAATTTGACATGTTTGCCGCCATAATCCTACATTCAATCTAGTGCTTTCTACAAGGATTGCTCATTCAATGCACAGTTATGCTCATGCATTTACAAGATCAAGCATCTATTTTCATCAAGTGCCCAAGTATGGGCTTCTAGGTAGAAGGCTTTCCTCTGTAAGAGTCTACAGGAATGAAGGCATTTGGTACTCAGGAGAGTGCTACCTAGAGTGGTGACCGTCTGGATTCTGAACAGCTGGGATAGATGACAAAGGTAGGGAACGAAAGGGACCCAGGGAGCTTCTTTACTCTGGCCTTCCTGAGGCTGATCAGCGATGGCAGCATCTCAAGAGGCATGAAAGATGCGCCAACATGTACTTGGGTGGTGATGGACTTGCAGCCTCACAGGACCGCATTTTCCGTGGGTCTGAAGCTCTGTTGCCTGGAGTGAAGTGCTTGCCTCCTCGTGACAGATGTTTTCTCTACTGTCACTTATTGAGCAGATACTGTGAGAGCATTTGTATCAACCAACGCACACGAGGACTCAACCCTTGTGCACCGTGCAGCTTTCTTTACTAGATCCTGACTGTCTACAGGTCCCCGTTCCTCCTAGGCATTGACATAATTTTAAATTGTGTTCTTTTTTTTTGCAAAGACAGAGGATGTGTTCCTCACGAAAGGCCATGTTTCAGACGTAGTCCTAAATTCTCTGACCATTTGAATCTGTCATTTGTCTACGAATTTTTTTTTCTAAAACAAATGATTTATACTTGATGTATAAAATGAAACATTATTTCCTTAACTACTGCTGACTTTATTTTTTTGAACTTTTAATAATATTTACTTTACTTCTAGTAAAATGGGCTGTTCATTTTTATTATAAATTAATGAGTGTTTAATAAAAATTTTTAATAAAGACATTTATAAAACAAAGGAAAACAGCCCTCCTGCTTCATCTATCTTTTCTTGATGTGAACACTTTAAGTGGTTTGCTATACTGGTAGTGAGCTGAGCAATTAAGTGGGTATCCACACATACACAGGAAGCCTAGATTCAAAAAGTGTGTTTATTCCTGCCTTTCTCTTCTACTCTCTTTTGTCTCTCTGCCCATTTGTCTGTCTATCTGTCACTCCGTCCGTCTATCCATCATCCATCCATCCATCCATCCATGTATCCACCCACCCATATGTGGCTTCACATATAGAGTCATACACGAATTAAGATTACACAGAAGCACCATTATTGTGTTTGCAGTTCACCTCTGCTTCACACAATTCACCGCAGCTCTGCGTTTGGAAATCTTAAAGCCCCTCATGGCAGGAAATGGCCCGTGCAAGCACCCCAGCTGAAATGAGCATCGTTCATTTGTCTATAGGCATTGTGGGCCAATGAGCATGTGTGTGGCACGCCTGCGCACTCCTGTCTATCTACTGTAAAAGGGAGTAATTCATCATTGGGCAGCAAGTTCTGCTCAGATGGTTTACTGTCCTGACCTCATTAAAAGCATGTAATCCACGCAGTGCCGTAAATCTATGCCTCTAAATACTTTCCTCTTTAATTTTTTAATACTGCACACATGAAGGGAAAGGTTAAAGCCAATTAAAAGAGATACAAATACCATTATTACTACCCTGACAAACGGTTAGTTATTGGATTTGGTCGTTTCGGTTTAGAAAGCCATTATTTTTGTTCCTGAATGAATTAGTAATCAAGCTGTTTATTGACTTGTCTTATCTCGGAAATGCTAAACATTTCTTTTTTGGTCCAGGCTCTCTCTCTCGATTGGCATCATTCCTGCACACATAAAAATTATGGACAACTTAAGGTCTAAGTGCAAACAATAACTGCACAGCTGCATGTGGGAACCAGCATATGGACGGGGCCATCATTTCCACTGGTCCAGGAAGGAGTGCACTGAGCCCCTCACTCAGTGGTTATTGTTGTTGTTGTTGTTTCTGTTGCTGCCTCCCATTAAGGCTATTATATGACACTGACAGATGCTTAAAAGCATTTAGGGCTGAAAGAAGTGTTGGGGAAATTGCCGCAAGAGATTGACAAATGATGATCTTTTTGTCCACAAGGTTCTTATTTCCTGTGCAAAATGGACGAAAAGAATAAAGGCAAAGAGAAGGACCCATTAATGTAAAGACTTGGTATTGTTTTCTGACATGAGTTCGTCTTTTCCATCGCATTGGGCCGGAAACGTGACTCTGTTTATGAAAAGGCTGTACGGTTGTAAGACGCAGCAGTTAACTCTTTGCTTGTTGACTGATGCTCGCTTGGATGTCCCGCTCTCTACCAACCCTCTCTTTAGTTTTTTTAGGGATACGGAACGAGTCCTTAGGATCTGAGAGAACTCGGGGCAATGTGATTCTAGGTTTGCTAATTGGCTACTCTGCTCATTTACTTGACTACCAGCCGGTCCAGAGTGTTTGGTGAGAGATGGCAAATTATAAAAAGCAATGCTGACCACAGTGTGGGGTCCTGAATAAACTCCAGTCACGGGCCACATCCCCCAGATTCATGCAGCTCAGCAACCCTGTAGGTGCTATGCCCTTCCCCTCAGCACTGAGAATGCTTCAGAACTTGGGGGGCATTGGTTCCGGGATCATATATGGATAGCAAAGTCGGAAGAGGACCCCAATTCTTCTGTATAAAGATGTGGTATTTGTACACAACTCTTGTGTGTTCCCCACACACTTTCATTACATCTACCTAGGTCTCTCTCAGAAGCGCTGCTATATTGCAGTCCTTAGGGAATAATGGCAGGAAGAAGGTCTATTTGGTGCTGATGGAGACACAATGAAAAATTGTTTTTTTTTGGGTGATTAAATCTGTGGGTTTCTGAATCTTCGGAGATGAAGGGCCAGCTGTCCTCTAGCACTGCTAAGTATAGGGATCAAGGTCAAGTACTTTCAACAGGTAGAACACATACATACTCGCAAAGAAACTTGCAGCACAGAGCAGGACATAAAGACTGTGGAATCAGACATCTCAGAGCGAAGGGAGAAAAAATTGTGCGGAAAACACGTCATGAGCATTGTCTTTGCCATCGGATGCCACAACAGGGCTTCTGAAAGTGTTCCCTAGGGGATAGCAGTGTCACTATCTGGAGGGCAGTGTCATAGGAAAGCAAAATCTGAGACCTGTCCTGGACACAGCTGGGCTTGGGGTCCACCAATCTTGGTTTTAGTAACCTTTTGGGGTGTCTACTCAAGACTGTCAGTCCTACCCAGGTGTAAATGTTTGTGCTTGAGTTGATCACCATGCCTACTACACACGTGATGTATGTCACAGGGCACTGTTGACATTATGCTGTTTTTGTTTGTTTGTTTACCCATAATCTCTGCCTTAGACTGTAATCTCTTCAGGGTTCCAAAGCTCTTCCTAGTGGTTCTTTGCTTTGGTCTCAGGGGTGACTCGGGGTCCCAGAACACAGCAGGTCCCCCGGAAATCAATAATGAGATAAAAGTATATACATAAAAACTATTGAGTAAAAAGAAACGTTTAGAGAGATTTAACTCCATTAAAGTTAATAGTTCAAGCTTAATAAATAAGACTTGGCCCTAAGAGAAAATGACTTCTTTTAAAAAAGAAAGAAGAAAGAAGAAAAACATGGACCCAGGAACATTCTCGAGCAGCTTCTAATGAGATCACAGCTTATTCTCTTAAGGGGTAGAAGAAGTAAATGACCATGTCTCACACTAATGACTTCTTACAGGATGTGTCCACAACCCAATGGCTTCCAGAGTCAGACAGGATCCAATGACCCCTAATGACATCCAGTCTAATGTATTCTCAGTTGGGGTTCAATAAAACCCCAAGACCTGCCTGATCCAGCTCAGTGAATTGGGGCTGCATTTTCCTTCAGAAGTGAGTCTTCCTGTCTCTCAATAGAACAGAGGGCAAGTTACAGAAGAAGGGGACACTCGGGCACTGTCCCAGTCCTCTTTCTATAAGGAGCTAAGAGACACGGAACATGGACTTTCTGGTACTTGTTGCCTTTAGGATGCCCTGAAATTGTTCATCAGGGCTTCCATTTTCTATTCTGAGATTCATTTTGGTACCAAGTGAACACCACTGAGACCAGTGCTGGCCTTTGCATGGCGTGGCATCAGGCAACAGCACTTCCTGCCGTGTCTTGCTTTCCTGACCTTCTATTTCCTCATCTGAAAAACGAGAGCAATGCTTTTACTGAAAATTTATATAACTTAACCAGGTATCTGACATGGACTAGGAACTCAATAACTGTTCACATTTATAATGAACGAACACTGCCATGTTCTATGGGGCTTTCTTCAGCTTCAGTTCTATGGAGCTCACAGACTCACGGGCCTCTGGAGACCCAAGAAAAGGATGAGAGACTGCCAAAGAATTTGAAACTTGTTTCATATTTGTACATGCCCTTCTTCTTTGGGTATGAAGCCCCTAATACTAATCAGATTATAAATGGGGTCCATGCCTCTCTGGGATAAAGCATAAGAGTAGCTGAATCGGATCCTTGGCAAGCTGGAAAACCAGGAAAGTAAGGCAGCTTTTCCGAGGCTAGCATCTCACCGTTCGCATGGGGCACACAACTTCAATTCTATACCGTATGTATGTGTTTACTTTTCTTCTACTGCATAAAAGCAAACAGTGCTTGAAATGAACTCCACCATGAGGACTTAGGGAGCTGATTTTCACCTAAAACAGTGTTCCCCAAGACTCAAAAAGTAAAGCAAGACTTCGACCTACTGCTCAGCACCTGCCCTAGAACAGCAAGAGTTGACCTAAAGGAACTTCATTGCATGAAGAGGCTGGTCCTGATGTGTTGCCACGGGGTACTTCCTGCACCAGGCTGGAGTGCAGAAACTACACTAGTCCAAGTCTGTGGAGAACGTTGGTTCTCCACTGACCCCGCCCCCTCCATCCAGCCAGCTGGGTGTCCCAGCAGGGGACTGCCCCACCCAACCTCTCTGACTGCTTATGATCCAAACAGGATTTTCCCCCAGTATTATTTCCGCCTTTTATGTAAACGGGCCAGTTTTAATACAGAAATGGTTTACTAGACTGTCATTTTTGCTACCCTTAAAATAAGAATGTATTTGATCATAAAATAGGGTTACCCAATAAAACTGCATTTTATTCATCTGATAATTGGAAACAAAGAAATGTGATGGGTTCCATCCATCTTTCTATTATAGATGAGAAATATGATTTCTTCTAGGTACAGACAGCAAATGGTGAGCATATGAGTTCAAGGACCCATTAAATAAATATTTACTCAGTACTTATTAAGTGTCAGTTACTTTAATAGGACTGGGGATACCAGGTGACAGCGTAGAACAGTTGTTGCCTTCATGAGCGTGATGCTAGTTTAGAAGAGGAAAATGATAACTAAAAATAAGTGCATAGGAAATCAGCTTAAATTGTGCTCTCAGGAGCTTCCGTGGACAAACAGGATCCTGGAAGAGGAGGAATGGCAGGAGATAGTGACTTAGCCACAGGCACCAGCCACCACGCGGGAATGGAGGTTGAGGGTTGCAGCGGTCAACCTTCAACAGACGCCCTGGAATTCTGTACTGAAGAGAGCGTCAGGGCAATGGGTTCAAGGGCAGCCAACCTAAGCCTGGAGGCTCATTTTCCTCACCTGTAGACTGCAAAGGGAATGAGCTCTTATGAAGGTTAAACCGGCTAACATTTGGCCTGAGTTTAGGACAAAGCACGGGAAAACAGGTATTAAGTTGATGCTGTTACAGACACGAAACCACGACCTAAGGCCAGGAGATAGGAAGAGTAGGATGTGTTTTAGAAATCACAGTGGGGTGTGGCTCTTGGATCTGGTGTGATAGGAAGAGGGTGGTCGCTGAAGTCTGTAAAGATTGTGCGTCAGCGTTGTTACCCCAGACACTCCCGGTAAAGCCTCACGCACAGTCCAAGAGCAAGGAAGCAAGGGTGTGGTCCACAGGGAACCCCAGCCACTCATTGGCCAGGGGTTAGAGAATCATTTCCTGTGAACTTTCCTCCCAGTTCTTGCCCTCAGTGAGGATGGAATAACAACCCCTCAAAGGGAGCAGTTTCTAGGTAAGAACTTTTAAATAAAGAACCCCTGTTTCATTCATGCTCATTAAACTGTTTTTCCCCTACCTAGATCCCTGCAATAATAAATATAATTATATCCATCTTTAATGACTTTGGTTCCTTGAGCTGCAGGTGCTGGAATACTGTATTTATTAACATATTTTAAGCCCTTTAAAAAGACTGCATTAATTCCTATGATAATTTAGTACCCATAATACATTCTCTGTTCTGAATAGATGTTAATCACCACAGAATGACTGATTTGCCTGACTGCGAGCTAAGCCATGCTCTAACTAGTAGCTGGTAACTTTTTAATTCAATATTGTTACTGAAACTGTTGATTAAAATCTAGTTGCAATAACAATTCTTTGCCCCCCTGTGGGCCCCACCCTCTGAGGACCCACACCAGGGCCCCAACAATTGGATTTTGTTCTTACTGAAGCCAAGAGCCTTCATTCTGGAGCTTCTATCTCTAGTTAAGCTCTGCTTGGGAGAGGCCTGCCTGTGTCTGTTATCCCAGAATGCTTTGGGTTTGAGTGCTCTCTGGGGCAACCAGTGGCAAGGGGAAAGGTCACCGTAAAGAAATGGAAGCTAAACACCAAATCTGCCTAGCAGAAGGTAGCAGGCTCCCAGGCTTCTGTCTTCAAGATGGAGAGTGAAGGCAAAGTCAGTTCCTACCTGACGGGGTGAGCGGAACCTGGTCTAGGTTGGAATTACAGCACGTTCAACCAATTTAAATAGAGATTGTCTTGAAATTGTGCATGAAATTTGGACCAAAGGGGAGTGCCGCTATTGAGTATAGATGACGGAAGTAAATACAGCAGGTGCAGGATTCTCCAGACCTCACACCCATTATCTCAGTTAACATGTGACACGTCTGGAAGAAGGGAGGTACCTGCATTGTTCCCCATTCACCCAAAGCTCAGTGAATGTACCCAGGGTCACACAGCAAGGAGGCAGCAGGGCTGCAGAATTCTGTCCCTCTTTATGGGTCACACTATGGTCATCACCTCAGTCAACCAGTCCATCTGTACGGGAAAGATGCTGAACTGGGTCATGAAATACGTAACAAAGTATCATATGCCAGAGAAGTTAAACGAATACGTGATTCGGCTAGTTGGTGGTTTGAAGATCAGTGAAGCAATATCCTTATTCCTGTCCAGGGGAAGATGGATCTTTCCATCCCAGTCCTCCTCCTGCGGAGAAGGCTGACAAGGGCATTGTTCTGGGGCAGGTGTCTGGAGTGCTGAGCTGCTCTGTATAAACACAATGAGATGCCCTTGCATTCCTGGCTAATATTGGAGATGTAGTAAGGAAGCTGGGTGTGATGGTACCTGCCTTTAATCCTAGTACAAGGGAGGCAGAGGAAGGTAGGTCTCTGAGTTTGAGACCAGCGTGGTCTACAGAGTGTGTTCCAGGACAGCCAGAGCTACACAGAAAATTCCTGTCTAAAAACATAAACAAAACAAAACAAAAACCAGCACAACCACCAAAATCCAAAGATAAAATAAGGAGCTAGAACCCACATGGGTAAGATGGATCTAGGGAACGATTAAGAAGTGTGCCCCATATCCATTTAAGCCTCTTTGAAAAAAAAAAAAAAGAATTGCCATTCTACCAAACTTTCAGTAAAGATTGCTTTGCTCATGTTCTTGACTCAGGGATTGTGTGTTCCTGTGTTCCTCTCCGCTGGCTTAAGTGTATTGTTTTTGTTTTGTGCGACAGAGGAAATGTTAACCTGTCAGGCACAGGACTCTATCCCGCATTCTCCAACTCGCGCAAACCCGATTCTGGGCTCTGCTTCTTTCCCTCCGAGGAAGGGATGTGAGCCTGGGAGATGTGTGTCTGGTTGCTTCTCAGCCATGGGTGGGTATAGGCTGACCCCTGGGCCACACGTGGGTTTTGTTTGTTTCTTGGGGGCATGTATGTGCAGGAGCACACACGCTCATGTGTTTGCGTGGGTGGAGGTTAGAAAATAAGCGCAGGTGTTATTCCGCAGGAGCCACCAGCCTTTCCTTTGAGACAGGACCAGTCATTCATTGTTCTGGGACTTTGCCAAGGGGGAAGACTAACTGGAGGTGAACTCCAGGGGTCTGCTTGTCTCCACCACCCATCATACCATTGGATTACAAGCAGGAGACAGACAACGCTCCCAGCTTTTTATGTTGGTTCTGGGAACCTGAACTCGGGTCCACACGCTTGCAAGGCAAGCACTTTAATGACTGAGCCATCGGTTCTTTTTGCTTTATTCTCTCTCTGTATAAATCACCATTAACTTTATTCCCACTGAGTGTAGCATCCCCGCTCACTCTGCAGAGAAATTAGGCCGCTGAGTACTCCCCTTCTTCCACACAGACAATGGCCCAGCACTCTCTCATTCCAGGCCAGTGAGGCCACTGTAGGGAAGCCCCGTCCTCCCACCTTGGCCTGACACACCACTCAAGGAGTTTTGACAGTTTCAGGGGGCAGAACCTGTGGGTGAAGGCAGGCATTCTTTCCATCACTCTACAGGGGGGTGTGGAAAGTCAGACAGTTCAGATGACTCTAAGTATGGAAGGGTCAGAGCGAAACCAGCTCTGTGCTATGTTCAATGACCCCACCTCCATCTGCCGTTCCAAACCAACACTGGAGCGGGCTGGTCTCTCAAAACATGGACATAAAAGCAGCTAGAACCTTCTTATTCAAGTGCCACAGCTCTGCCATCACCATCTGACAAAACTTAGGTTGCAGATTCAAAAATTATAAAACAACCCCCTCCCCAGGACCACCTCCCTCCAAACACATGTATTCCATGGGTCACACAAAAAGGCTATGCAGGCTCAGTAACGTGGCTTTTCAGTCTTTATTTACAGAGGCAGTAACCCAACCTACAGAACTTTTGGTGCAGAAGGCACATTTTTATATTATAGCCAAGGCTGGCCTTGAATTCAATAATATAGCCCAGGTTGTCCTCAAACCATAATATCTAAGCGCATCCATCCTTTTATGAGTACAAACCCAGAATGAAACATCCACATTCATATTTACTCCCCTTCCCACCAGCTTTCTTTGCAGGGACAGAAGAGAACATTCCTGCAAATCCACTGTTAACTGCAAATACAATGCAAGTGCTTTGGACTGGGGGTAAGTCATCCTGAGGTTGACTGCATCCCCAAGCATCTTTCTGCCTCTGAGCAGAGGTTGTAACCCAGCAGCTTCTGGCTCTAGGCTCACCTTGGGATGAGCATACGTGGCTAGCAGTGATCAGCATGCTTTTGAAAACGTGCAAGTGACTGTGGAATTCACAAAGCTGGGAGCTCTTCCATACCCATGCTTGTCTGCCCCATAGTGTCTCGCCTTGAATGACAGCCTGGTATAGATCTCGCTGTTTGAGGCAGACCCAGGCTTGATGGTACACAAAACCATTCACTGTAGGCTTTGCCTACCATTCTAATGAACTTTACTTTCCAGGATACCAGCGTTACTAAACTGAATGCCAGTAAGCTCCTTCAGGGGCTGACTGTCCACCATGCATTGAGCTTAAAAGGCTATTTCTCCACCTTCCATGGCGCCTCCTGTCTACTTCTCTTGACAATGACCTCTTTGAAACCTCCTCTGACGTCCTTGGAAACTGCCGCTCATGCCCACGCCCACGGGATATCTTGTGGCCACAAGAGGTTTCCATCTATCCGCTGAGGAACGTGCTTATTGCACTTGTGTTAGGAAATCTTGTTTTATCAGACTAGGAGCAACCTCAGGGTGGGACCACATTCTCAACATTTCTCCACAAAGCCTGGCAGAATGCCAGGAGCAGAGGTGGGTTCAAGGGAGGCGCCTGCGGTGAAGCAGGACCCCTGGTAACCTTTGCTGCCTCTGTACCTCCTGTAGATCAGGATGATAGTCACAGAGGAAGTCGCAAGAGTGTGTGGGGATAGCTGGGAGAGCACCAGGGTGAGCGTCGCTGGGCCCGCAGCTGAGTGTGGAAGCAGAGGAAGGCTACACAGGCTGTTGAAGGTAAACTGGACTAGATGTCAGTGCCACTACCGTTCTGAAAAGTGGATAGGAATCTTTGAATAGGAGTTTCCCAGCCCCCTCCCTCACAAAAACAGGGCTCTCAGTGAAGTCTAGCCTCACTAGACCGAGGGTTGGGCATGCCTGGCATTCCTTCTTCAGGACATAACACACAGAGGCCATCAACAAGTATTCTGTCAAATGAACCAGTTGTGGCTATGTAGGGTGGAGTTAAAAGAAACCTTTTTTAACAGTTAAAAAAGTGGCTTATTCCTCAGGCTAGTAACTGTCACAGTGATTTTTTTTTCTCTTGCCCATCATGCCTTTGAGTTGAGCAGATACATTCTCATTCTCTCTCTCTCTCTCTCTCTCTCTCTCTCTCTCTCTCTCTCCCCCCCCCCCCCCAAAACATCTGGTTGCAGTCACTTCAAGGTACACAGGGAAGCCGCATGCTCGGGCTGAGGGTATAATAACATGGGGAGAGACTCAGCTCTGTTACCACACACAATATACTGTACTTGTCTGTGTTGTGCCATTGTTCTAGAAAAACATGGGAAACAATGGAAATGAATTATGAGTTGTGTTGGGTTGTTTTATGCCCATATGTTGCATGCACATGTTTGCATGAGTATAAATATGAGCATGCACAATGCATGCATGTTTGGGGAACTAATAAATACCTACATTGCTCAAACATATTTACTGTTTTCCAATTAAAGGAGCTAAACCTTTAAGGATTGGTTGAAAATAAAAACCTCATCAATCTGCAAAATATGGAGGCAGAAGTAGGGGATCTCTTTGGTTTTGTACTTGGAAGGCAAATTTTGTATCACAAACCAAAGTCAAGGTGACACTATCTCCTCGGAGCACACTTCCTACTAAGAAGACTGGTGATCAGTGCGGGACCAGGGGTGGTATCTTGTCCATTGCTAAATAATCTTTATCAAATGGATGCATTGACTTAACTTTTCCTCTTGAAGGTCTCCTCCAGCCTCCTTCAGAGAGTTCATTACAAAATCCAAGTGGTTTAATGAAAAGTTTACTATCTAATGAACGCTGCCAGCACCCGTTCTTTTCTTGTCCTGAAGACTCTGGTGCTGGCTTATTTTGTCAGAAACACAAAAAGGAGAAACACAATTCCATTTGTGCTGATGCTAAATGTTAATAGATTTGCCTAAACGCCTGCTAATAGCCCCCTAAAATTAGCTAGACCAGCAGTGCGTGCCTAATGCCTTGTTGTTTTTGGTGTTTTCCTTGCTTTGTGTTTCTTTTTCCTCTATCAGAGGGAGGGGAAATAAAAGGGAAAAGGATTCCCAGAAGAGAAAGAGAGAGAAAGAGAGGAGAAGAGAGAAAGAGAGAGAGAGAGAGAGAGAGAGAGAGAGAGAGAGAGAGAGAGAGAGAGAGAGAGAGAGAGAGAGAGATGTGTTTTTGAGCTACAGGACATTTTCGGCGCCGCATGTGAATTCAGGAGAAAGAACATACATTCTGAAACTATCCGACATTCCTGACACTCTGTCACGAAGGTGACAGATCCTGGAGCTCTAATGTTTCATTAAATTAAACATGAAATGTTTAATGTTTTGTTAAATTAAACATGAAGCTGTGACTTTGGACCCGAGAAGCACAGCCTTCCATCAATTCTTCACATTCCTTCAGGTCACTTTTCAGGTTATAGAAATGGAGTTTTGTTTATTATGGGCACCGCGTTTCTCTCGGCAGTTAAAAGACACTTTCTCGGCGCTTACAAATAAGATCTATCAAGCAACCCAATTTGGGGAGCTTGAAAATAGTTCCGAACCTATTCCTACAGAAAACAGCTTGCAGATGGCCTCAACTTAAGCCTGTTTTGTCTCCTTTCAAATGTTTCCAGCTGCCACCCGAGACGTTTCTCAAGAACAGAGGTGTTACAATGTTACTCAGTTCTGAAGTCCATTTTGCAGATGGGCTTGAGAATCCCAAGAAGAGAGGAGGGCTGTCTGAAAACTGTGGAAACTAAGACCTAGGTTAAATCTCTCCCTCTCCCAGTTTAAAGCCTTCTCGGGTCCTTATTCAGGAAGATAGAAGTTGGCAGTGAAAACTAAAACTAAATCGAAGCCCGAGTCTGAGTCGGGTAAGCCTCTACAAAGCGGGTGACGGAGAAGCAAAAGTTGTGATGGAATCGCTTGAAGTGGCAGAAACACAGAGCTCGTACGGGAGAGTAAAACGACACTTAGCCAAAAATGTGCTCCTTTCTGTCAACACGATGACAGTGTTCGCAAGGCTTTGTAGCGCTTCCAGTAACACATCCGAATACTACCTCACGAAATACATTTTGACGATGCCTTTTAAGTGGAAAAACAATGGCGACACCTATGTAACAAATCAAAGCAGAAAGATAGCCCTGTCCCAAAACGAAATTTGTGGACCACAACTATATTTTCCAAGTGAATTTTGGTGGGCTGTGACTGGTTTCTAAATAAAGTTACAGAATGATCATACCACTGACAGCTAGGAGAGAACTGACGGTCCCTCTCCCAAAGGACAACTTAAGTCTCCTAAGCTCAGGCTTTTCAGCTATGACCTCACACCGGCTCTGCTGACGCGCCCGCTCTCAGAACTGGTCAAAAGCTTTAGGATGGTCCCAGTCTGATAGCTGGGTCTTGCCTGGTAAAAATCCTTTCCCCAGCCAGTTTCCCAAACCAGTAGGAATATAATTGACACTTACCACTCTGAAGCTGCATGTCTGTGAGGCAAACTAAATAAATTAAACGGATCCTGCTTTAATCTTCTTTTTTAGACCCAAATGCCTTAATCAAAAGGAAAACAAAACAGAACAAAACAAATGTTCCCCGAGGTCCTTTTTTAAACCACCAGAGCATAAGCAAAGAAATCGCTGTCTAGTTTTTCATGGGTTACCCAAAGCCTATCCCTTAACACCACAGATGAGTGGGAGCTGCTTTGAACGACTTCCTATCCTATCCTGTCCCTCCCCAGCTCTGCCTTCCTGTCCATCTATCATGTATGGCCAGGATTAAGCAGAAGTTCCATTCTGAAACAAAATTAGGAGGGTGCTTCGGTTGGATATTTGGCTTGGCTTGGCACAACTACTATAAAAATTCCACGTAAAAGCACATCTGATCCCCTCCTGCAAACGCAGGGCGGCGTTTGCGGTCCCTAGTACTATTCCCAACGCATACTTGGACAGTAAAAGCGCCTAAGCTGCAGGACTTCATTTGGGGTGAGCTGTCCCAGAAAGCTCATTTGCTCTTACCATTAAGGCGAGCGACTCTAAAAGGCTAGCGCGATGCTTTTAACTATGTTTGAGAGGCCAGTCAGATCTTGTTAGCAACAGCTGCACACTTACCAGGCTCCCAGGGCCTTGACAGAGCTGTCCCAGTCCTTCTGGGATTGGGGACATGCAATGAAATCAACCAATTGTTCGCTGGAGCCCCACATGCGCGCTGCACCAGATTCTCATTTTTTCCAAATATAAAAAGGAACGTGGGGGAAAAAAAGCAAGCAAGACAACCTCCTTCAAAGTTCCTCCTCTGTTGGCCTCTCCCTGGCAGATACAGCTCGCCAAGGTCCTGGCTGCACTTTCAAAAGTACTGCTCAATAAAAGGATTTTAAAGGCTGTGCTGGGAGCCGGCGCTTCTGATCCCCCCTTTGGCTTTTTCTCCATCAGCATTCCTCGGCAAGCCTGCACAAAGCGGGGTACACTACATTATTTATGTCAGCTTTAGGCTCTGGAAAACACACACTAGCATCCTGATTACTAAGAATCCTCGTGGATACAATTAAACTGTTCCCACATATATTCCGCCCCCCTCCACCCTCTGTCTCTTCCCTGATTCAACCTCTTTCAGAGCAAACAAAAGCACTTTGAGACGTGTCCCAACTCATGGATTAGAAGCCAAGAGAACACTGAAATGTGGCACGGTGGAATATGAGTGTGGGGGAAAGGTTCTGACCATGGGGTGAGCAGAAGACAGTCCTAAGAGAAAAGGACAGGTGATGCTGGGGGTGGGGTGGAGGAAAAGCCTCCTCAAGCAGCCTCTCTGGGTTTGGAGCAGGGACACTGGATAGCAGCGTTAAGGCACTACAAAAAGCATTCGAATGAATTCATGGAAGACTGATTTAGAATGGGCTGTTAAGGGAAGTCAGGAATACTGGCAACACAACTAACCTTTCGAGCTGGATGAAAAGCGATCACGCTCATTCAACAAACGCTCCTTGGTGCCCCATCGAAGTCATAGTTCCAGACAGGAAGACCAGAGGTTTAGCCAAGTAGAGAAATGATTTGGTCCCCAAATCTCCTCTTCAGTAAAATGAACAATTCTCCAAGCTTCAGCCCACCCGTTCCCTTCTTGTTATCGCTCAACACCGCACCATGAGCTAGCTCGGTATATTAGCCACGGGCAGAATGAACTCTACACTGGCATGATGAAGGCAGTATAGTAACCGGAACTTTCTCCTTTGGAGGAGTAGAGAGACAGCAATGAAATTCCCCGTGTCTAGCTGGAGAGTCCCTGCTTGGCAGGCAGAGGTGACTTCACTTTGTGAAAGCCCCAGGCACTGCTTAGTGAGACAACCTTTGGCAGGACCTCACAGTTAAGCCAGCTCATCTGAGCAAGAAGTCAGCTTGGGGAGAGGCAGCTGTCTCATCCGAGAGCGTAAGGAGAGAAGAGAAACTTGCCTTTCTCAAAGGCTTCCCTTGAATGCTTATTCCTATGTGGGGAGGTTCTTTTTTCTTTTCTTTTTTTTTTTTTTTTTTTAAGTGATGGCTACTTCTTATGACTTAGTCCATTTCAACTCAGCTCATGGGTGGAGGGTTGCTATCTGAAATGGAAGTGCTGGATAGAGGACAGGGTGGAGGTCCATGGAGCAGAGCTCAGAGGGGCGAGCCCATCTCCGGTGCACACATTAGCAAAGCAATGGGCAATGTTCTCCAGTGCAGGAGACAGTGGTGTGGCCCCTCAACCACAAGCACATGGAAGGCAGCCTCCCAGGGAAAGTACATCCCATGCTCATCCCCATGACAGGCAACAAAACAACCAGGTGCCTGAAGGCCAGATCAACAGAAGAACGAAGGGTGCAAATTGCCCTGAGAATGGATCCCAGCAATATGTTAGGGGAAGGGACGCTCCAGCCCACCCACCTTCCACTCGTTGATCCTTGGTCCATGTGGGTACAAATGTTTTCTTAGATTGGAGAAGTTTCTCTCATCTTCTCCTCAAACCCATCAGCCGTGTTGCAGTTATTCTAGATTAAGAGCCGGAAGCAAGTAAGTAGAGCTATAAGGACCAAGGCATTTCCTCAGGAACCAGAACATTCCAGGATGTTATATGTTTCCTTAGGAACTAAATCATTATTAACTTTGAAGCTGACCTCAGGCTAAAATCCATGGCAAGGGTCACCGGCAGACCCATCTACTGCCCTCAGGTGCTGTGCAATATAAGAAGGCCTAAGGGTATGCCAAGTATCTGCTAAATCTGTTTTCTTAGACAAGCTGTCCGTCTTCCTTGGGTCTCGGTTTTCTCATCTGGATCCCAAATATATAAAATAAAATAAAATAAATGGATTTTCCCCAAAATTTTAAATTACATAATTAACTAATTTGTGTGAGTGCATGCACACGCTCACACACATGTGGTACAGTGCACACATGGGCAGAAGACAATGTGCAGGTATCACCTCTTCCCTCTATCATTTGGGTCTAGGGACGGAATTCAGATCATCAGGCTTGGCAGCAAGCATCTTTCCCTGTCTACATTCATAGACTTTAAAGGATTTGGTGAGAAATGAAATACTCAGTTCTATGACCCTGGCACTCCGTGAGCTCAGATAACCCTCTGTGGCTTGGAGCTTCCAAACTGTTATCAATTACATGGCATGAAGTATACACCGACATGGATCAAGCATGCCTGAAACACATATCTAACTGTTCCCTGAACCATTGGCTCTCATTATCGGCAATGTGTGTACAACACACAGCACCCCATCATTTGCCTATGCGCACCTTCAGATGAGTTGCCCCGTGGTGAAGGTCTCAATAAGCACCGGGGAGGGGATGAAAGCAGGAAAGATGTGCATCATGCAACAATTATATTTTGACAAGGAGATTACAAGTTTTCCAAAAACAACTGGATACTTTTCTGGTGATTAAATCGTAAGCTAAAACGGTAATGGAATTTGGAGATTCAGAGCAAGTCTGCTCTCTACTGGACGTGGAAAGATAAAAGTGATCAGGGGGGTCCCATCTTCCAGGATCTTTTTTCTTACCTATAAACCCCATCCACGGGCTGGAGAGATGGCTTAGCGGTTAAGAGCACTAATTGCTCTTCCAGAGGACCCAGGTTCAATTCCCAGCACCCACATGGCAGCTCACAGCTGTCTGTAATCCCAGTTCTAGGGGCCTGACAGCCATGGCAAAAATACAAATGCACATAAAATAAAAATAAATAAATTAAAAAAAAAAAACCCTTCCAGAAGCTTCAGGGGAGCAAGGTTGAGACCCTCTGATGCAAAACCAGCACAAAGAAGAAAAAAGATGGCTAGGCATAGGAAGTGACTCACTGCCTCGTGCCATGCGCACAGCTCTCTACTATGGTTCCTTTGCTTAGCCTGTCTCCCATAATGCTGTAGGAACAAGCAATGAGATTTCTGGTCTGATATTCCTATCACTGTCCGATAATTCGGTGCCAGTTCAGTCCAGTGTCTCTAATTAAATACTGTGCTCGTAGGATCAGCACTTTTCCTGCCAGACATAAAAGTTTTAAAGAAATTGTCACTTTATTTTTCCCTAGAGACAGGGTATTGCTAAGTAGCTGAAGGGGCTAAGGCTGGCCTACAACCCACTATGTAGCCTAGGCTGGCCTCAAACTCTTGACTTTTGCACCTCTGCCTCCTGAGTACTAGGATTACATGTGTCTACTACCACGCCTGCTTAAGTTTTGATTTCTTTGTTTTTTCCCCTATTTTATTATTTTATAGTTCTTTCATACATTACATCCTAACTGAAGTTTCCCTCTCTCCATTCCACCTATTCTTCCCCCAAATCCCCTCTTCTATTTCCCTTCAAAAAGAATAAAAAGCAGACCTCCCTCCTCTTCAGGTTCTCTATAAATGACATTCTACAGTCAGTATATGTTACATAGTTCATCTGTCTATTTATCATCTACCCTTCTTTCTTCCTTCCTTCCTTCCCTCCCTCCCTACTTTACACCCTCCATCCCTCTCCCGCCCCTTTCCCTTCTTATCAAATTAATGTCTACATCACTGGGGATCAAACTTACAGCTTCACATGTTCTAGACAAACATTCTACTACTGAGCCACAATATATATTACATATACAGCCAACCGAATATACACAAATTACTAACATCTCTGAAGAATACAGCAAGCTTCGTTGCCATGCTTCTTAAGTAGTGTCAGAGTTAGCAGACCGCACACTCTCCACGGGATCAATGACCACGAAAGGTCTTGAACACACAGCTATTTGAGGCACTAATCCCTTGGCGCTTTCATAAACAAAGACTAGGAACAATATAAACCTTCACAGGAAGCATATCCCACAGCATCTTCCCAGCTAGGAAATGCTTAAACACTGTCTGCCTCTAGACACCTGAACTGCATCAACAGTAAGAGCCATTCCTTCTTGATGGGTTTCGAGCAAATCCTTCTTTCTCACTCCCTGTCAAGCCACTTGAACAAAAATGTGGTCTATTGCATCATGCGCTGAAGCTGTTCCTCCAGTTGGAACATGAATTACTAGTCCTTCCCGCACACATCAGCCAAATCAAGTTGTAACATGGTCCTGCTTTATTTACTCCACAGATCACAGCTAATTGCTTTCTAATACGACTCATGATTTTGCTCCATTAAGCTAACATTTCCCTTATTCTCCCCTTATTTAGGATGCAGCACCGTGGAGCTGTATCCTAAATCAGTCAGTATTCAGTAGAACTGAATTCTCTCAGAGGCTGTACTTCAACTCAGGGTGATTCTGACTTCATGGGGACGTGGGGAGCTTGATACTGTGCAGGGTTACGAATGTCAGTCTAAAACACAGACCTCTCTTTATCTCTGGAAACAGACAAGGACATGCTCTTAGTGGTCTTTCAATCCTGCTTCTTTTCTTTTCCTCATGGAAGCTCAATCTCAGTTCTTAATTATGAATGTTCTTAAACACGTACAACTGAGGTGCCGGTGTGCTTCCTGGCAGCAGAGGTAAGCCACTTGCCATCGCTTCCAGGGCAGTCAGGAAATGGGGCACCTAGTTCCTGTTTCCTTAAGGACCGAAAATCCCTAAAGACAATCTTTAAATTGGTGGCTTTAAAAAAAAATGGCAGAAAAGATTAAGAAAAAGATAATCCTCATCTGAATAGCTCCCTTCAATGACGCGGAGGAAAAGAAGTGGCATCGTGTTCCCTGAAGTTCAAGGCAAACTGTTGAAGGAGAGGGCTCAGAGCACCTGTCTTGTCTGTACAAGCCGACTCCAGCGGGTGACTGATTCTGCAGTGTTCTGTGTTGTGACTGGGCAAGAAAGCACAAGGCTCTTGGTAGAGGCCACAGAGAGACTCCAGGGCTGGAGCAGAATATGGCTTCATACCTTCCATCATGTGCTCCAGAGAATGTCTTCCATCAGCCTCTTCTTGACCCTTAGTGGTTATGTATTTCTACCATCCTCTGCCAGACTCAGGCATCTTGGAAGGTTTCCCTGTGGCTTGGGGAACTAGTTTCCAATCCTGTCTTTCTGAAGCACTTTACATTAAAGTTACAAAACAATTGGGCTGGACAGATGGCTCAGTGGTTAAGAGCACTGGCAACTCATCCAGAGGACCCAGGTTCAATTCCCAGTACCTGTATGGTAGCTCACCAAGGTCTCTGTAGCTTTAATCCCAGGGGGTCTGATGCCCTCTTCAGGCCTCCAAGGGCAACAGGCATTTACATATATAGGCAGGCAAAACATCCATACACATAAAATAATTTCTTAAAAGAGAGTCCCAATAGGACTTTTATGTTTATCTAGTCCAAACCTCTCAGAGTGTTGATCAATTAAAGCAAGGGCTCCTCCGATGTCATGGTAGGGCCAGGAAAACAAATTAGTATAGAAATTCCTTTCTCCATATGTGTCCTTCATCTTCCATCATTTTTTTTAACTTTTTGATAATTACTACTCCTCTACTTTTCCATTTTTGTCCATGAAAATAGATCACAGTCCATATTTGATAACTTGTCATTGCCAGGAAGAAGTAAAAGTCTGGGCAATATAGCATAGATAGTTTTGGAGAGCTGGCATGGGCTTGTTGTGATCAGAACCAGAGCTGCAGAGGTAGTCCCCAAGGAGTCCACAATGGTTCTGAGTTGTGAAGGATGACTCGCACCTATAAGACAGGACTGGGTCCATCCACACCCTTGTTTCTCATCAGTACAGGGAGGTGAGCAATGCACTTTGCTCTTTGAGCTTGTGACTGTCTATGTCACTCCTGGAATATACTTAGGATGGAAGCCAGGGGTTGCTATCACCTTTCCATCATCACGACCTCTGTTCTATTTCTATTATTAAGACCCTTCCAAATCTTTCCCTGGCAGGTAAGAGCCCAGGCAGAGCTCACTCATCTGGGAAACCCCCCTGAGAGGTATGTCCTGTGAGAGGCCTGCAAAATCCTTGCTGTCCCATCTCTGAAGGAGGCAGCGCAGTGCTGTACGCATTTCCCCCAGGAAAGCACGAGGACAGCAGTGCACCCCGGAATTTGTGCGGTGACTGGAGGGAATCCCCTGCAGTTGACAGCTGCAGGCAGACAGACTGGGGAGCCAGTCTCACTCCTATGGGCACTGCGTGGTAGGAAGGGCAGGTTCTGACTTCTCTCTGCTCTCTGAATAGGTGGGGGACAGCATTTCCCGAGCTTTAGCCACTTCCTGCCACCTTTTGCATTTCCGCTCTGGCTGTCCTGCCTCGGCTGAAGCGGCATTTCCATGTTAATCTCTAATGCCTAACTTCATTTTTATCAACATCACTTAATGTTTCCCAGGTCAGTCGTGTGGTAGATAATAATATCAACAACATTACAACTTAAACATGCTAGCCATATATAACTATATACACAGCTCCATGTGTATACCTACATTTTTCTAATATAAATATAACGAATGTTACAAATTTAAAGGAAATTGAGGCATGTGGCTCTAAAGAAAGTCTCACGTGCTTTTCCACACATTGGTATCCAGTTGTACATGTGTTAGACATATTATCCTAGATGAAATTTTATCATTTATTTTCTTTACTGCATTAAAAAATGACAGTATTACTTTGAGCCTCTCTCCCTTCAGAGAAAACTGTCACCAGGGGAAGAAATACTCTAAAAATGAACTTTTCATTATGTCCTCTTGCCCAGCTAGAAAGCTCAGAGAAGACCCCCACACTGCTTTTCATCCTGGGGACCGATGCTCGAACGTATCAGAAAGCTATTTCTTTTCTAACAGGCAACTCGGGCTTGGCACCGTGTAAACCCAGTGTTTGCTGAGATTCCCTTGAGGACAAAGGGAAAATCGTCTGTATAGATCAAATGTGTATTAGTTGCTTTAGCGATTGGTCCCCGGAGACCGATAAAGACCTTTTTAGAGAGATCTCACTGCACAGCTCTTTAGAGATCTCATTGAATTAGCCTTGGGTATCACAGGTTTGGGGCTTTCTTCAGGTCCTAGGCATCAGAGGAAGAGAGCAGTGAATTAGAAGGCTGGATGAGACTTGCTACCCTTCATCCTAGATGAGTCTCAATACCAAGTCCATGCTCTCGTCCCCATCAATATTTCATGTTCCCAGAGTCATAAGAAAACACATCTGTTGCCTCCCTGCATCGTAATGTGTGGGATGGAGCAAAGATTATTACAGAGCAGGTTCGGGAATTTAAAAATTTATCACCTTCTCAATTTAGAAAGCGGGTATGTGGTTAGGACTTATGAAGGCTCAACAAGCCTGAAATGACCAAGGGGCCAGGCCTTGTTCCTAAGAAATCTGTGATGTGCGGGAAATCAGATGCAGTGGGAGGTGCGAGGTGGGAGGTGGTCAGAACCGCGGCTGTTCGTGCTGCACAGTGAGGCAGAAGGTGAAGGCCTCAAGTCCCTGGTGTGCTCTGAACAGACGGTTTACTGTGTAGTGTAGCACCTTTCGGTGTGTGTGCGTTGTCAATGGGGAATGGTGGGAGAGAGAATACATACATACATATATATATGCATACCCCCTCCATATATATATATGGAGAGAAAGAGAGAGAGAGAGAGAGAGAGAGAGAGAGAGAGAGAGAGAGAGAGAGAGAGAAAGGATTAAGCTATTATACTATCTGAGTTTTTACCAAGTAGGCTTATCTCTTCTCCTTTAGCACACCAGGGGCCAAGGCTCTTATTGCCGTGGTGCAGTGGTTCTCGGTGTTCAGCTCTGATTCACATGTATGTGCTTGATGCTGTGCAGCAAGGTTAGCCAGCTCTCTAGCAAAGCCATCCCAAGAACCCGGGGTAGACCCAGAACGTTCCTCTGCCATGCTAGACCTTCCAAAGAATTAGCCTGGGCTAACTGACCTTTTCTTCTACTGTTGGATGCATTTTGGAGACTTGCTATTTTGCCACATCGTCCACAAACTAGCATATCCGATGGCTTCCTTGGGATGGAGGTGCCCAGCCATTGCTCATGAATAAATGGGGGCTAATCATTCCAGTGGCAGTCTCAGAGGAAGCCAGATACGTTTCGGTACTAGATGCGAAACATCGTCTTCTCAGCATTTGCGTGGAGGAGTTTCACACACAGCAAAATGGTGAAACATGGAATGAGTCTAAGTGATGGATGATCTCGTGCCCCTGTAGCCGGCCTGTTTGCAGTGGTGGCCTCACCGGAATGAATTCCAGGAACTTGACCGCCAGTAGCCACAGCACTGTGGTTCATAGACATCCTACGTCTCCTCTGGCCCCTCCACTTCCACAATTTTTTTCATTTGCCTTATCTCTTGGTCGTTTTGCTCAGCCATTAAGGACAGGAGGTACTTAAAAACAAATGCATGTTCTTGTCCAGTAAAGAGACAGCACAGATTCTCTTGACACAAGGGACACAGCTAGGAATCAACACCAGCACACTTGCCACCTAGCAGCTCTCCCACAGATAGAGACGGACAGACGCTGGATGGATTTGTTTAGGGTGTGGCTTAGAGAACAGGGCTCTTTCTAAGAACTCTCTAGACTGATAAAGAGGCTTTAAGCTTCCATGAGCAGCATTTACCAATACATAAGGAACTCATTTTATTTCCTCTTCTAAGACAACACATAGAGTGTCAGGATAGCTGACATCTGAGAGTTCAACAGACATGACACTTTCATGTTTGTGTCAACCCTTCAGAAGTGGGCTATTTTCAAGGGAGGTCACAGGACAAACTTGTAACAATGACAGAAGAAATATTCCCCTAGAAGAATATCACCAAGATAGAAATCTAAACATTATTCCTCTTAAAAACAAAACAAAACAAAACAAAACTCTCATCTCACTCTATCATTTAGTGGGTAAGCCTCCGCTCTACTCAATTGTCTCTGGCCCCTTTCCCACCAACTGCTCTTAGCTGTACATTGCAGAAACTCCACGTGTCTAGATAATCTATCTCACCTCATACAATGCCCAAAGTCTGTTTATAAGTTTCTTTCTGCTAAAAAAAAGGTTTTCATCCAGTCTACCTCTTAAACATAAGATATAAAACTTATATGTCCTTCAAGACCCGTTCACACACTTTTCTTCAGTGAGCTTCCACGCTCTCTCTCTCTTTTGCAATCAAAGTAAGGTGTTTTGCTTTGTGCCTCATGCATGACAGTGTAAACTTAGCATGGAATGATTCTCATAAAGATCTTGGGGATCATTTTGTCAGTGACCTACAGATTATGGGTACTTAACAATTGTTCACACCCCTTATTGCCCACCAATGAGCTTACTATTAATGCAGCGTTCTTGTATTAACCCCAAAGTTTTGTTCATAGCTATTTTGAAGCATTAACACCTTGTTCAGTCTTGGGCCTAGAAGGGCTCAGGATTCTACATGATACATAGTCAAGTTGCTGATGACACCCATCATCAGCAAACAAACAAATAAACATACAACAGAGCAAGGAGCCTCTCAGTTCTGTTCCCAAGAGCAGACATCTCCGAATTTGCTTTCCTTGTCTTTGGTCACCACTGAGGATATACTGCACCCCAGGCTGGCCTCCAGAAAACACATTCTTAGGGGCTGGAGGAGCAGATGTAAGAGAAGAGCTTACTCTCAACTTTCCATCACACTAATCAAACTATGTGTTACAGTGCCTTTTTAAAATCTGATCTGAGAAGGGCCTTAATAACAGGGTAAAAGCAGAGAGCGAAGCCGGTTCTTCAAGGAGCGCTCACTTTAATGGCAATTTCTTTGTTGTCCTCTGCGAGGAGAATGGCCCCTTACTGGGGCCAATTGTTGCACTTGGCTCCAAGAGGGAAGCCCTCCTGGAGGCTGCACACATTTCTCAGGGCACAAGTCAGCCCTTCCTGATGTAATTAGAGTTTTTTTTTTTTTTCTCTCTCTCCACCTCTCTTGACCTTCTGCTTGATTATGTAGTGAAGCATTCCTGGAGAGCAATAATCCTGTAAGGCCGACATCAACCTTCACAGCTAGGAAAATGACCAAGCTGTCAGGATTCCAGCCTTACAACTTCCGGACGGGGTCAGTGGGGAGATTTACCAGCAGAGAAACTGAAGGGCCAGAATCCGTGAAGAGGGGGAAGAAGTGCAGAGTTTGAGAAATAAAAGGACCCAGACAATCGGAGGCTTTGCATTTCAAGGTGTGCTGGACGCCTTTGCTTCTCTGTGCTGTGCACACCATTAACAGGGTGATTTAATAATTTCAGTGGGAGCTGCCATCCCCCTGGAATGCTATTAGTGTCAGAGGCAGGGAAAATGAGGAAGCCCCCCCCCCACACACACACTTCCAGAGTAGGCAAACACAAGCTTAGAAATATGTTTGCATTTGGATTGGACGATCTAAACCAACAACATTCAACCTTTTCACTGGGAGTTGGGAGCTGTCTGACAGGGCCTACTTTTCATCGGGCTGGTTCAAAGTCGACACACATGCAGTGGGTTCCTTAATAGGAGGCACTAATAAGATTATTCCCTTAAAGATCTAACCTTGGCACCCATCCTCCTACCAGAAGCTGAGCAGATTCGTTTTCTAAATTGCTCACCTTCAAAAATACTCCGTTGACTAGGCCAGGGTCTCAGCATGGCACGCCGAGGCGCTATTAGTAAGATTCTCCTTTGGGTTTGAAGTGGACTTTATTTCAGCCTCTGTCTCTTTGGAATAATTTTCTCTCACCCGAAATTATAATTCCTCACGCTAAACACAAACAGCATTTTTTCAATGGGATAAATCCAAAGAATGATAACTTACATCTCCCAAAAGTCTAATCCCCAAACAACTTGCCTCTCTACTCAGGGGTTCTATTTCAGCAAGAGCAAAATTTCTAGGAGCTGGAACATGGTTCACTATGCAGAGGTGCTAGCTGCCAAGCCTGATGACTTGAGAGCCATCCCTAGGTCTTACATGGCAGAAGGAGAGAACACACACACACACACACACACACACACACACACACACACTGCCCTCTTTCTTCCCTGAGCACAATATGGCACTTGTACTCTTTCCCCACATAGATAAATAAATATTATAAGATTTAATACAGCCAACATAGGCACATTACTAACCAAGCATGAGTCAATGCAAGGAGAGAAAAGAATGGGGACATAACTGTGTTGCTGTATATTACTAATATATAACTATTAAATGGCCCCACTCAAAATTCCTTTCTCCAACTTGTATTTTGACCTACTTAAGATCACAACACATAATCTTCAGTTGAATGGAGAGGTTTGGGGGAGAAAGGCCATGCACTGTCATCAAACTGAATTCCTCCTGCCTTCCCACCTCCTGCCTTCCCATGGCAAGGCTGATACAATCCTCTGAAATAGTCTTCACTTTTCCATGTAGAGGAGAATGGCACACAGTCACTTAAAAGGAAGGTGACTGAAAACCAGGGACTCTTAAAACAGTTCATTGTGTTTCTCGAAGGTCAAAGACTGAGCGCTGTGTGATATTTTATGATCCAAATGGGGCATAAAAATAATTTCCTCAGAATTAAACTGGAGTTTACTCTCTTCTTAGGAGAGAGGAGACTGAAGTTAACAGAGGGTGTGGGAGCCCAAGGCTTGCAAGAGTGTATTGTATAACTATATCCTAACATCCCACAGCCTGGAGGACCATTGAGGCCCCACGCCACTGACTCTCACATGTATTTCTTTCTATGTTAACATAGAAATTTTGGAGGTAGGAATTCCTCTTGTGAGTGGCGGTGTGTTAATACTTTAACAGGCTACATTTTCCTTTTCTTATCTGGATGTTCAGGAAATGGAATAAGTTTGATACTGAGTGCATTCTAGGACCGAAGGAACACTGCCATAGGTAACATTTTTTTTAAAAAAATCTTTCTAGTGTATTGTCAATAAATAGGCTGCTTTCTTACGAGCCTCCTAATACTGAAAGAACAAATGAATTCAATGAAAAAGAAAACTTTGATCTTGCAGTACCTACTGAGGCACACATTTCTTTATCCTGTACAAACATGTTAAAAACAAAGAACACAACACAAAACTTAAGACGGAAGAATATGGGGGGAAAGACAAGGGTTTCTGACTTTTACAACACTATTCTCAGGAACGGAACTTCCTCCCGTTTTTCACCTAGAAGTTCCACACTGTGTAGGTTACCAATGACTTTGGAAATCAGCAAGTCAGACCTTAGAGAAGCTAAGTCATTTCCCTAAGACCCAAGCAGTAGCATGAACATCATGCACCGTATAGATCAGACTCCCATTTTTCAGTTCAAATATTTTCACGGCAGTCCACTGAGGCTGTGAGCCCGTAATTTCAGCTAAGGATACAGAAATAGACATTCAGTTATATAAACTTGGTCCTACCAAAAACTGTCCAAATTTTGGTAGAGTTTCTTGTGGTTTCAAATAGCAATTCCTCTTCAACAGTAATCCCCAGATTGTTAAATATGGAAATCTCCTGAGAATCTTTAAACACTTGGGTCCCTGATCCTCATTTCTAGACATCCAGATGCCATTGGTGTGGGGTAGGCCTGGATGGGCATGGGGAACTTGAGGCTCCTCAAGTGGCTCATGCGGGACCCCCCTCCTCTTGGAAAATGAGACAGACATCTCTTTCCTGGTGGGGAATTTGCATAAGTGTTCGCACACAGAGCTCTTCATCAACTCCCCATTTGTCTCCCTCTTCCTTAAGTCACACATGTCATATTTTAAGAGGATCTGTCTGATTTTTAAAAATCGCACTTATCAAGCCATCTTCAGCTCATTTCCCTCGGACTTGTTAATGATATCCCATCAACTGGAAATAGAAGAAATTGGATGGTTTCACAGCACTGCGTAGTCTTCCCTTGAGTTAACGCGGCATTTCCTCCTGGAAATACCTCCACCCATACCCAGGTTATGGGATGGACAAGGTGAATGGCCTGACTTCCGGCCTAGCAAGATGGCCTGCTTCCGCTGCACAGAGCACCTGGCTGAGGTAGGGACAGACTCACGAGTACTACCAGGGAGAGCTTTTGTCATCACGCTGGGTGAAAGAATTAACTGATGGGTTTCAAAGCTGGGACAGAAGGCTGAGGTGCCTATTTAACAGATCAAAGCCAGGCGCTCACTGCATGCTCAGCCCCTACCTATTACAGGGTCCTCCTGGCTGGCATACCCCGGCCCCCACCCTGAACTCTCCAGTCTAAGGCCCTGGGCTACTCTTCCCTATATAATCCAACCATTTTGGTTACCTGCTTTCTTTTGTACTTGGGGCATCTTGGCTGCTACACCTGGTCTCCTGCTCTCTTCTCTACCTTTCCCTCCCCTCTCTCCTAACATGGCACAGCTCAGTCCGGTCATGCCCACTATGGACTCTCCCAGATGCCCCTGCCTCTGGTTACGCTCTCCACATATCTATAATAAACCTTCCCCTCCACCATACCCGGGACCAGCAATGTTCCTTTCTCTTTTTATTTCTTTTTTTTTTTTCATTAATTAACATTATCCAAAGAGAGGCTGGTCCTGGCCCACGAATCCTGAGAAGATCCTAAAGCTCTTGGGATATGTGTGTTTAAAAGGCCAGTTACGAGTGTCGCTATTTACGTAGGGGCCCTGATAATAGTGGATAATTTAATAGTGGGATTTACCCTGGGGGCTTTGGACCACATCGTATGAACTACAGCTTTAGAGAGACTAGTGTCAAAATATCAGCCACATGAATGGCCAACTGTGTCTACATGTTTGAGCCCAAGCTAACACTTAGGACCTGACAGTTCAGGCCAGCCGGCAACTCCCTGTGCTTGACGTCATACACTGTTTATAGGAACATTTAGCATTGCAAGTGGACAACTGGAAGCTTGGCTTTCATGACTTCCCTGGGCTTTGCCACATGACTCTCTTCCCATGCCTGATTTTAGGGTGTTTCCTTTTGCTTTAAGAAAACATAACTGGAAGATAACAGCTTCTAGTGAGCTCTATGAGTCATTCTGGTAAGTTATTGAAGCTGAGCCTGCTCTTGAGGTCCCTCAAATGCACATGGTATCCGATGGAATGTAGTCAAGGAGACCCTTAGACAGCAGTCTAACAGGCAAAGAAGTAGGTGTGATTGCGTGGATTTTTCTGGCTGTGCAGAGAGAATCTTCTCTTTGCCTACACTTGATCATCAGAGGACGCAACCTGGAGTTTAGTGACTCATCTCTGCTACCCCACAGTGAAAGCCCAAGGAAAGAGAAACGTTTTATGCTCGCAGTCCCACCCCTGAACACTAGCCTGCCTGAAACTACCGCCAGACCACTTTTTTTTTTTTTTTTTTTTTTTTTTGGTTTTTCGAGACAGGGTTTCTCTGTGGCGTTGGAGCCTGTCCTGGAACTAGCTCTGTAGACCAGGCTGGTCTCGAACTCACAGAGATCCGCCTGCCTCTGCCTCCCGAGTGCTGGGATTAAAGGCGTGCGCCACCATCGCCCGGCTGCCAGACCACTTTTGAGAGCCATGTGAATCTGTTTTTATTTTCTTTCTTAAGCCTAACCGTAGCTGAGATGCTTCCACTTGGCTATGCTGGACCATCTCACGGGGTCTTGAGGATGGGCAGTGTGTAAGAGTTTGTGTGTTAGTGTGACATAGTCCGGCCTTACGGCTCGGAGTGTCACTACTGCCACTAGGATTTTTTAATGATTTTTAGTGGTTTCTTATTATCAATTTTTATTAAAGCTTAAGCCGAGAATCAAACAATGATGCGCAGGTGTTCTTGCTGTGATTCTGCCCCTATTTACCACCTACCCTTCCTCAGTAGACCGCAGCATCATCGGGTCTCCCCAGCTGCCCGGGCCTCTTAACTCTGGAGCTTCAGCTACATTTGCAAGCTTACTTTGGATTGTCTGTGATAAAATATGCATATTTCCTGAAACCCAAAGTATTCTCACTGAATATAATAAGTGGAAAGTTATTTTAGAGGAAATGAAAATCTGAGATTAATATTCTCTGATGCCATCTCATCCCCTCAGGACAATCACTCACTGAACTACAGCAAAGTAAACTTGCAAAATATGGGAATTGGTTTTTCTCCTCAGACATCTAGGATGAGCGAACTTCTGAAACTATACAAAGCCAATTTGGGGGTCTGATGCCCACCTCCTCACCTTACCAAGTAGGAATCGGGCCTTTTGGGACCCAGAAACTCAAGGAAACTCCTGACAAGGTGCCCTGGACAGAGCAAAGCAACAAGTAAAAATAAGAGGTGGTTGAAAACTAAGCCACTAGATACAGTTACTGACAGCTGCTAGTCCTGGGCACAGTAAATTACATCATCACCGACTTCAAGGACTCTTTGATGCTCATTCCTTCTTCTCCTTAGT
This sequence comes from Chionomys nivalis, assembly GCF_950005125.1. Classification (NCBI taxonomy): domain Eukaryota; kingdom Metazoa; phylum Chordata; class Mammalia; order Rodentia; family Cricetidae; genus Chionomys; species Chionomys nivalis. The sequence continues at coordinate 19,803,474 of NC_080092.1, forward strand.
CTATAAAATCTTCTGGGCTTTCCTCAGTGCTAAGCGCTCTAGCTAGACGAGGGGCATGTCCTGTTGGAGTCACAGTTTCAAAGAGTAGAAAACCTGACATTTAGTTCATTCTAGAGGAAATTTTTCCAAAAATACAGAATGGAAGTCTTGGCGATGGGTTATTGTATCACCATTTCTCAGGAGAACAAGGAACCTCTTCTGGTAAGGATGCCCTCCCCATAACTGTTGGGCTTAACCAGGTTTGAGGACGATGGGGAGAGATGATAAAACACAATGTAATACAAGGTTTAGGTGTTATGTGGCAAATGAGAGGAGCAAGCCAGGGAGAGATCACTTCCAACAATGTACTCTCCAAATTGTCTTGTAATAAAGACCCATCCCCAGTTTATTCAAACAGCCAAATGGCAAAGCCTCCCCAAGCATGACTGTAGATCCCTGGTGAAGCTTCTTCCCAGGCCGAGGCAGGCAAGCAGCGGCTCGCCCACAGGCCTGTGCCTCCACCCCCTCAGCCCCTGATACTGGCACAGTATAAAAGGCTGCCTCGCAAAACTTCCAAAGCCATAAACACTGGTGGTTTTTTATTCTCACCATTTTGGAGTGGCTATTAAGTCTGATGTTGGCTTAGCCTTTCCCCCCCATGGCCATATATTTTCAGTCTTTCTCTTCTAGTAATAGAAGCAGTTCTCTGACAATTAGGAGGGCTACTGAAGGCTGTGCCTTGACCTTCTTATCTCGAGATGTGATAAAAAGAGCCCTTTAAACCAAAGGTGGGGCAATGGATCTTGGCTGGTCCTTGGCTTTGCTGTCTGCTGTGCATTGACTTTAAACAATACATTTGAGATAAGCCTCAGTTTTCTTATCTATATAGTGGGAAGTGCACATAGCAAGACTTAATTAAACCATGCATTCCAACAAAATGGACTTTGTGGTCAACAAGTAGCAGAGAGTAGTATCAACATGGTTCCAAGTTCCTGACAACCAAAGGGTTAATGGTTATGCACATTTAAGATGTTTGTATCCAAGATGCAGATTCTTGCTCCCCTTGTCATCCACCACAGGCTCTTCTCCCCAGATCTCCAAGTAGAAGGACAGTGTACCAGAAATGGGCAACTCTTAACCGGACCCATCTCTACCAAATACCATCTTTTCTCATTTTCTATTCTTTGTTATGCTATAACAACTTTATCATAACAGAGGACAGAAAAATAAATGGAAATACATTCTTTAAAATAAGAAATTACAAAACCTATTTTCTTAGTATTCAAGTAAAAGAATGTATATTCCCTAATATCTATTTTTGAAAATTTTTTTCCTTCATCCTGATTGAAAATAGAGTGGCAGGCATGTGAGACTTTTTGATATGATGGAGACATTTTGAAACTGGGCTTGAGAGATGACCACGTGATGGTATAGAGTCATCAAGAGGTACACCTACAAGGAGGGCAACTTGTATCTACAGATAAATCTATAAAGAGATTTGGCCTGAGTGTTGCAAATAACAGAGGAGGGGAAGAAAATAGAGGAAGAAAGAGAGAAATAAAAGGAGGGAGGAAGAAAGGAAGGGGATCCCAACAAGTTTTTATTTGAGGTCTAAACAGGACTTTCTCAACCCCCAAAGTATGTGATCTAATTTCTTGGAATTTAAGATTTGAAGCTTTGTAGGATTGTTCAGCTCTGGTACTTTCTACTCAGTCTGACATCATTATAGAAAGGAATGCTGCTTGCAGAGGAGGTGGTGGTGGTACACACCTTTAACCCTAGCACCCAGGAGGCAGAGGCAGATATCTGTGAGTTTGAGAATAGCTTGGTCTACAGACAGAGTTCCAGAACAGGCTCTGTGTTCCAAAGCTACACAGAGAAACTCTGTCTTGAAAAATCAAAACCAAAACCAAGAAAGGAAGGAAGGGAGGGAGAGAGGGAGGGAAAGAGAGAGATAGAGAGAGAGAGAGAGAGAAACGTTGGTTCTGTGAGCAATCCTCCAAACCCTCCACTTATCAATACTGTATCTGGCTTCAAGGAACAGAGAAATCAAGGGAGGCAGAGGTTGACAAAGCCGAACAAGAGCCGTGAATCATTCTTCTTCGACGACATTTAAATGCCTAACCACAGGCACTGGGGCAACGGAACCTTCTCTAGTCTGCTGCATCTTCCCGTGTAGACACCACATAAGAGAAATTGGGTCTAGCAAGGTGGCTTTGATGCTCACTGTGTAAGGGATAAGGAAACTGATAAAATGGAGACGTGATTGGCCAATTATTTATTTGCCACATTTCCTCAGTGCCTGAGGCTCTTCCTAATGCCTCCTTCATCAGGCACTGAGCCTTTTTGGCTCTCGAGTCTCTGCTGGGATCTCTCTACAGTTGGCATGTGATCCTGTAAGCACTCATTTGATTGCCTTGTGTACACCGGGCTAATGTGTCATCCTTTCTAGGATTCATGCAAGTTAATATCTGGCATCCCAGGAAATAACCGCTAGTCTCATAGAGAAAGCATGAAGGTTGACAGGTGGGAACCTTCTTCGGCTATCATTAGTTGTACTGCAGTGCACCCATATGCACTTTAGCCAACCTGAGTGCTTTATCATTCTGATGGGACTTAGGGAGAATCCATTTAAACTGTCAGAAGTTGCAACAGAGGAGCTGGCTATCCAGAGTCAAAAAAATGTCTACTCTGCCTCGTGCACAACTGGTTTAATTACTTCATGCTGTAAAGAACATCTTGGGCTCTGTTCAACAAGACAGTGGGAAGTGACTGGAGGGGGAGGCGTGTGTGCCTTTTAGGTCTAAAGCTCAATTCAATTCCATCTCTGAAGTTCACACGTTTTAAGTAACCCGAGGATTTAGTGATTGTGGCCTGGATGAATTCTTCTCCTTTTTCTTCTTATGATTTGATGATGGCATTATTGTTATTATTAATATTTATTATTATTCTTATTGAAATGCATTCTCACACTGAAACTCAGGCTGGCCTAGAATTCATTATGCAGCCCAGACTAGTTTAAAGCCAGTGACAATCTTCCTTCTGTAGCCTCCGAATGCAGGGACCACAGTCCTGTTGTAAATGGATTTTCTTACATCCTTAGCTTTGATTTCATTTATTGCTCTTAGTGTCTAACTGTCACAGACGGAAAAAGGCTTATTCTTCTTTTTCTTCTTAAATTGTGGCTGAGAGGTGAGAAAAGGCAAAAGAATATTGAGTGTGAAGCCATGAGCTTCGCTTCTCACCGAAGGTCTTAAATGGTGAAGGGTCCCGTGTTTACTAACATGACTGGAATATTTGTGCTCTCTCTTGAATGCTGCCACTTAGCTCCAGTGTGACAGGATGCTGGGATGTTAGGATGTCAGTAGGTCAGGAGGGCTCCAATTCTCATGAACAGATTAATGATCTTATAGGACAGGTTAGTAGGAGTCACACACCTCTTTAACACCCCCCCCCCCCCGCTTGCTGTTGTATAAAGAAACCTCATAGCACCTACGAGAATGACATCCTCTCCAGATCTCGTTCCTGCAGGCGATTTCTCAGCCTCCAGAACTCTGCTAAAGTACATCTCTGCTCTCAGAGCCCCTCCAATGGGATGCTCTGTGACGGCAGCACAGGAGAACTAAGACAAAGTGACACCTGCCTTTCCCTCTCCACTCCTCTTCTCTAGTCCCTGCTTCTTAGCCCCTGCCCCCCAGTCTCTAAGTAAGGCTGATGTACCCAACTACTTATTCCTGCCAGCACTTAAATAGACCTCTCAAATTATGGTCGTTCTCCGGGAGGCGTATCTTTAGTCCTCCCAACAGCTGCTTCTAACCTGCCTTTCTTTACTCCTGTCTCCTTGGGTGGCTGGTTCTCTGTCACTCATACTCAATCCTAACATGACACTTTCTTTCCCCTTGGGTCTTTGTTCCTTGTCTCTAACCTGTCGTTTGTGAGCACAGTTATATTAATGCCACTCACCTTGTTTATTGTGTCCATATAAGTTGCGAAGGCTGACATTCTCCACTAGCTGTTAGCCCCAACAGGATGAAACAGGGTAACATTTATCTCTATGTTTGCAAGGTCTAGCACCTTAACAGGCACCTTGCAGGTGCTAAGCAACTGCCCAAGACATGAATAAACACGGCTCTTTATAACTATCCATCAAGAAATAAAATAATAATGGAACATTTGACCTCAGGTTCAGAGAATATCTTTCCCAAATGCAAGGTTTTCAAAGCACAAACAATAACACAGTACTGTACTTGGTTGATCAAAGGGCTTTATGTGGAAACTGATCGTTTAGAAATAGAGCATTGGTTCTGAAACACAGACGTAAGGCCCAGAACAATGAGAGATTGAATTCAAAATGAATAGAAACAAAACAAAACAAAAAAAACTCAAAAAGCAACCCTTTCATCTACTGGGACTAATTCACGTTGTCTTTTTAAATTTTATTTTTCCTAAAGGAATTTTTTCACCGAGGATCAAGGAAGGCTATGGCATGACCAAAGGGACACTCGAAGGGTGATTGGGAGAAAGAAAATAGGCGTGTGATTTCCCAGTCATCACAGCCTCACGGAAAACACACATCATGACAGCAGCCCTTGGCCAAACCCCGAAGGCTGCCGGTACTCTGGAGCAGATGCCCACAAGAACGGAAATATAATGGAAATCAAGAGGAGATTATACGTGCGGCAAGACTTGAAAACTAACACACAATCTAATGAGCACATTATAACTGCGGGCTCTGCTTGTTAGCTGTTGAAAATATTTTCACAAGGCGCTGGGTACGGCAGGGTAATGCCAGTTATAAAACGCCGATGCTGAAAGGGAGCTCTGTGTGACGCCAGGCTCAAGCAAGTCACCTGGATGATGGCAGTGATTAGAAATGTATCATCTCGCCCAGACTCGGGTGTTCCATCACAGACACACGGGTTCCACAGAATCCAGCAGGAAAGCGGCAGCGTCAGGCTGCGAGGAGAGGAGGGCTGTCAGAGAGCTACCAGAAGCATTCCCGGGCTCCTCTGATCCACGGAACAAGCCCCAGCTGAAGATCTGTCTCCTACAGTCACCAGGACTGTTCTCGCACGACACCGGCAGCACTCTGTAAAAGCAGCATTTTACCAGACTCGACCGTGGTGAAGACACACATGTGTGCTATGGAAATAAGAGGGACCCCAGTAGATTGTCTCATCAAACACATCATTCTCATGCAAATAAAACACTACTGCAATTTTCTGGATAAGTTTCCTGAGGTCGAGAGAGGCTAAAACTATTGGCACATCACTTAGCTGCTTGGTGAACAGGGGGCGACATGATTTGGAGAGGTATTTTAGATACTTATTTGAAAATCAGTAGTGTCATTATGCACACGGTAGTAGTATGGTCTCTTTACATTGGACTGATTTACAGCTACGGGGCTCATTCACATGTATTCCCTCTCTTTGATTGAAATACAATCCTGGAATCAATCCAGAATGGGGAGAGCTCATCTCTGGTGCTTGTGAAAACAGATAGTTTACTTTCTACCCTGGGTCTACTAACACAGAACCTCTGGGGTTGGGGTTCAGGTATTTGAATTTTGGAGAAGGAAAACCAAGATAAAATCTCCCATGCGTCTGACTTTCTGGTACTGTAGATTATGTACTCAGGACTAGGTGAGCATAGCCACCTTAAAGCACTTCCCTTTTGTTCCTGTCCTGCAGGGTCTGTGGTAAGGATCAGCTGCCATTTCCATGACTCTGACGTCATAGATTCTGCGAGGATGCTTGCAAAAGAGCAGCACATCTAGTTCCAGACTCTCAGTGAGATGTCAGGCAAGGCTTCGCCATTAGAACTCTGCCCCAAAGCCTTTCCTTCTTGTACTCTCTGTTTAATAATGTCTCAGATATTATTTTGTTTACTCACTTGTTTCTTGAGGCCGACTTAGCCCTCCCACCTCCAATTAAATGCAGCTATTTAAAAATAAAACAGCATGCCACAAAAAAATTAAAAGTTAAATAACATCATCTGCCAGAGATAGAAAGGTGAAAAATACAATGGAAAGAAACACAGATTGGCAGAAACAATGAAACAAAGACGTTCTCCTTGATTTAGAGAATGAGAGTTGGAAAAGAAGTGACTTCTTCATGTGTTAAGTCAGGTTTTTTTTTTAAGTTTGCACATTTAAACTTTTAAAGAACAGCCCCAACACACCGCCCCAAGGACAGTTTGCCACACTTACCTTGCTTGGAGGAGGCAGTTCTGAGTGTCCTCAGAATGTGGGCCAGAGAGACACTTGGAGGGCAGGTGACTGAGGTCAAGAGGAGGTCTTGTTGAAGGGGATTGGTTTATGTAATCCCCTTGAACAAAGGTGTCTTTGGCCACCTGGGCACTGCCTCCTCCTAACACAGTCAAAACTTCCTTATTAGGTGTTCATGGATGGCTTGCAGAGCCAATTGGGAAGGGGAGAAAAATATTCTTTTACTCCAGATTTGAAGTTCATCAGGGGTAGGGTCCAGAATACTAAGTCCTTTCCTGACTGTAAAGATGAGAAGATAAAATCGCTCCCTCAACCACCGTGGAGTTTGCTGTGTCTTTGACGGAAGCATAATTAAGATCTAGCATAAACACACAGTCTCTGAGGACTCTAAAAGCTGACTAAATGGGAATTTGCTCTCTTTGGCTTTTCTTTCCTTTATTTAGTTTCTCAGTGGAAGCTTCACTTTGAAGCAAGGCCGGCCCTAGGCAAAAGTGCAGAGTCTGCGAAGCGCGGGCATACCTTAAGCCGGCTGCTATCCTGTGAGTGCCATCGTCAGTCACCACCGCCCACAGAAAAGCGTGCCTCCCGTCTGTCAACCCCGCTTGGCCCACACTGGCCTTTCAGCCTCACTCCCTGACACCAAGGCTTCTCAGTACTGTGTTGGCCAATCACAGTGGAGCCGATGCTACAGGGCAATATGCGTGGGGACCTTTTTTTTTTTCCACAAGGGTCCTCTCAGAGCCACGACCCACTTGGAATCTTTACAGTGTAGACAGATGATTATAATTATGATTTGAGAGCAGAACGCCTTGGCTTGCCGTACTGGCATTGGACAGGACAGCTATGTGGCTGGGATGGCCTGAACGTAGCTCTGACCCGAGTCCCAATCTCAAATCTTCCTCTTCTTAGCTCAGTAAGCTTGAATAACCCTAAGTATTAATTCTTTCTTCAGCAAAACAGACCATCGGGAAAAGTAAATGAAATCAGCATTTTACATAGTCCTTGAGATTTCTTAGCCATTCCCTAAAATGCATTGCTTAGCTTGAAAAAACTCCTATCTGAAAGTTTCAGGTCAGAAAGCTTGACATTTGTTCTCTCATCCCCCGCCAGCATTTTGAAATATTTTATAGACACGATGAGATAACTGACGTAAGGCTGAGACCCAAGTCTGGCCACCAAATTCATTTGTCTCATATATGCCTACTACACATGCTTCCAAAGTCATTTTAGATACGTGAATGACTTTGTGTATAAAACACAAAGTTACCAGATTTTCCCATTTGTACTATTAGGCTGACAATCCAACATGTTTTTAATTTTTGAGGATTTCTGATGGTACTTTGCACTGGTGATGTTCAACCCGTATTCATATACCTGTGTTCTAAGTCATTCCTGGTCAGAGTCATGCGTTGGTCATAGTGCTACAGTTCCAGTGTACATAGTCATAGGCATGTGAAGGGTGTTTGTCTGTCCTCTTTAAAACTAGCTCAGAGAGGATTTTCCACCGCAACTGCCGTTCAGCAACAGATTCCCTTTCCTTCCTTTCTTCTGACATGGTATTCATTTTTGACACCTCTCATCCTTCTTTATTTCCTAGTCGGTGGTCAAAAGGCAACACACGAATTAATTATGACACACAGAGCCGACTCAACCTTCAGATCCGAAATGACAGGTAAATAGCACCATTTGAAAGGGGCACATTCCTCGTCCTCAGAAATGCTTCCATGTCAAAGGGTTTCTGTTTACCCACGGCGCACATGGCGGCGGAAAAGGGCGACTGGTAATCACGCTGCTGCTCGCCCCCTTCCCACAGACGCTCGCAGGTGCTATCGCAGGAAAAATGAGCATCTATCTTCCAGTTTCAAATTAGTCCATAATGGGTAATTTCATGCAGACATTATTTCTAAACAAGAAATTCCCTAAATGCTAATTGCTTCTAAGAGCTGTTCAGTTAAAGGGGATAAATATTTCCGCTCATTAAAGGGGGATGCCATTTTCCTAGTTAATGCAAGGAAGCTGCAGACGGGGTAAGGAAAAGGAGGTCAGGACTCTGGAGAGCAAGTGGCACCTCCCACACTGGAGTGTCAGACGGGAGGGGTTGGCATGGATTTGGCTCAGAATCAGTAGATGTGACAACCCGGAGAGCATCCTTCTGCACCCGACAATCACTAAGTCCTCAGCACAGCAAAATGGTTAGACAACTGTCAGTGTCAGGCCCCGATTAATAAGGAGTAGAGGTCCTACTTTCTTATAGACACTAACAACTTCTTGGCACAGTATTCAGGAGGGAATTGTGACAAACTGGAGAGCAGTCTCTGTATGACTCCAATATCGGGGTGGCGGGGCAGCTTATGGCTTCTGTTGACAAATGCCATGTTAATGGTATAGATGAGAAAAGAAGCCGTCCCTGGCGAGGACAGGGTTGCTTCGGATGCTTCAAGACCATGAAAGACAGCTAGAGAGGCCAGAACCAGAGATGCCACTGAAACACTTGGCTAGGGACAGCCCTTAATAACCTCGACTGAACATGCAACTTGCACATTCTAATTGCCATTTCCAGGCTGTGTGAGACCAAACACAGGAACACTATACCTCACAAATCAATAGGAGACCAAAACAGGAACACTACACCTTGCAGGTTAAGGGTTCTGTTTGGAGTTAAGAATAAGTTTGTCCTGCATTAATTCCTTGCAAGTTAAGATTTCTATTTATAATTTAAAAGCTCCTGTTTGTCCTGGGTCAGTTAAGGTGTCTCCTTGTAATTAAAGTTCCTGTATCTCAGGTCTGATGTAAACCTCTTGCAAGCCCAGTCACATGATGTACATCCTTCTCTTGCTCTGTCCCTTTCATTGTACCTTTCCAACAATGTATAACAGCTAAGACGCTATCCCTGGGAACACTTTATGTCTCCTATAAAAGGGACTTCAAGTCGGGCGATGGTGGTGCACACCTTTAATCCCAGCACTCTGGAGGCAGAGGCAGGCGGATCTCTGTGAGTTCGAGACCAGCCTGGTCTACAGAGCTAGTTCCAGGACAGGCTCCAAAGCCACAGAGAAACCCTGTCTCGAAAAACCGAAAAAAAAAAAAAAAAAAAAAAAAGGGACTTCAAGAGGCCAGCGGGGGCCACTCTCTCAAATCGCGACTTGGGGTGAGACTGTCAGTTGGCCAGCCATGGGTGCACCCCCAAATACAGCTTGCTTTAATTGGACACTCGTGGATTTGGTCTTTTCTCCTCGAGATTTTTAGGTTTAAGAGTGGAGGAGATATGGAAGAAGCAAGACATCCTTAGACTCTTGAGGAAGTCTCAACTAGTGAGGGGAAACCAAACACCCATCAGATAGTTCTGTATATACACACACAGAGACATACACATACATATTTACACACACACACCCCATTACACGTTCACACACACACACACACACACACACACACACAGGTCAAATGAACTCTTAACAAACACATGGCAAGAAAAATACGTACTGTAAAAAGCGTCTATGTGGCAAGCAAGGGTTACATAGACCGGGAAATTGTGCATGCCTCATCCAGAACTGATAACCGAGCCAAGAGCAGCAGGATGGGATATGAAGACAGAAGGAAGAAAAAGAAAAAGCAGGTGGTGTGTTCAAAGCCCTGAGGAGAAAGACGCTAGAGGGATGGGAAGAAGGAGAAAATGAGCCGGTGTACTTGGGACCAGGAGACAGAGAAGAGGTGGTGGGAGATAAAATTGGAAAGTCACACGGGGTGGTTGGGAGAGTTGTATCATGTAGCCCCTTGTAGGATTTTAATCTTTATCCAAAGAAGAGGCGGTTCAGGGGAGGGGCTCACAGAGAGCAGAGACCAAGAGTGGAAGTGGACAGATGAGTTAGGTGTCTGTCCTGGTTCTGGCTGGTAACAACAAGATGGTGTCAGTTGAGACAAAGCCCTTACAGATGCCCTTGCTCCTATTAAGTCTACAGGCATGGCATCCACACTATCTTATCTTTGTTCTCTGCTTTCCCCCAAATCCTCTCTGTTGTTAAATACAATAAAGGAACAACAGTGGCTAAAACACACTCTTTAAATTTTTCTTTCTTTCTTTCTTTCTTTCTTTCTTTCTTTCTTTCTTTCTTTCTTTCTTCTTCCTTCCTTCCTTCCTTCCTTCCTTCCTTCCTTTCTTCCTTTCTTCCTTTCTTCCTTTCTTCCTTTCTTTCCTCTCTCTCTCTCTCTCTCTCTCTCTCTCTCTCTCTTTCTCTCTCTCTCTCTCTCTGTGTGTGTGTGTGCACGCACACATGTGCACATCCCCTAGAGATTGAGTTACAGGTGGTTGCGACCCACCCTGTGTGGTGCTGGGAACCAAATTCAGGATTTCTGCAAGAACAGCAAGTGCTCCTAACTACTCAGCCATCTCTCCAGCAATTCCCCCTCCTGGAGATATCCTTATTCGTACATATGTCTGCAGTACTGGGCATCCTATTTCTAAAGAAATGACTTCTGTTTTGTTGTCATTGTTGAGATAGAGTCTTATGTAGCTGAAGCTTTCCTTCAAGTCCTGATCCTCTTGCCTCTGCCTACCAAGTGCTGAGATTCTAGGCATGCACTACTATGCCCCGGCCCAGCTAAAGAAATAACGTCTTGTGTTTTGTCCTCTTTTTCCTTTCTTCTCAACCTTCTGGAACATGGCTTTTGTCTCCATCACTTCAGTGGCACAGTTCTCCTGATGGCCATTAGTCATCCCCATAAGTGGGGCTCCCGTGAACAGGGAGCTACATTAAAAGGCATGACTCACTTTCATCTCCTTGAATTCTCTCCTTCCTTTAATTTTGGGGCTTTGCATTCCCTTGGCTCCTCCATCTCATCACTCACAGTTGCCTTCGAGGCTTTCCCCAACCCTTGGAACTTTCAATTTGGGATTTCTGACGATGGGGGCTGTGTCTGGGTCACTTGCCAGCAGAATCTGACATGACTCATTGGGGGATTTCTCCCTTAAATTCTCCTAAAATTTACTCATGAGCCTCAGATCACCTAGATGATGATGTTATTTAATAGATTCACCACTGGGGAGAAACAGGGCTAAAATACTGTCTTTCCCCAAGATGGTTTCCCTACATAGGGGCTTTCTAGTTGCAAAATGTTCTTGCCATGTGTTTACACGCCAGTCTTTCAAAACATGAACTAAGAGATTACCACTTTGTTTAAAAACAAAGCAAAATCATCTCCCCTCAACAAGGAGAGGCTTCACAGTCCTGGCACCAAGGTCCATCTTTACCATGCCTTCTTCTGCTGCTTGCGCATCCCACGCTTGCTATAATTTTCACCCAGTCTCCCCTCCCCAGACCTCAGGCCTGCATAACCATGTACTCCACTCAGGGTTCTGCAGTCTCGATGTTTATTTTGTAAAATGAACATTAATTTGGAAATGTCTTCAGAAAAAGAGCAAAGTTGCAAAGACACCAGGATATATAACTTCTTCCATATTCCCTCATTGCAAACCTCTCCTCTCCATAACTACAATCCAGTGTAAAATGCATGACATGAAGAGTAAGCTATAACTGGAGAGGCAATGTGTAGTCCTAGAGTATCTGGATCCCTTCAGTGTGTGCTGTGCCCATGCATGGGACAGGATGCTGTGCTGAATCTAGCTCCTTTGCTTTTAGAGTTCTCCCCCTGTGGCTTTATCTCAATGCAACTTTTTCTCCATGGCAGTTTCCTGGTTTTTGCAATAGGTCTAACTCTTAGGGTATTTCCTTCTCCTCTTCTTACTCCTCCTTCTCCCTGCCTCTGACTTTTCCTCTTTTCCCCCCTCCTCCTTCTTTAGTGAAAGCTTCACCCAGTATACATATGTAATGACTTTTCCTTTCTGGGCTCGTATTTTATCATTCTAATTTGACCCTCTTAGATAGCTCCACATCACTCCCCTAAACCAGAAGCAGCGGCATGTCCCAGTAAGGGGAAATTACTGATGGCCTGACTCTCCTACCAGGTGACCATTTATTCAAATCCACCCGCCAGAACTAGTACAACTTAATCCATTTTAAAGTTTGCCACCAAAAGGAACACTTTGGAAACAAGTGTGCGATTTGCCAAGTTGCGTCTCGCCAACAGGAGTTTTGTGTGGCAGGCGCGTGCCACTTGAAGCATTGGCGTCACCCATGCTAGCGGCGGAGCTTCAGATTTCATCTGGGTTCAGAGTGGTCTGGTGGGTGACACATCTACTGTAATATATTCTTCAATTAAATAGGTAGATCGAAATAGAATTTAAATATTCAGGAATAATAATTGATGGGGAGAGGAGCCCTAAGCGATATTCTTCACTGTCTATCATTTTTCTATTCTTACTTCTCAAATTTAGGGCTTATTAACATTTTTCTAATATTTCTCTCTAAGCAAGCAGAAAGGTGCACGCAGAAGTGAAACCAGAGAGTTAGGAAGTTACGGCAGGCTGCCCCACAGGACCCTGTGTCTACTTCCCTTGATTTCCTTGCTTCTGGATGTTTCTTAGGGACAGATCACAGTTGGGAAGAGAATACATTGTTTGCAAATGGGCTTTACGGCAAAGAAAGGAGAGGTAAATGAGAAGAAGCAAAAATTGGAAAGGAATAATACATATTTATTAAGTACTTGTCCTAACTTATTAAATATAGCTTTGTGATGACTATAGTTTTATACTTTAATCTGATAAAAATGCCCTCCATCCATTTCCTGAAGATATTACTACCATAGCCCTCATTCCACAAACAGAAAAGCGAGAATCAGATAACATATGTCGGTATGAAGTCAGTAGGAAGTAGTTGGGTCTAGATTTGAACCTGGTTCCCCTTTGTTTTCATGGGCTCACTTTGTACCACGAAGGGCAGGAAAGCGGGGAGAAGAAGAGAAAAGGCGAGGAAAGGGAAGAATATTTAAATTTCAACTCCTTATTTAATTCTGCTCCTGAAGGACAAAGATCTTGGTGGCGCTTTCAGTACCAGGAGGGGCGTTTTTTTTCCACCCACCTTACCCACTTTTAAAAGCCAGAAAGAACATGGTTTTCCCAATGTTCTTGGAGAATCCAGGGAGTGTGGGTGTACAGAAAAGAAAGATTTTTCTTGCCCTGTATGCTTTCCCTACAGCAGAGTGGGCAGAAGCAAAGAGACAAAATGGAGAGCCCAATTAGAGCTGGAAACCTTACAAGAGAAGGCTCCTGCAGAAGCCCTGGAAATGGCTCTGGTGTACAACAGAACTCTTTCCATAACGGAGCGCATGTTGACATGGATATTATCATGCAAATGCCTGTTAACAGACTCTTACCTCCTGGGGTAAAAATGAGTCACCTTAAAAGAAAAAAAAAGGCAGTAAAGCCCTCCATGCAGATTTATGTGACCTCTGGTAACTGCTCCCAGGGAGCTGTTATATTCTATTGTGTGAAGCCAGCTTTGGAGAAAGACTCCAGACTTCTGAGTGTTGGCAACTGCTCTTTGTGGCTCCCGAGGAGCCATTAGAATCAGTGAGGTGGACAGAGCATGTCCTCTTCTCAAGGAACCCTCCAGAGCCACATGGAGCTGTCTCATCTCCTGGTGCCTCTGGTTGGGACATGTTTTAAAAACACCTTCCTGCACTCATGCTAAAGGCAGCGACAGGGCCATGGGTACCAAGGAGAGGAGAGAGAGTGGGCTTCATCTCAAGCAGGGGCCACCAGCCCCTGCCACCACCCTTAAGATAGCTTTCAAGGTAGGGGCAATGGCTGACCCTGTGTGACACAGGGGCACAGTTCACACGTCAGGTTGTCTGTCTGCTGGTTCAAGAACACTGGAAATCCAGATATTTTGGAGTAGGGAATATTTTTAAATATGACCTACTCCAGTCAAACATTTTAAAGCATTGTATAAGTTGCACAAAACAGGTTTGCTCCCTTAAATAGTAAGAGAAAGCCAAAAGCATGACTAGAATTCCCTTCTCAGTTTCTAATTATAGGATCTGAGATTCACTGTTGATATTTTGGGTTCAATTTCATTCTGGTCTATGTGCTGTGTAATCGCCAATTCGTTTGCTTACCCTCTCAGTACCCTTCTACTAAGAACTCACTGCATGCCATTCCACCGCTTGCTACACACGGTTTGGACTTGTTCATGTCCACAGTAATGTAAGTGTGTGCTATGCTATACACAAAATATACACACACATGTACTCAGAATATATAATATGGTTCTGGTGTTTAATACACTACTAAAGGGAAATAAAATGCACACAAAACCACTGAACTACTCTGGCTAAAACATCATGAGATTTTTTTTTTTTTAAGGATGTGGTGCTTCGCCAGATAAATTCTAAGGATTTTTACAGAGATTCTCTCTTTAGACACTTGGGGTTTACAATCCAAGCCAAATGCATCCTCAGGGCCACTTATTGATATGTTATAGACACAGATAAAGAGAAACCTTTGGCAGGGATGTGAATGGCCACGAGACTTTGAGTCCTGTTCTAAGGTTTGGGGTGAAAAATGAAAGACAAAGGCATATTTTTTCACTGGCTTACAAATAAAGGAAAATCCATGAGGTCGTTGAATGTCTGCCCTGCCAGAGATGGAGAAGCAGCCTGTGTTCAATACTGGAAGCATTTGATGGAGAGGCTGTGTTTACAGACAATGCTTTCCTGGTAGCAATTTCACCACTTGGGGCTTAGGGTGTGTGGTCTTTGTAGGGATAAGGTAGGGAGGAGGTGACAGAGGGGGGTGCTAGCAAGTGCTTGGAAGTCATATGTGTTTTCTTCACATCCGTATCCCCCACACCCTGCCAGCCCTAGCTTCTAGGTATGGTGCAAGATGACAGAGGCATTGCTGGGATGTAGCGGCTACAGACACAGCCCCTCTCTTTTCTATTCTGAAGGATGCAGGGACTTCAGCGTGTGTGTCTCGGGCTGCTTTGGGGCACAGACCATCTGAAGGCCCATTATTCCTCTCTCTATTTTGGTTTCTCCGTGTTAAAAATTGATGCTCTGGCAGTTGGAGAAGGCAAGCGTGTGCATTTTCTAAGTCAGAATCATGCAGAGTCGAACATCATTTTACCCAAATAAAATTTCTGCTTTCCGAATTTCAGCGGGCACGTTCCTTTTTTTAGCTCAAAAAGTTTCTGGTCTGTATTAACGGTTTCTTTCACCAGTGTGGTCTTTTCCATTTTGGCCAGCTGTGGACTCAGCCAGTGTGACTTCTTTTGTGCCTGACTTTAAACAGTCTAAGAAACAGACAGCATTCTGCCATCAATCCATGCAGAGAATTGCGCTGACAGAATAGAGGCCCTATGCAGGCATCAAAGCCAGGGCATGGCTTCATCATATCTTTTTTTTTTAAAGCTTGCTTTTTATTTTGTCTGTTAATAACAAAAAAAAAAATACACCCAAAGAGCTGAAATAGAAGTTAAATCAAGAAACCAGCCAATGAGTAAGTCAGACTCCTTGATGCTATTTCTTTATCTGTAAGCTGTAATAGGATAGAGCACCCATTTAAACATTTAAAGCAGGAATACATGAACAACTGCAGCAAAAATAAAGCTGGCTGAGCATGGCGGTCAATGAAGACTGATGAGAAGCCAAGGACAATGGCACTAGGTTTCGATCCTAATACATGAACTGGCTTTGTGGGAGCTTAGCCTGTTTGGACGCTCACCTTTCTGGATGTAGATAGAAGGACCTTGGTCTTCCCGCAGGGCAGGGAATTTGGACTGCTCTTCAGTAACGAGAGGGAGGGGGAATGGAGTGGGGGGAGGAGAGGAGGAGTGGGGATAGGGGGAGGGAAGTGGGGGGAGGGCAATATTTGGGAGGAGGGGAGGGAAATGGGAAATGGGGAGCAGGTGGAAATTTTAATTAAAAAAGAATAAAAATAAATAAATAAGTAAAAAAAAAAAAAAAAAAAAAAAAAAAAAAAAAAGAATGTATTCTGTCTCAGGCTTTGTGCTAAGTATGATCTTTTAAATAAGATCCTTCTGGGAATGGAACAACTTCAAAAGCCCCATATTACCCTGCTGGTATCTGAGCAAGGATTGGAGGAAGCCTACACACTACATGATCTTAAGTACTTTTAAATATTTCCCTTAAGGATGGGGTGCCAAAGAGCATTGCTGGGCTTGAAAATATACAGATGAAACCTCATGGTAAGTTGACTTATCGATGTCAGCTGATTACAATCTCCAAGAAACAATTCAAAGGGAGCAAAGCCAACTTAAGGGACTGTAGTTGCTGTAATAGTCGTCAGAAACAGGGCACTGAAAGCGGCAACCCTAGCTGAGAGATGGCATTGCACTCTTTGAGTCCCAGCACTCAGAAGACAGAGGCAGGTGGATCTCTGTGAGTTCAAGGCCAGCATGGTCTACAGAGTGAGTTATAGGACAGTAAGGTCTATACAGAGATATCCTTTCTTAGGAGAGAAAGAGAGAGAGAGAGAGAGAGGGGGGGGGGGCTGGTAGGCAGGCAGGAAGGAAAAAAGGAAGTAAGGAAGGAGGAAGGGAGGGAGGGAGGGAAGAAGGAAGGAAGGAAGGAAGGAAGGAAGGAAGGAAGGAAGGAAGGAAGGAAGGAAGGAAGGAAGGAAGTCCTCCACCCTGGAGGAGGACTGTTCCACATGGGTCAGGGATAAGCAAAATTGCCTGGGCTAGCCGGAGGAGAAAAGCTGGAATCTGCTCTTGAACTTGTTTGGGGCTAGCTTCAGCTCTCCTCCTACAAGTCAAGGAAGATGTGAACTTAGCTTTGTGGACACAAGGAATTGGGTAATAGCCAAGTGGCCCCTGACTCTTTCGTACTATTATTTAGTAGTCCTACAGACAGAGCTGTGATGACCCCACAGATGCTGGCGACTGATGCCTTGGACAGAGGTTAGGAAGAAAAAGAATACGATGTCAAATGTTTGTAGCCGTTAGCCTTGCCATTCCTTTTGAGGTCAGTTCTGCTCCTATGCTTCATCAATGCCCACACTCAACTTGGGTACAGTGATAAACCACCTACCATGCTTGGCATAGGTAGGATGCAGTATTTTTAAGACACAGAAATCACCTTCAGAACCACGGATCTCAATGTTACATGGTATGAAGTACAGCAGTAATGCTGCAGCCCACAAGGCCAGCATGAGCCGCACAGGTTGTAACCCCAACCTTCCATGAGGAGCAGAGCTTGCTAGAACTCAACCTCACAGCTCCGTATTCATCCAGGTGGAGCAGCAGGGCTGTTTATGAAAAGGAAACGGTGTGTGTCACTTCCAGCTCTGTAATTAAGAAGCACTGTTCCGCGGCCATGGTTGAACTGTGGAAGAGAAGCAGTGCTCTGGTACCATAAGCTAGGCAGCTCCGAGGACTGGAGCGTGGCAGAAGAGAGATGAGCACCTTCCATGTCTCTGACGATAACAGGTTTTGCTGTTACTAAAACTGACTGTCTTAGGGTAAAGAGACACCATGACCATGGCAACTCCTACAAAGGAATACATTTATTTGGGGCTGACTTACAGTTTCAGAGGCTTAGTCTATTACTGTCATGGTGGAAAGTATGGTGGCATATAGGCAGACATGGTGCTGGAGAAGGAGCTGAGAGTTCTAAGTCTGGATCCACAGGCAGCAGAAGTGAATGCCACACGTGGCTTAGTTTGATCATCTGAAACCTCAAAGCCCACCCCGCCCCGAAGTGAGACACTTCCTCCCACTAGTCCACACCTACTCCAATAGGCCACACCTCCTAACAGTGCTACTCCCTGTGGGCCAAGCAGTCAAACACATGAATCTATGGAGGCCTTTCCTATCGATACTACCACATGAACATTGCCTTTAATAAATAATGCATAAAAGGTTTTGTAGACTCATTAGATGCTGAGGTTTGCAGTTTGGCCTGCTGATTTACTTTCTATATCCCCAGCCCTGCCTCTTCCACACAAGATTGCACAGCCTCAAGGAACAGGGTTTGCGAATCCTCTCTATTTGATCCTTGGTTATAATCCTTGGTTATAATCATCTCTGCTTTGCAAAGATGTTATATGAGCAAAACAAGCGAAACAAGGAGCATGCCTTATTGTTTGCAAGCAGAGGACTTGGTAGTTAGTCAGTGTTTAATCCCTAGCAAAGAGCCTGGGACTACAAGAGCAGGGATTAACAGAAAGGGGCGGCCTTGCACTGGAAATGAAATCGTTCTGATCTGCATTTGCTTTCTGATCGATTTAGAGGGTTCTAAGACCTGGTCTTGGGACTCCAATCATCTACATTCCATATGTAGGTCCCAGTAGGAAGAAAAGATTTGAACAGAGTATAAATAAAAGCCATATTTGATAACCATCTAGTCCTACTCCATTTATGGGTAGTGTTTCAGTTTCTTTTGGTATTGGGGGCATGGAGACAGGGTTTCTCTGTGTAACAGTCCAACCTGTCCTGGAACTCACTCTGCAGACCATGCTGGCCTTGAACTCACAGAGATCCACCTGCCTCTGCCCCCTGAGTGCTGGGATGAAAAAGTGTGCGCATGCCACCATGCCAGGCTCCCAATTTTTTTTATCTTCTTCCCTCATCAGGGGCTTCAGTGGGTAGACTGCTTTCCAGCTAATCAGTTTATTTCTTCCTCCAGGGTACAGCAACAGATTAAGAAAAGGACATGCGATTTAACTTATTCCAATGAGACTCAGTCTGGGAATTATCAGTGTATATTTGGAAAGAAATAGATGCTACGCTGTAGCAGGGCTGAGTTATTGAGAATAAAGAAAGGAAGCCATGAAAGACGTAGACCTACTGGATTGCATCTTGTGTTGACAAATAAACCCATAGAGAACATGGAGCTAAGAGGAAAAGCACCCAGATACAGCTCCTGCATTAGTTACTGTTCTCCATTCTTCCTGGTTATCAGGGACAATGGATTTCCCTTCATTTTTTGCTAAAGCACATTAGAGTCCGGCAATTGCTATTTGTAAGAGAAAGAATTCTATCTAATATGAGAAGCAGAAACATTCCTCATAGGCTTGATCTCAGAGGCATTAAAAGCTGCTTTTTCCAAACTAGAAATTGAAACTTAACCATGTAATTCTTGCTATACCGGGGACAGAGAAAAATATCAATGAGAAATTTGAAAAGTTTGAACACCCTGGGTAAGGAGAGTTCCCACGCGACATTCTGAATTTCCTCTTCTGTAAAAAGAGGGATGGGATTAGTCCATGAATATGTTTTTTAAATAACATTCCCTGTACCCTGCATAGCTTGTCATATATGACAAAGCAATGGGCAGGTGTTATGATGAGGTAAACATAAAATAAGTTAGAATTTGGTACCACACATCAGCCTACCAACTCTTCCTAGACCAGCAGTTCTCAACCTGTGGGCTGCCACTGTTTTGGGGTGGCATACCAGAGATACTGCCCATTTGATATCTAGATTGTGATTCACAAACAGCAGCAAAATTACAGTTATGAAGTAGCAACAAAATAATTTTATGGTTGGGGTCACCACAGGACAAGGAACTGTATTAAAGGATCGCAGCATTAGGAAGATTGAGAACCACTGTCCTAAACCCTAAAGTTTGCAGAGTCTAACCCAGTGTTTTTATGGGAAATTTCAGGGCCACCATTCAATGAGTCAATCTCTGTCTTACTCTCAACGTCAAATCCCAATTTACAAATTTGGTAGCTTCTTTTTATAATTTGACGAATATTATAATAATTCTTTCAGAATTTTATACAATGTATTTTGCTCACAGTCACCCCCGTCTCCTCTGTTAACCCCTCCCAGATACATCCCTACCTCTCTATCTGAACTATGGCAGTTTTTTTTTTTTTTTTTTTTTTTTTTTTATAGCCAGGCAAATCTGAAGAGGGCTAACCCATGGTTAGCACACCTGCCTATTTAAACTGCTGTGTGGACTCTATAAAGTGACTATCCTGGGGATTTTTCTATTGATGAGGGGACTGTGCATACATTCAAGACATGGATGCTATCGGAGCATCCCACAGGGCCTGTATCTCAGCAATCAATCCATCTGACTTCTCCACTGCTTCCCCTTTTCCTGCAGGGCTGGAAATCAATTGTGTATTAGCTGCTTTCTAGGTCTGAATCCAGAGACCCTTGGAATGAAAATGCATATCGTTTCATCAGCCACATCAACAAAGGGAGAGAAAAAAATGGAAAGAAAGAAACTTCCTTGAGACAATTTCCCCAAATGAAGTACGGACTAATGAGTAGTTCAGTTACCTTCTCACGGCACCAAGAAAAAAGAAGACAAACAATGACATCCCAGTGACTATATTAAATCACATCATATGCGTCCATATAAGTAAGGGTGGGGTAGGAATTAGGAAGCCAGGAAAGAAAAAACTTGGTATGTACGTAAATCCTCTAGCATACATGCCTTGGCAGGCAGGGTATATAGCAGAGGGGGGAAAAAAGAAGAAGAAATTCTATTTTAAGAATTAAATATGTGAGAATTTTTCTTGTTCAGATTGGCTCAAAATACCATACAGGGCTGCATTAATGAAGATTAAGTATATTTAGATAGAATAATTCAAAAGACCTTATCAATTTGGCACTATTTTCTTTCAAATTGGAAAAAAAAAACACCTTAATTTAACTGGGTAGAGATGAATTCCCAGATTTATTGAAACAGTTTTGAGTTGAATACACTGAGTGGGAGTCACAAATCATGCGTTGCTGCTTTGGATTTTCTTGCTTGAATTGAAACCCAAATAATGCAAGCTCTCAATGTAGTATAATGCTCAGAAGAGACAGCAGTACACATTTTGATATTTCTTGCCGATGGGTGACATCCCTGTTAACCTCCTTTTCACCCCTTTTTGGGGAACAAAAGAATCACACTGGCAAATGCAAATGCAGGGAGACTGGCTGGCAGGAAAATATTTTTGGCAGCCGAAAGACACATGGCTCCCTATCCTGGAGAAGGTTAAAAGCAGGTGAGCAGGGACCACCGGGTCCGAAACCCTTCAGACAGCAGGAACTGGGTTAGCCTCCGACTTGGCTGTGCTGTCCCATTTCAAGTTTACGTGATTTACATATACAATTAAGCTTGAAATAGAGGGCGAACGATTTCCATAAAAGTCATTGTTAAAATGATCAAACTACAGGAAAAGCAGGAAGAGGAGAAAGAGTGGGAGAGGAAGAAACAAGTATTAAGCGTTTACTGTATACATTCCAAGCCGGGCTCCTACCCCCCATTATTTCATTTATTTTCTCACACTCCTAAATTACTTTCCCAACTTAAAAGAAAGAAAAGCACCCCAAATGGCTTTACGTTATTCCTACTTTTTCCCACTTCACAGAAGAAGGAATGAGGTTTTGAAAGTTTAACCAGTTTGTCCAAAGTTAAAACCTTCTTAGCAAGTGAGTCCCGAGTTGAACTCGATGGCGAGTGACTCTTTCACCCGAGTTATTTCTGTGGTTCCTGGGTCCCTGTCACTGTTTTCTGTCGGACTGACACTGATCGCTGGCAGAAACTTCTGCACCGTTATCAATACAGGAGTCAGGAGGCTTTGCCTTGTGGCTGACTCAATTACTTCCGTAATCTCTCCGCTTTCCTCTCATTGAGTCGCAAACATTGACTGATGTTCATCACCAGGCAGAGTATTATTTGAGGCACACTGTAGCCTTAAAATTGACGAAGGCCTTGCTGAATTTGTAGGATTTCTCCTTAGGACCAAGTGGTTTGCTGATAAGCAAAAACGCCTTCAGATATTGGTCGACAGCTTTATAAGAGAAAACAAGCCCGTGGTTTGGAACCCAACCTCCCCTAGCTCTCCCAGGGCCAACAGCAACTTTGTAAGGTCAGCAGGCTGGGCTAATGAATGGAGGAGCGGCCTTGGCCTCCACAAGGCTGAGGAGTGGCTGCACTTTCTCCTTGTCTTAAGTGCACACTGCCCTGGCAGCTAACTGCATTAACGAGTTTCCTGGGGACTGGACCTGGAGCTGCAGAGGGCTTGTTAAAACAGGGTTCAGAAACCCTTCTTACTGCAATGTCATCTTCCGCTCCCCAGTGGTGGACTCTGCTGCTGGTGCCATGTGGGTCTGGCCCGCAGCGCCCACTGGTCATTGGCAAACACGGCTCCCTTCTGCCCTCCGGTGCCCCCAGCCTGGCCCTCACCGGCTCCCCAGTCTAGCATGTGACCCTTTCTCCTAGGACTTGCCGGGTGGAGGGTGGAGTGGTTGAACCTGGTGGGCTGCGCTGATGAACACAACCATCCTGCGGGGATGAAGGGAAAAACAAACAAAAACAAAAGGGAAGGGAAAAATCCCATTTACAGTGGGAGCTGATCGATGCTTCATCTTCCGTGGAGGGAGCAGAAGCGGCGATTTTCGCTCCAATCCGCAAGCGTGGTCCTTTGTGCAATGAAAATGAAGAAACAGCTCCCTCGGTCTTGAACAGCAGAGGCATCAAGCGCGTCGGATGATCATAAAGAATGCAAGCCAAGAGGAGGCTTGTCTCTGTATTAACAGTAGGGTGAATAAAAGCTCTGGCTATGGGTTTGGTGACTCTCATCCAGTATAAACCCAGCCACCTAGCTAGGCCGGCAGTGTCTGTGTTGCCTGGAATCTGACAGCTATTTGATGGACTTCCTTATGTTTGCCTTTTCATCCAAAGCAGCCTTCCCAGAACAGGCCTTTCTTTTCTGTGAGCAGTATTTTAAGCTGAGGTGAGGAAAATTAAAAGCTACCAATTCCTTGGTGAAAAGATCAGAAAAGTACCCAAAAGGCAGCCAAGGGGCCTTTTTGTCTCTTTAATTGCTCTCTTTTTGGTCTGGCTGTTCTCTTGTACTTTTCGGTTTTATTTTGTTTTTACATCCTTTTCTCTAAGTACCCTCGCTTCCCTTCCCTTGAATGTGTGAGAATGCCTGGACGGAAGGGGCTTTATCCCAAAGGACTGCTCTTGGAGATGAAATTAGAGCCCTTGAGGTAGGGTGAGGCATGTTGCTTCCTACCTTGCCAGGACTGCATGTGGGCATCTACGGGAGGAGAGACAGCTAGCTGGACTGACAGGCTAAATCCTGTTCTATAGGCCAAACAGCTGTGGCAGAAGCTGGTTCCTTCTGAGAACACTTAGAACCGTGTAGAAGATGCTTAATCTTCCCTGTTCTTTGCATAAATTCTAAGAGAGATCTTCAAGCCCTCCATAATTGCCATATACCCACTTGAGGCTCCTTGTTTATTTTTTCTACTATCAGCAAGCAAGTTAAAATTGGGGCTGAAGGGATGGATCAGTGGCTAAAAGCACTTGCCGCTCTTATAGAGACCAAAGTCTGGATCCCAGCATCCGGTTCAGTTTGCCTACAATCTTCTGTAACTTCAGCTTCAGGGAATCTGACATCCTGATCTCTCTTCAGTGGGATGTGCCCCCCGCCATGTACATAATTAAAAATAATAAAACAAATTAAATAAAATTACTCTTAGCAGTAGAGCTAATTTCTCAGAAATTACCAGTTGAATACTTTCTCCAAACCCTTGCTTCCATACACTTATTTTTTGTTGTCTTCCTTCAGCTGGCATTTGGACTTTTGTGCCATGGTACTGGTATTATTATTGACTCTATCTTCAATTTTTAAAAGTTACTCAATTATCTCACTTAAATTAGTACACTTGAATAAGAGGCTTCACTGCTTTGTCACACTAGGGCACTTTCCAATAATAGAGCAAATCCATTTTTACCCTCCAATAAAAAGTAATGGCATGAACAAATAAATAATATAAAACACAAAAGATGACGAGTAAGGGGGAAACAGACGTGTTTAAAGGTTCTTACGAAAATCTTAGACCGGTGAGAGGTACGACAACACATCATAATTTTGGCTATGATCTTACTGGACATCCTGATGTCTTGGCTCCAGAGGAAGTTGACCTTTGTTTGGGTTGCAGTACAGAAAGAAGATAATTTGCCAGGAGCTCCTGCAGTGATCCTTGCAGTCTTCAGGCTTATCCAGAACTTCAAAGAGGAGCTCCCGCTGAGCTTCCTTTGTCCCGGTTTTGTTCTCCACTGCAACTTGAAGGGGAAGGACCCAGCTCCTAGTCCTGTCTGTGAATCAAGTGGTTTTGCCCTCATTGGTGTGATTGTAAAGGGTAGAGACGTCAAAAGTATAAAAGGAGAATGAGCCCTAAAAGCCATGGCTATAGGATGACAGGGGATAAAGACATCCTCAATTCAACGAGGCCAAAGCATATGGGATGGACTAATTTGGAGAGAATGTAGACACATTAGCGCATTCTGGGATCTTACAGCATATGAACCTGGCCGTGCGGGTCATCCACTCTCTCACCCACCCACCCAATCTCTTGCACTCTACAGAGGCTCTGGGTGAATAGGGTGGTGACTATTTTCCCGTGCCATCTCTGCTGTTTCTTATGTGTAAGCTGTTGAAGTGCCACGAGAGGCTCCTGCAATGAACAAGGATGCCTGAAGATGTAGCACAAAAATGGTCCAAGCCGGCACCCAGGGCTGCCGGCACCCAGGGCTGCCACCTCCACTGTGGGTCGGCTTGTTGTTTAGAACATGGTATGCTAAGTGCTTTTCCTTCTCACTTTCTACTGCGGATGGAAACTTGTTTCCTTCCACCTCATTACCGCGATGATGTTCTGTACTGCAATAAAGGACTCTTCCTAAAGCCCAAGTCAGGGCGACAGGCTGATAAGTGTTAGCACAGCTTGCATCATTAGCCAAAGGCTGGGTCATGAGCAAGTCAGCTCAGACAGTGATAACTGGTGAGGTAAGACCTCACTGTGGCAGAAGGCATCCGGATGAAGGAAGATCATTTTCGTACACTAAAGCCTGTACAGACCGTGTGTGTGTGTGACATAAATATGTACATTCAGGTACACATGACTTTGAAAGAGTGCATCATGCATCTATTCTATCATTTTATCTAGATTAACTATCCCATTCCAGAGTTACAATTTTAATTCCTCTCTCTTTCTTGTAAAGACTGTAGTTCTGCTAATTCTGGTAAATTCTACTGTTGACTCAACCCTACTGTGCTTTTTTTCCAAGAAAGAAACCCATAGAGTTCCCTTCATGAGGGTGTGGAAAATAGCTCTTACCGGGATTAAAGAACTATATGAAACTTCATTTTCTGTCCCCTCCCACCACTGCTCTTACTGGGACCCTGTTTCTTCACAACCATATTAATGTAACAGCTACCTATTTATTCCCCAGTTGGGGGTTACTGTCTACAATCCCTGCACACACCACCGTGAGGTAATCTAATTTAAGCCATGTTGTGTGTATGTTTGTCCTTCCCAAAGCTTATAATGACTCCCTGTTGCTTAACACACTAGTATAGTGCCTTTTTGCTCGTGACTCTTCCAGTCAAACCTTTTGTTTGTTTGTTAGTATTGCACATTACCAGTTCTGGTTGGTTTCCGCATAATCCACACACACATGTGATGAAGGCTGATTTCTAAGGAGCCTCTTCCTAGCACATAAACTCCCTTTATGTCACCCTACAAGGACACTATCTTGATGGCTGCCCAAAAGCAGAGTTGTCATCCTTTCTCTATGAGACGTAATGAATACTCGCAGTCCATGTGGTCTCTGCTCTAAGCTGTCTGGTTGTCTGTCTGCTTGATGCTACACTGTGGAATAAAAGCCACCGTCAAACAGGTAAGTGAATGGCATGGCTTTGTCTCAATAAAATTTTATTTATAAAGACAGACATTAGGTCAGAGTCAAGCCAGGGGTCATACTCACCCGGCCTCTCCTCCATAGCATCAAATACATGTGGGATGTCACTTAATCATCAGTTTGCCTGCACTCTTCTGCAAATGTTATGTGGAGGTGGGCTTTGGCTTGCAAGTTAGAAACCAAACCCTTTGAAGCCTTTTGAACAATGAGAATAAAGACCTCGAAACAGAAAAGCACACAACATAGCAAGCACTCTTCTGGGATCTTGGTGTATTTTATTTTATTTTTCACAAAACCCCTGGCTTCTAGAGACTGCTGCTACTATCTCTATTTTGCGGTTCTACAAACCAGGTTACTACTCAATGTCCCAAAGTGCACCTATAAAAAGCAACAGAGTTGAGATTCAAAGCCAGGAGGCTCGGCAGCAGAGACTACCACTAAAGCGCAGTCAGACCCATGCTGGATAACTTGCAGCACACAGTGCGAGGCACACAGCAATCTCTCAATTTTAAATGTTTGTCAGCAGTAAAGCAAGTAAACGAATGATATGCACCTGAAAGTGCATTTATTCCCTGTAAGGAGTTTGGCTAGTATAAAAAAAGAGGGCAAATATAAATCTCTTGTAACTTCCCCGGCACAGACACAAGCGATTTAAATGGCACTATCTGGTTTTCAATCACCAGCTCCTCTCTTCTGGCTACTGCACATACCACAAGTTCCCCTAATCGACTTTCATTTGACTGACTTGTTAGATTATTTCACACTCGCTGAAAACATACAAATCCATCCACACCACGCAGCTCATCGGCTGCCTCTTAATAATGCGCCTCCCCCCACCCCTCCGCCACTGCACCCCCACCCTCTCCGCTCCTGGAAATTTTGTTTATTCGCAAACCTATTGATGCCACTTGTACTTTAATCTAATTTCACAATTCAGTTAAATATAGCACGCACCAATGAGACGGCATAAAAACAAAGCTCTTTCTTAAGTTCAATGCCTTGCAAAAAAAATTCAATGCATGCAAATTGCTACAAACAATGCTGTCAAATTAGGTATGGCTACAAGTGGAAGAGCTGATAGGGAACCTGCACACATCGAGAAGGATTCCCGAGCAGATATTTTTGCAAGCGTTTTGAAGCAATGCAACAGAAACCCCTACACGCTACTTCATGGAAGGGCTTTATGATGTATAGACATCATCCCACAGGGGTGCGTGTGAGGAGGAGACAACGCTGGACCTGACCTCTTTAGAAGCCAGTGCCGTTTAAGGCAAGTGATGATAACAATAGTTTTCTACATGTGTGATAAAACAAACTGTTTCAATACAAATGGTTTGATTCCATGATGCCCTACTGATACTTAATTTTGTTTTGTTTTCTCCAATTCAACTATCAGTCATTTAGTTTGGTCAGCAGACTGTTCTATTGAATTATTCATCCATTCATTCATTTTATTTATTTATTTAGAAAGCATGTGTGCATGCCACAACATATGTGTGGTGATCAAGGACAACTTTTTGGAGTCACTTTTCTGCTTCGGCTGTGGAATCTGGGGCTCGACCTCGGGTCATTAGGCTCGGGCCGCAAGTGCTCTTGCCTGCTGAGTCATCTCTCTGGCCCCCTTTCTATATAACTTTTTCCCCTATAGAATGAAAATTCCTATTAAAAACTTGAACTGATTTTACTTAGCAATATGGTTTTTGGAAAGCTGTGTCAGCAAGACTACGCCTTGTAACGTCATCCTTCCATGATGTTTGGGTTTCTATGTGCTGCATTAAACCAGTCCTCCTTGGAGAACACACAGAATCTCCCATTTCACTCATAAATATTTATAATAATACTTATTTATCCAATAAATAATTATCAAGCACCTACTTCGCTGTCAGCGACCATGATACAATTAATATCCATTTAAGCATAATTTTATGTACTCTTTCCTTGGATAGATTCCTAGAAATAAACCTGTGGGGTGTAAGTTCACAGAATTCTAAGCTACGCACTGTGGCTCTGGATTGGACGTCTGTAGACATGGCTGCTTCGCTTTCGGTTCTCGAGAATAGGGACCCTGCTTTGTTTACCTTCTATCCCTGAGCACTGAACACAGGACGCACCCCAAGTAGGTACTCAGAAATGTTTATTGAATCTTGAATAATGAATAGTCCTTGACTGAAGTACTTATTTACTAGAATTACAGAGGTTTTTTTTTTTTTTTCTTCAACACTCCTAGTAAAGTCAATTAAAACTCAGAACTGGCGTTTGTAACAGGAGGCAGGATGGGAGGAAAGATAGGGAAGCTCACTTGCTTCTGTCTGAAAGCACCTGAGGGCCCTAGTTACCCTTAGCCCCACATTATCAGCAGTTTAGAGATTTGCTAATGTGTCCCAAGTCTCTGGAGACCTTTTCAAGCAGGAAAATTGTCAGGAGAGAAATTCTGTCTGCCAGCCGACCATACAACCTACTTTCTCCTTGCTTACTTCTCCTTCCAAGGTGCCTTGTGAGCTCCTGCTCCCAAAGCCCCTGCACTTCCCTGAACCACCTGCTATGTGTGCAGCCTTGCTTCTCCAGCAGATGTGCTGGGATCCAGCGCAGACAGAGACAGGTTTGAGGATACGTCTTATACCTAATCGCAGAGCCAATCGTGGGCCTATAGAATCATCCACAGGCTTCCCGCCTGCTGTGGATAGTCTTCTGTTTTCCTACTGGATAGTCATCTTATACAGGGGACACTGGCTGCCCCATTTAACCTGATGACTGCGTACGACCTTTGATTTCTTCTCACTCACCAGAATCCCTAAACTTCCCTGGATAAATCATATTCAGTAACTGGTGTGTATGTGTGTGTGTGTGGCGGGGGGGTTCCATGAATGGTTTGAATGGGCATCTACAGAGTTGATTGTACCATTTCTAGAGTGAATGGCAAAGACTCTAAAGCCATGACTGTGGTAAAGATACATGGAGAGGGGGTGAAGAAAGTCAAATTGGTTTCTGGCTTGGATTAGGCCAGGTGGCCAGATCCCAGGCAAATGTATAGATGCAAACAGACTCCAGGGTGATGGTTCTGATCCTGGGTACCCTGAGAGTACACAGCTTATCCCAAGAAGCTGACCTCTGGTGTATCACCTACTTCACCCGCCTCTTGTTACTTCTTTCCCTCCAAGTTTTCCTGCTTTCATGGTGTTGCTCTGAGAATACCCCATCTACCTAAGAAAAAAGATTTCCTTCTTTCTGTCCCCTCCCTCTCCCTCCCTCCATTTCTTCCTTCCTCCTTTTTATTTATTGATCTGCCCTCAGGATAGCTGACCCATCCAACACAGACTCCCTAGCTCCCTCGACTGCTTGCTCTCCTTCTCCCCCTCCCCCCTTCTTCTTTCCTCCCTTTCCTCCTTGCTTTCTTTTACTAGTGAGGTGGCAATTGCCTTTGATTGGCAGTTGGAGCAGTCCTTTCTCGCAGCTATGTAAGAGGCCAGCTTTTGCTTTGGCATGTGGGTCACCTGCTTCTTCTGGGCCTGCCCTTCTATTAGTTAATTTGTTCGCTCGCTCGAATCACAGTCGAGAACCCTTCAGCTTTGGTTTGCAGCAATAAATTCAACTGACAGCTGAAATTTGGAACGCTCACTTAATATTGATTCCGAATGTAATAACAAGCGACATGACCTTTTGGAGGGTGTAAAATATGGCCGCCACAACATCTGTGCCACATTTCTTGCTGTTTAGTAATACGCTGTAACAGCATGGAGCTGGCATTAAAGCTAAGCTTTATTATCAAGCACATCACTCCGTCTCTCTGGTTTCCTTTAAAAAAAAATGCTTTCAGCTTCTGCTGCTGATAGCGTGTCTAATACACATTGCTGTTTTTTGAGACCTAATTTACCCTTCGGTAAGTTGGAGAAAGATATCTGATGACCAAATAGGAAGGCAGGTAGGAATAGCAAGGACAAGAAAGACCCATATGATGTCCCAAATTCCAAGGGACCAGAAACTAATACAACTTTCCAAGACACCGGCAGAGATACTAAGAATTTTCAGTTGGATCCTCACAAAGCATCTATGAAGCTGATGTCATTTAGGAATTTCTACAAGTTACTGGAATATCTTTCTCAACCACCAGCTGAATGCCTCCCATAACAAAAAAAAAAAAAGAAAAGAAAAAGAAAAAAAATAATACCACTGGTACTTGCCCTGATGCCAGAACATTCTTCTAATTTAGCATTGCCCTAGGAAATCCTATACTAATTTTGTTGGGATTGATACAGGGATCTTTGCATCTGATTTACTCGCACTGTTTTTCTTTGAAGTCTTGGTATCTTTAAAACATTCTCCAAGTGGCAGAACATCAATTTGTGCACTTTAAAAAATCCAATTTAAGCAGGTTAAAAATTGTCAAAATAGTCTAACCATATTTCTCCAACAGAATTTCAAAGCCTGAAACACATACGCACGCGTGCACGCACACATACACACACATACACAAATACACACTCGCTAAACTTGAAAACATTCAAACATTTCAATATAGTCAACGACTCAGATTGGCTCTCACTTGGTGAAGGGTGAGAATTTAATTCTCTTTGTCACAAGAGACAGATCTTGACTTTGAGTCAATGTAGCACCTTTTTTTTTTTTCCTTCTTTTTCTTATTTTCCTTTGCTCCTGTGATGTTTTGGCTCTGGCTGGTTGAACCATTTGGGGAACAGGGCTGGGGAAGGGGTAAAACCATCAAGTTTTAAATGTTATTTATCTGGAAGGAAGAGAAGAATTGAATCACTTCTAGTAGACCTTTTTTTCCTGTAAAATATACTTCAAAATAAAAGAGCTGTCTGTGGTTTCAAAGAAGTTAAATGCATAGAAAATGGAGAGTGATTTCATTTCTGCCCCTGGCTTCAGGATCCGGACCCCAGTTAAAATGCAAACTCTGCTACTGTAGCTTCTTAAACCGGCATGGAGGAATCTCCATGAAGCAAACTGGTAATAAGGCACCGTCTGTATTAGGAACTGCAGAAATGTGGGCTGGAGACTGCGTAAGTGTTTTATCCAAAGAAAATGCTGGGTCTGGTGGGTAATTGAAAACTGTCCGACTTCAAAGCCCTAACACAAAATGAGAGACACTGGCCTATACCCTTTCCCCAGGGAAGCCTAGGAGAATGCCCGCTGGGATAACTTCCAAAACCACTAGAGATTCACCGTGCTTTGAAAAAGTTAATCAAGCCATAAGGGGGATGTCCTGACAGTTAGACATTGGTTGGAAGTGGGGGGAAGCTAACCCAAACCAACAAGCTTTTAGGGCGGTCTCCAAGACTGACTGGTGGCTATTATCTGTAATCGGTACCACTTTCCCCTGTTAGATCATGGCATTTGTCTGGATATTTGCTGATATGTTATTTGCTCAAGGGATATTCATCTTAGGAAAGTTCAGAAACACTGAAGGGCACTCCCGTATTCTGGAGAGCACACATTTATTTATGAAGACTAAGTTCATTATTTCTGCAGAATAACGTGGGTAAAATATGATTGGAGTCCTTAATTGACAGAAGCCTATGCCAGATGGCTGAAATGCCACTTTCATTTCAGGAAGAAAGGAAGCCTTCCTAGGAAAGAGGAACCCTGTGATTACAAGGTAAGATCATTCTTAATTATCAGGTCCAGGGAATATATGGCCACCCTCATGCTCATATAATTAGAAAGCAAATTTCAAACTTGGGCGCTCAAATACACAGTCCACCATTAACAGCGAAATACAAATGGCTACTGGGGGTAGGAAAGGAGCTAGACTCAGTTAACCAAAAGCATGCCAGCATTAAGATGAGGGTTGGCTCTGAACTTGGAATGAATTAGTCCTCAAACTTGGCAAGCAATAATTAATTCCAGCTGTGTATCACTCATCTTCCCCTCAAATAAGGATCTTTAAAAAAAAAAAAGAAGAAAAGAAAAACTCTCCCCAGTGAAATCAGCGAAGCCATCAGACACAGCCATATGCTCAAAGATTGGTTATGAGACAGGTGTCTTTGAATTGAGATGTTAACTGCCCAGCGGACGTAGAGTTTCGCAGGCTGAAAGCCACCGGGCTTGTTTGAACTATTTATTAGCAAGGAAGTCAATGGCCCAAGCAAGGTAGCAAAGTCAACCCAACAGAGCACACCCCACTCTTCTTCAAACATTGAGAATGCCTCTTTTTCTTTTTACTTCTGCCTTGGCACTTGACTTGCTCTCTAAAATCCTGGAATAGCTTTGTTGATAGCATCCACCGAGGCTCAGAAAGGAGAGACTGAGGATAAAAAAAAAAAAAAGTACACGCACTGACAAGGTAAACAGGCGAGAATTGGATTACTCCTGCGTTCTCCGCTGAGGTAGGATTCAAAACTAATCTGATTATATGAATATTATGAGCCACTAAGTATCTTTCTGCAGCAATTACCAAGCTTTCACACATAAAAGAGGGCATTTTCTTTAGTGCCGGGCTAATCCCTCAAGTGTTCGGCTTCAAAGCAAAAGTTGAGAGAGAGAGAGGCCCACTGAAGTGGGCTTACAATGTAGCAAGCTTCTCTCTCGTCCCTTTCCTTTCTTCTTCTCTCATCTACTTCTGTACATATTGAACCTCAAAAGATTATTTTCATTCTTCTAATACACTGAAACTATTTTTGAATATCACACAGTTTTTGGTCTCTTTAAAGCCAATTTTTGGACTTTATGAGAGTCAGGGCTGAGAAAGAGTATTAATCCTGTCCTGTCTTAGTCATGTGAGACCAACAGCCTCCAAACTTTAATTTGTAAGCCTCCTTGGAGCTGAGTAACCTAGGTAGGATTTGGTACCCATGATTAAGTTCGGGCTCATCTACGCGGCTTGTTTAGGCTGCCGGCAACTTGCTTAGATTCTTTCTGACCCAAAGTCAGCCAAGAGCAGATCTATGTATGTACCAGACCGTGGAAGGACCACACTGATGCTGGATGCTGATTTTGTAAATTAGAACTTCAACTGAATGCTAGAGTAGTAACTCAGGGAAGAAGTGCTATGTGGTTGCAGGCTCAAGTTCTGATTCAAATCCCACACTCACCAGTTCCTAGGTGAAGAATGATGTTAGATTTAAGCTTGCAAGTCTGAACACAACTCAAGTCGCAACGATATTGACAACATCTAGAAGTGTACTAAGGATCGTAGTGGCTCAGTCATCAGTTCCATAGCTCCATTTTAAACCTACCTTTCCTAGGATTCTGCCCATTTCTCCCAGTTCTTCACCCGATCATGCTACTTGCGGCAGGATTGTATCTAATTTGATTGTGACATTCATTCCCTAAGTCTTCATAGTTCAACCCAACTGATTGATAATACAATCTGTTAGTCTCCACATTGCCTTGGAATTGATGCTCTTTGAGGAAGAGCTATAGCTACCTTTGGTCTATTCTTTTCCATGACAAGTAAGTCTAGAGGATTTGGCACATATTAAGAACTCAACAGGTATTGGTTTTTTTTATCATGATGCAGTAAGTCTTTGAAACAGGGGTCTGAAAAATTAATCCCTGCCCTGTGGGAAATGAGGCATTGGGAAAGCATAAAGTTTCAATGGCTTTGAATTTCTCACAAAGATGTAATTGCCAGCAAATTGTTAGTCTAATGAGCAATGTTCTGTGTTTGCTAAAATAAAAAAGTCCAGAAAAGTGCAATATACCTGTGCTGAGCTATAATCATCCCCAGGTACCTTGGGTTCCCCAGTCATTGTCTTCAAAACTGTTCCTCAATGGGCCCCCTCCTGGCATTCATAGGAAATAGTTAAGGTATTAGTATTCAAGTTTGATCACCTCCATACGAATCCAGTGGCTAAATTCATATTTTAATTGAGCCCAGGAGTGTTGACTTGTAGACACTGTAGAAAAAAAAAAAAAAAACACGAGAAAAGTGGCAAGTGGAGGGAGACTTTTACCTTTGAATGGGATATGACGCTAACAAAACATCAATAACAAATTTCTATTGGGGAAAAGCCTGAGGCGAGAATAACCTGCTCAGGTTTTTAAGTGGGAACAGTCAAAAATGAGTGTTTTCTTATTCTTTAGAAAGCAGAACTACCACTATAATTTGGGTAAGACAGCTTCAGCTGGGCAATCTAATACAGACGGCATTCAGGGTGTGGCGATTATCTTTCACCAAGTTATGAATTTGAGGTGGCCTCTACAGTCGAATGCCGGCACCAGCTCATGTTGTTATTTTAAAGGCCCTGGAGCCTTTTAGGAGGTGGAGCCTGGCTAGCAGAAGTGGGCCCAAGGGCAGACCCTTGAAGCAGTTACCTGCACTGGGTTCCAGGCTGATTTTTCTGTTTCCTCGTTTGCATGGATACAAAGCTACCTGATACTTCTGCTGCCAACGATGGAGCTGCTCCCTGGCATATGCCTCCCTCCCCTACCACGTTTCAAACTCCTGAAATCACAAGCCAGAATAAAGCTTCCTGCTTTAAATCACGGGTATCAGGTGATCTAGTCAGGGTGGCACGAAAGTAACTAAGCCACCATCGAAAAGTCTCCAGTGTCCAAAGTAAGACTTAGTGTTGTCTCAGTGATGAAAACGGACAAATGCCAACTCAGTAACGAGTGGGTGATCAGAGTGAGTGAGACTGTGTCTCCAAAATCACCGGAATAATGCAGAACAAAGGGGCTCATCTTCTGGGTACAGGAAGAGACGGTGCCAAATGCTTCAGAACACAGACTACTCCATAACTCTGCCAAACACTCTTCTTATTTCCTCTGTCGGAGTTACGGATTCATGTGATGGGATCTCTGTTTATTTTCTCTGAATTTCTATGGGATGCCCTCACGTGTTTATTTTTACATATACTGTCTTTATTATGGGCACACTTGCATCTCATTGATAACAATGATGATAACAGCTAATGTTTATGGAGCAATTATTCTCAGATAATGTTGGCGAGAGCTTTGCGTGTATTCTCTCACTTGTTACCCAGACCTCACGAGATCGGCATGCCTACTCTGTCTTATAGAGGAGGACATTGGGGCTCATCAAGGTCACATAGTTGGTGGGTGACTTTGCTAGGACACAAACTCAGGCTGTTTAACTTAATAGCTCTGGATCCCAGCCACTATTCTCCGGTACTCACTAGCTCTTAAATGCTCCTGATGGTTTAGCCCATTGTGGAGAAATCACAAATAAATAAAACAAGACTTCTGGGGGCTGTGGAGGCTCCACAGGAGGCCCAAATGTGGCCCTTTCATAGATCATTAAGTCTTAGATGGAGTGTTTGCTCATAACAAACATTTTAATAATCTGCCATTACTGTTTCTTCTTCTTTTTGAAATTCCAAGGACATAACGTGGGATGTCACTAAAATTTGCTGAATTTCTCTAAACAAACCTTGCCAAGTTTCTTAACCTTTCAAGTGGTCTGTTGTACCACCTAAATACCATTTTTTTTTTTAAAAAAAAAACTATCTACTTATATGGAAGCAAGCAAGGAAAAAAAACAAAACAAACGGAAAACACAAACAAGCATGTTTGTTGTTTCATATTGAGGGTTATTTAGCTTGGATAATAAATCATTACAATGAATGTCAACACTGCACAGGGGAAAGGGAGTAGTTAGTTGCATATGCTAATGGAAGATGTGCATCGCTAATGAGGAGGAGAATGAACAACGCTAGCCTTGTGCTCCTTATCACTGCGCATCACAAGTCAAGCCGTGTTCGAGCCGAGCGTCTGAGCGTGCTGCGTGACAGTGCAGCCAAATATTCACATGTCAGCAGCTCCCTTACCCATCCAAGACGACGGCAGAGTTTATAAATAAAGCTCCCTTGTCATGCCAAGACAGCGAGCTTAAGCACACCTGCCAGGGGAAGGGATTTTGCCCATCTTCGACTGCTACATGAGTGGTCTATTGGCTTCTGAGTGCGTGAAAGTTCAAACTACAAAGAACGGCAGTGTTATCCGTAAGTAAGACCCGCGGCTTTTCCCCTAAAACGTGTTTCAGATCCATAGATTCTGCTTTCCTATTCCCTGCCACCAGACCACCACTGTCTGCTGTTTTATTTTGGTTGGTGGTTGGAAGTGGAACCAAGCTCTCCCAAACTTGTCAGACAAGTGCTTTACCACTGAGCCATGCTTTCAGACCCGGACCACTGCCTTGACACTGAGTATGTGCTAAAGCAACAGCCTCCTTTGTCACCCTCTGTTGCCCTTGGGTTTCCTTTCTTTCTAGCATAAACTAGTGAGATGAAAGATTTTTGACTGTGTTAAAACATAATGGCACAAAATTCACCTTTCAAATCATTGCAAGGTGCAAAGTTCTGTGACTTTAAGAACGTTTATAGGAACCCAGTAGTGGTGGCACAGGCCTTTAATCCCAGCATGCCAGAGGCAGAGGCTGATGGGTCTCTGTGAGTCTGAGGCCAGGCTGGTGCACAAAGTGAGTTCCAGAAAGCCAGGGTAACTCAGAGGAACCCTGTGTCGAAAACAAAACAAAATAAAATAAAAAACGTTTACAGAAGTGAGAGCCCATTCTCAACCTTTATTGACAAGAACCTTTTCATCTTTCCAAACCTACCAAATAGTAATTCTCCCCAGTCCTTGAAAATCACCTTCCTATCTTCAATCTCAGTGACTTTACTTACACTAGGAAGTAGAAATATAGTAGCATCGTTTTGCTTAGCTCAGATCTTCATCTACTGTACAGCACAAGGCAGCGCATTCTCCCTTCTTAAAGACTGACTAGCGTTCCACTGTATGAGCAAGCACAATTGTCTATCAGGTATCTATTGAGGCTTTGGTCTAGTTTCATCTTCTCGCAGTTGTAAATAAGGCTGCTATGAACATGTGTGCCCAGATACCTAATGTTTTCCATCATTATGGGTGTATATCCCAAAGTGGAATTGGATGTCATGATCATTTAAATGTCACCTTGATAGTAAGTAAGCCCCTGTGAGTACAACTGACTCTCTTCTATTTCCTGTTCCTCTCCCACACCACATTAATATGATAGGCAATGCTAATTCTTTTGATTGTCCACTTATTTACTCTCCCTTCTCTGTATCTAGGTAAGAATTGTAGGGGGGAAATCTAGATTCTGTTACCGAGGATACAATAACGGTTGCTGCGCCCTCATAGTCTAGAAGAGTGCCAGGCACACAGTAGGACCTCTGTGAATATAAATTAAACTTCTGAGGGATTTATACAAAAATCAAATCTACAAATAAAACATAGTAGGACACACCACATATGATAACCTCATTCAGTTCTGGGAAAGGATTGGAAAGAGCATGTCCCATGCATCAGCCCTGGCAACAGCCACTGTGCATCTCTGGCCTGGAAGAAAAAAAAAAAACCCACACATCTCAATAACAATGGGATCAATTTTGACATTAACACGAATATTACCAAAGCCCAAGAGATACATTGAAATTCACAGAGCTCTGCGGCAGATAATATAAAAGCTCCAACCTGCTCTGTAGAAACAAGAAACTTTCATTTATGGCTTCCCAGCTCTTGCTAATCCTGCCCATTAGGCCAAAATATTGCATTTTACACAGGATGCAAGATCATCCGAGAAACTGATGTCATACTCAGGCAGAAAACCAGCTGGCAGATCCAACAGTGCAATCCCCTTTATTCAGAAGACACACATCAAACCCAGGATGCCTTTTTTGACAGATTCCTGCATGTTCCTCATTACGGATAGATGAGAGAAGACATCTCCACGTACTGGGGCACCAGGCTCACTCCCTGCATCTGCATACCCAGTCATTTGTAAACGGAAAGAAACACATCCCTGCGTTTGCCCAGAGGTAAATGTTTACTCAGAAAGGTGACTTGTGACATTGACAATCATGTCAGTTTTCCATCTGCATAATTTAAGGTAATGCATCCCTTCTTTAAGTGCTTTTGGTTCAGCTTCTTGCTTTCCTTCTTTTGATGAGCACAGCGACACCCAGACCTCTAGGTCTCAATTTGAATAACTTTCTGTGAGAAGTGAAAAAAAAAATGCAATAAGGCTTCTCGCCAGCCCAAGGACAGGCACTCTGGTTGCCAGAAAAAAAAGTGGCTAGCCCAATCATAGCCTTTCATCTTCCTTACCAGGCCAGACTCGACTAGTTAAGGGCTAAAAGGCTCACCCCTGGCTGTGGAGGAGACTTCTCTCCAATGCTGTGGATCCCTGGAGGTCTCCCTGGAACATTTGCTCAGGTAGCTGAGCGGTTCATCAGCATAGCAATTTGCCCAGTCAGCTTCATCCGTCAGAGCCCAGCAGCGTGGCTGGTGAGGGAGACTCGCAGGAGAACTCCCCGTGGGCAGGTGGGGAAGGCACATTCATCCAGAGTTCATAAATATGCATCTTGGCCCTGATCTTCTCTGCATGCGGGTGATAGACTGGAGCAGGCAAGAGTAAATCCTCATCGCCACGGTCTCCAAGAGCTCCCTCTCTGCCTAAGAATGCACTCTATTTAGATCTAAGCAGGCAGGCAAATTTGCCAGGTGTGAACCCACCAGCCTACTGCAACCCAAAGGCTAGAGGGAGGAAGCGGGCTCCTTCAACCTCCAGATCAAAGACCTTCTAGATCCCATCGCAGAGAGGCCTCTTTCTCAAGAAGCTGCTGTGTGACAGGTTGGGTAGAACAGTGAGTGAGGACAGGATCTCATTCCTTGGAGAGCTGACAATCTAGTCAATTTAAATTAAATTGCGAAGTTAATTTAAATAGAATATAAGAAGCTCTATGAAGGAAAAACAGATGGTGCCTTGAGAGCCAGGAAGAGGAACCTTACTTAACTGTGGGTGGCATGGGGGGGGGGGTCTCTGGAAATTTCTCAGGAGAAGTACAATGTGGATTGAGACACTCACTACACAGACAGCAGTGTGCAGCCTAAAACTGGGGTGCACGCAACGGAAAACGGTCTTCGCTGGCTCTCAGGTTGACTCCCAACTGTCTCCTTTCTTTCTTTTGGTCACAGGTGGAATATTAAGAATTTTCTAGCGCGTCCCTGGCTGCCTTACCTTATCCAAAGATGCCTACGCTAAAAAGCCAAAATAAAGGGATGTAATGTAGACCATTAGCAGAAGTGGTTCAGAAATCCTCACTCGTACTGACTGAGACTCCTTCTCAGGGAGAAAGCAGGGGTTACCAATACGCTGCTTAGCAGTTGCTCCCTGGCTGCTTCTGCATCAGGCAAAGATGAGGAGGCTAAGTTAGAGACAGGATGAGAGGAAGGGAGAGGGAGCAGAGCGGGAGGAGGGGGGGAGAGCTAGAGAAAGAAGGGAGGGAGGGAGAGAGAATCCCATTGTAAATTAGTGCTTCTCAGGATCAACAAGTTGGAGAGCGAGCCAGGGGAAGGCTTAATTAAAGTAAACAGACAAGTGAAAATGAGGAAAAGTTCAGTCTCAATGGGAGAAAAATTCCAGGTTTCAAGACAAATTCCTGAAATTTTAGAAGCATTCACAGCCATTGATTGTTTCCTCGCGGCCTGGGTGACAAAGAAGCTAAGGAACATCCTTAAAGTGGGCAGGTGCTCGCCTATCAGTGATGCCCAATGGTTGGAGGCAGCATGCCGGCCTGATGCCTGCTCTCTCCTTTTCTATTCTTCACTCCACTGGAAACAGTATACTAACAAGAGTACCATCTCCACTCTGTGGAATGCCTCAGTGTCTCAGTGAGCTGCTCTGCTTGCTTGCGGACAGCTGCCATTTGCTCCTTGCCTGAGAGCTTGATGCTATGATTCCAGACTCTCAGCATAAGGGTTCTAAGGCAAAGAACAAAATGACCTTTGACTTTGACTTGTGAACTGGGAAAAGCATGCTGGGAAAAGAAAATCTATGCTTGTCTATGTCCCGCTAAGTTAAAACAGGAAAAGCACACTAGGGAAGATGGAACCTGAGCCA
This sequence comes from Chionomys nivalis, assembly GCF_950005125.1. Classification (NCBI taxonomy): domain Eukaryota; kingdom Metazoa; phylum Chordata; class Mammalia; order Rodentia; family Cricetidae; genus Chionomys; species Chionomys nivalis. The sequence continues at coordinate 19,843,115 of NC_080092.1, forward strand.
GTGTATCCCAAGAATGATGTGGGGCTGGAAGGGTAACTCAGCAGTTAAGAGCACTTGCTGTTCTTCCAGAGAACCAGAGTTCAATTCCCAGTACCCATGCCCAGCAGCTCACAAACTCCTGATACTAACTACAGGGAATCTAGCCTCTGCAGATTGTGTGTGTATGCAACACACACACACACACAGAGGATACAAAAGGATTTTTGTGTCTGTGTATCCGTCAATGAGCGGGTTTTCGTGTGAGTTCATATGAGTGTGAGCATGCACACATGTGTACCCGCTAGTAGCTGTGCATTCCTCTGCAATTTCCCACGGGGTTTTTGAGCTATGGTCTCTCACTGAAACTAGAGCTCACCAACTTAGCTAGAGTAGTTGGCTATCAAGCTCCAGAGAGTCAGTCTCCTTTCTCCCTCTTGCCAACTGAGATCATAGGCACATGCCACCATGCTTGGCTTTTCATAGGGGTGTTGGGAATCTGAAGTGAAGTTCACCTGCTTCTGTGGCAAGCGCATCACTGGCTGGACCCTCTCTCCACCCCATAAAAGGCCTTTGGAAACAGTTTCTTGATGTGACTCCAGGCTGCCGTAAGCAGCGAGCCAGTACAGTAGTTAGCCGGGCCTGTGACTCTGAGTGCCAACGCTGGTCAGTGTGTGTGTTAAGGCCGCAGTCCTGGGTTCTGGGATTGCTCTGTAAGAGGCCAAAGACAAAGTGTTTATGTGGGGTTTACATGCTGTATACACCGAGAAAATGCAAAAGGAATAAAGGAAACAACAGCCCCCCAAACTCCGGCAGCTCAGTCCTATTTCAGGAAGGTATTTCTGCAATGTCAGCCATTTTCCTTCTTCTCCCCCCCCCCCCCCCCCACTTGGTTCGAAAGACAGAGGCTTTGGGAGGGAAGGGGTAGAGGTCTTACACTATCCCTTCTGGAACAGCTATAGGACGGATTCTGATTGCCTTGCAACCTCTATATAAACTTAATGAAGCATTTTTAGTTGGATGTTTTTAAAACTGGGTCAAAGAAAGGGGAAAACCACCCTGAATGCTGATGCTACTTTGTACGCGATTGAATAAGTTGTGGCAGGAAATGTGTAAAAGCCTTTGCCTAAGCACAGAGTGAGCCAGCGCAGCAAAAGCCTTTCTGATGAGCAGGGATCAATACAGGCAGAATATCTAAAATCAGCTTTTTGTCTCTAACCTCACCATGGCCTACTGACAACCAGAATGCCGTGCAGAGGCTCAGACCCCTATGGAGGTGCCCACAGTGTCTCACGTGGGCAAAACACTGCCGGAAGAAAGGACAAGAGGGAAAAAAAGGGAGGCGTTTAGATCTCTGGGAAAATAATTAGCCAGTGCCAACATCACCACTTCCTTTTCACCTTTCACGTAATTTCTCCTGTCTGATAGAGAAGCTGTAAAACTTTGCACAGGTGAAAGCCACGTGATAAAGACAGCCTAAGTTCCCCCATGCAGGAGGGAAGCTGTCTTCCTCAGCTGGCACGTTTCTGCCTCCCTCGCCTGGGGAAGATCCCGAGTTGTGTGTGCCTGCACATGCAGGTGTGTGTTTATGTGTGTGTGTGTATGCATGCTTTGATTGAGAGTCACTTTGATTCCCGTCCAAAGAGCCATCTGAGAGTCAAAACCAACACATTCCTCCAGCGAGGCCTGTGTCAGGCCCGGTGTTCCTATCTGCCTCCTTCTTTCCAGCCTGGAGCGGGCTTCTCATGGCATACGCACAGCTCACTGGCGAAAGCCGATGAATGATTCAGAGCTGATGAAACATTCCCAGGTGCTTCTCTTGTTGGATGTAGCCAGGCTGGCAAAATGACTGTTTCCATCCCTGGTCTAGCAGATACATGATAATTTCTGGATACAGCTATGGTGGGAGACGAGAAGGCAAGGCTATGCGAGCTTTTTAGAAATTAAGCAGGAACCTCCAGATTCCTTTGAGGGTCCTGGGTTAGGACCCTATGAGGCAGAGGGTCCTCAATACAGGATTGCAGCACTGCTCATGGCTCTGGAGTAGCTTAGTGAGCTTGTTTTCCTCTTTCTAATTTGTTAATAACCCAAAAGTAATATACCAGCTGCTTACAAAGAAAAAATAAAACCATTTCTTCAGCGATACCCACACGATCACAGAATATGATCTTCAGGGTAATTTTGCTTAATCAAAGTCCATGTTTTTCAAAGTAGAAAATCAGAACATTTCTTTGTGGGGTTGAGAAATTCCTTAGTGTAGTCTCCTTGGGACATTTGTTCACTAACGAAACCCTGGAGGGGCACTCACGGTATCCCAGGCACTGGACAGGGCAGTGAAGAAGTACTAGGTTTCTGTTCTGGTGGAGTTTATGTATTGGTGGTCAAAAGAAAACAGATAACTTCTCAATAAACAATACCACACGGTAGAATCTCTTAGGGATAAGGAAAAAAATGAGTGCCAAGAGTATTGAGAGCGGAGGGATGTGGGGAAGAAAGGGTGGCCTTTCAACAGTGTAATCGTGGTGGGGTTTGTGACTTAAAGGCAGGCTGAGAAGAGGTCAAACGGAGAGAGACCTCCTCTACTTAGTTATCAATAGTCCTGGACATCTGTGTCATGGTGACATTCAGTGCGCCATATTTTGGGCCAGAGTGTGGGCATGATAATGTGGATAGAACAATAAGAAGCCAGATGCAGGGATAGCCCTGGGTATTAACACTCATTCAAATTCAGGGGACCCTGTTAATTCCTACCTAGCAGGATAGCCTGTTAATTACCCTGTAATTACCTTCTGGGCCAATAATTGAATTTCTAATAAAAGCAAGAGAGAAAATAAGCAAAAAGAGGATAATCGGGAGAAGCCAGGGTCATCCACACTTGGCTGTGGGTGCCAAGTCTAACTCAGAGATTATATAGAAAAGGGCTGCCGTCTGCTGAGGTCCTCATGCCCTCCAAAGGGTATTAAATTCTTTCCTTGTCTGACATAAAGTAATAACAGAGAGTTGTCACTGTCCTGGGCAACAGAAGATGGGATGACTTAATTTCTCTTTCTTCTAGGAGAATGTCACAGGCGTCTGTCTAATGATACAGGAGAATAAACTGGGCCGTGGCAGAATTTACTGCCCCCTAGAGGAAGGAAGGGAGAAAAGCACCGAGGACCAAATGCAGCATGGAAGAACTGGCTAGGCATTCCTCTGAATGGGTCCGCTAAGGGCTCTCCTCCTCTTCCCAAACACGCACAGCTACGCTCCAAGTGGAGTATGACACCAGCAATGAGCATGTCTTAAGGAAGATCATGGGATGCTAGGATCAAGTGTGCTCAGTTTCCCAAATCTGAATGATCATCCGATACACCGGGGTCAAGAACGAATAGGAAAAAAAAATCTGTTCTTCCAAAGAACACAACTGAACAGCTCCTGTCCCCATGTAGGTGCCCTTCAGAACCTTAGGTGAGTCACCATAGTGTCACTGAGCTTGCAGGAATATCCAGCTCATGACTTGGTCTCAAGGAGTATCATGGGGCAACAGAGCCTAAGACCTACATCCTTCCAGACCCTGTCATCTGGATGAAAGGGGGCTGAATCCCATTCCTCTCCACACATCAGAGGTCCCAGGCACATCCTGGCTTGCCTGGCACGGTGATGTCTACATTCCTATCCCATCCATCTTCACATTCTGGTGACTCACACCCCACTCTCCCTGAGTCCCTGGGAACTAACTAGCTTCTCTATCCTCATGAGGTTTTTATGACAGCATAAAGACTTGGGACAATCTGCAAGTTTTTCCATTTACAGAATCACAGTCCCACTAAAAGCTTCTGTGTACAGAGTATGAGTTCTTACAGTGAGCAATGATAATGCTAACATTTATTTAGCACTGAGTACATGCTAGGGGAGCTTAGGAACATTTAAGAACACATCCCATGTTCTTTGAACACACTGTACCATTGCATCCTGACAGCAGCTTTACTCAGACTTGGAGAAGTTTAGTGACTTGCTAGTTAAGGAACAACCAGCAAGAGGCCCGCTTATGGTTTGAACCCAAGACTTGGAGCCTATGCTTTTAACCGTGACCCATTGCATGGAATTACCATGCCTATGAAAAGTACTATATATTTATAAAACTATTATGTGCTTACGCCAAGTATTAAGCTGTCCATAGTAAATGTGGTATGGGAGGCCAACAGCATGGGTCAAGAGACAGAGAACTAGCCAGGTTGTAGTTTTTTGGTTTTTTCTCTAGTCTATATTGTATCAATCAAGGTACTCACACATAATTAGGTAACACCCAAACTGGGAGATGTGAAGAGAGTTTCGTAAAGGAACTCTTTAGAGATGTGGTTAGGGTTTAGGACCACCAGAACGGAGACTATGATGCTTTAAGACTAGCAAAAATGAGAAACAGGTACCACTACCAAGGTTTCATAGGGTAAACAATAAAAGGACTCTGGAAAGAGAAAACTGTATAAGGCAGCTACCCGGGGATGCTCTAGGACTATATGTGAAGTATAGGGAAATGGCAACCTGGGAATCAATAGCTTTGCACCCTTTAATCCCACCCTCTGTTCTCTCCCTGCCCTCTGCCCTCTTCTCATTGAATAAACCCTGTTGGTAGGTTTGCTACAGGACAAAGGCACCCAGGGACAGCCCATGTGGCAGTTTTCTCACTATCCTGAAGGTCTGATAGCAGTGTGAAGGACAGACAGACACTGTGCAGTGCAGTCCCTGTCAGGGTAAACTGGGGCAAACCTCCCTCTCCCTGGGACTCAATTTCTTCATCATTATAATGAGACAATTAGACCACATGTAATTTACACTGCCTTCCAGCTCTGACATTTTAAAGTTTTATGAATCCAACCTCCCTCTACTTCCCAAGAGAGTTTCAGAATAACTTCAAAAAATAAAGTCTGAACAGCAGCCCCCACATACACACTCGTGTGCTGTGCTGCGTCACACGTGTTGAATGTGCGAGGACTAAGCGTGGCTGATGTAGGAGGACATTTGCTTGGTCCTAAAGGTGAGCGGGGTACTGTTAAATGGCCCAAGGAAAATGCTAGAGAATGTGAAAATGGCCCCAGTGAAGGCTTTAATGCAATACAAAAGCATTTGTTCTCTTTATGATGAAAGGCAGAGGCATGGAGGCAAGTGGGTACCACTCAGCATCTCTGCAAAACCCAAACAGATGCCCTGGGTTCTTCTGGGTGTCTGTGTGATGGCAATTCATAGGCTATCCCTGCACTTGGAGCCAGTGGTCACATGCTGCTGGTCAATGAACGGGTATGTCTGGCATATGGCCCTGGCTGGGGACAGCTGGCAGTGGGAGCGGGAGGAGGGAGAGTGCCTCCCTGAGTCATATGGGGCTTGTCTAAGTAGCCCTGACAATGTGCTCCTAGGTGCTCACTGAACTGTTGCTAGTCTTAATGTTTCTTGCTGAGACTCTTGAGACAATACTACGTGTGTCCACACAGATAGACACAGGCTACAGATGAGGGCATCTGTCCTCTCTAGCTTTCTGGGGATAGATTTATGACCAAATGTTGACGTAACTCAAGCATGGCATCTGAAAAGATTGTTGTTGGGATGGTTTGGGGGTAGTTTATGATTTGTGTGCTGACTCTCATATTCTATTTAAATAAATGTAAATGAAATGAGAGAATCAGAGACCCATGTTCTTGAGACTCATGGATATGATCCAATGACCATATCTACAGCGAATTTTTCTCTGCAAATGAGAGGACACTGGGGCGTTTCGAAATGTCTAGACTCTGTAGGCAACTGAAGTATATGTACATAAATGTCTTGGAGGGGTCGGCTAGTCAAAGACAGGTGACACATCTCTAATTGAATTTACTATATATTACAAATATGCCTAGTACAGCAAGAAAACAAAAAAGACGTGGGAATAATGAAGACAATGTTATATACATGATTATAAAGGATGTATATAATGGCATTTGTTCATGTGGGATATATATTTATAAAAGAGATAAATACATATATTCATGATTACACTTTCCATAATTTTAGTGACTTACAGTCAACTATGTTAAAAATCATTAAATGGAAATATCTAGAATAAATAGATTATAAACTATATTTTTATGAATAGTCATAAAATCATATAGTTCTGCAATATCCTGCCTATGACAAGCTCTGTCCAGGGTATCCACTTTATATATGCTACATGCCCATATGTAATCTTCATTAATAAATGGATTGCTGAGATTGTGTTTAAGCAGCCTTTAACTGACTTAATAATAGCCTCCAAAGTATAAAGGTTGTGACCTAGGCAATTTGTTATAGGATATTGCAAAATTACTCTCTTTAGTTTCTTGTTAATATTGTTATTTTTGACATAGATATGCATGTATTGGAAAAACCATACTATCTCTAGGGCTCAATACGACCTGCCATTTCATACACACACTTATGATCTTGTAACATATAAGCTCCTTCTAGGTGAAGGTGGACTCCTCCATATACAGAGTTTATATACAAGAAAACAAAACCTCGCGGCGTGGAATAGGCAAACATACTGACACTCCCTGATTATACAGCCTTGAATGAATCCTCTGCTCTTAGCATCCTTACTGGCGAAAACATGCTACTCCTAATAACGGCGACACCCACCACACAGGTGGTGGAGTGATCCAAGCAAATCAATCAGACAGTGTAACTAGAAGCACTTTGTAAAACATGAGCTGTTTCTGAGACACAAGGGGTTATCATTACTCCATCTAAGGTGACGGTGACAGCAGCCTGCTGCGGGAAGGCAAATGGCTTGCCCGGAGAATCATCAGCCACCCTGGCACCTGCTGCAGGAGATAGCAGGAGTTTCTGGAAAACCTGCTTGTTGTAGTGAGTATCGGGGGCAAAGAGCTGGAAGAATTGCTATTTTGGAAAAAGTCTGGCTGATAGAACGGGTCACTCTCCCCTCTTCCTTTTTGCATATGTTAAAAAAGATTTTTGCGCAGAGCTACAATGGAGGCTGAAGCCAAAGGCACGTTTCCGTGAGTACACAGAGAACTCCCACAAATAGTTCCCTGGAGGATGGAAAATGTGTGGCAGATGTACATGGGGAAACTTGAAATCAAGTACTTTGGCAATAGACTCAGGGCGCTTGACTTAACAGATGTTTACAATTAATAAATCTCATTTTATATCTTTTTTTTCCCACAGAATATATTTTTTTCTGCTAATATACCTGGCAGCCCTCGTGAAGGAAAAAGACAAACTTCGGATCAACAGTCTGCTAGGAATTAGAAATGACAGTCACTGACGAGAATTCCTGACGACGCCACGAGAACTGTAGGGCAAAACCAAGCAGTTGTACGCCAAGCCCCTGCCTTTCCCTGAACACCTGCTGAAGGGTTAAAACAAATACTCCAAGTACTCTGCCAATTAAGAGAGGTACCCAGGACACCCCATCTGCACGCACATCCGTCATTCCTACCCAGGGGCTGCAACCCCTCCTTCCACGGACACAAGTCACAGGCTGAGGTGAGACACTGATGAGCCTCCATGAGAGGCAGCCTGGCTAGCATTCAACTGTGTCCGCCACACTCCCAATCACAGGGGTTGGCTTCCTTCTCCACAAGAGCTGGGAAAGGGGATGGGGCAATGGTCCACTTCTCCTGTTCTCGTTTAACTAAGAAACAAAACAACACAGAACAGCTGCCTAAGTCTGACACCACTGAGGCCTTTTCTAGGTGGTAAGGAAAAACAAAATCGGTAAAAACAGTACCTTCCTTCTCCTCCCTTTCTGCTCCCTTCCCTGTAGACAGGCTCAGCGTGAGGTTCCTGAGGAATTAGTTGCAGGAGGACGCCTCCCCCGCTGGCAGCCAAATGCCAGCCGCACACCCTGCCCATGTAATGTGTCTGACATTTCTGCATCTCTCTGGGTTAACATTCTTTGACATGGACTTTCTAAAATTTCTCTTTAAAAGGGTTTGCCTGTGTGTGTGTGTGCATGCGCGCACGGTTTCTGCTGTTTCGTGGCACTGCCGTGTGCATTTAATTTTTTTTTTTTTTTAAAAAGAATTCTTCTCTTAGTTGCTGACACATCTCTGCTTTGGCATTTCCACTTAAGCAGAAGTAATTGGTTTCAGAAGGCTGAAAACCCCTGTTTGAAACCATGTGCACATTGCTGTTGATGGATGCCAGAAAATGTTCAAATATCATCTTCCCTCAAGTAAAACAAGCGTTAAAATCCAGGAGGACGAGATGTGATTGGCAGCATGGCATACTTCCATTTTTAACTACCTGTTGTGAAATTATTTTAAAAGCACCTATATATGAAATGGGGCCCATTCATTGTCCTTCCTGGTCAGTCACCTTCGGGAGACCTATCAACCCTGAAGGGGAATTCTTCCTCCTTTCCTGCACCAGGCAGCAAATCCCCTTTCTTGCTGTATTTCCCAACATGCAGAGGGCCACATGAGGGCCAGCCTCTGACACAGAAGAGGAAAGCATCTTTTACCCCAAAGGAGAGGAGAACTGTAGCCTATGTACCCAGAAGCGGTTTTACTGACAAATTATGCATCTTGTGATTTTTTGATATTTTCAGGGTTTTGTTATTTTTTTTTTCCAACAGAATGGGTGACATAGACACGCCAAACAAAGAAAATCTGACCAAGAAATAGTGAGCCCAAACTCCAGCTAGTGTGAGAAAAGCAAGGAGCTGGCTGTGTGTGGGGAGAGCACTAAGGATGCGGGCACAAGCCACTCAGAGAACACCTCCATCTCTGTCCCATCACACAATTTTCACACGCCGGGCAGCACACGCTACGTTGCCACTATGGGCTCTTCCAAAAGGCCCCCAGGCATCTCAGCATCTCTCAGGGACATCTGCTCACAGACAGCGGAGCACACATAGAGGCTCATAGACTCAGTGCTTAGGGCGCAGGTTCAGATGTCAGCTTGGTCACATATCAATGGCGCTGTTCCCAGGCAAGCCCCTTCACCATGCTGTGCTTCGACGTCCTCCTCCAGCATATGAGATGCCCTTGATAGGTACACCTCGAAACTGTTTTAAGGACTGCATCAGTGCACATAAGTCTACTTGGAACGTGGCTTTTGACAATAAAAAGTTATTAATAACCAGTCCTTGGTTACTCCCTACATGAGGACAGCTTAGTCCCATTCTTTCCCAGTCTACTTATACCTGTCACAATTTGCTTCTCTGCACTGGGCCCAGATTAAGCTCCCTACACTTTTCATCAACCTGCTCCATCTATTAGGAAAGCCAGGGCCAGGATAAGTCTCATTTCTCATCTTCTGACAGTCCGTCACAATATTTGAGACAGCTGTAATGTATCCTCGAGTCTTCCCAACGCCAAACCTTTTCAGTTTTTTAGCAACTTTCCCTTGGATGGCAACTTTCCCAGATTTCCCTTCTTCTTTCTCACCTTCCTTTGGATGCATTCAAATCTGCCAGCTTCCTTAAACGGCACGGTCTCAAATAGAAGAGAATTTCTGGGTGTGGTTGAAGAAGGAAACTTTAGGAGGCTTCACTTTCAAGCTCAGAAATACCATCAATCATAGACACCACTGGTACTGTTAGATACACACGCAAACATCCACCTGCTCTCCTCCTCGAAATGTGTTTCAGAGATGCTAAAAGAAATGAATGAATTTTCTCTCCCCCCTTTCCTGACACAATGTGAAAGGCACAGTCAAGCACTCTCTTAGGTTTAGGCTCCCATAACTGAAGCTCTTGGGAGGTCTTCCCACATCCAGGATGCACGCCCGAACGGAAGTCTGTCATAGATTTAGATGGCCAGTCAACTTAGATGCCTATATTCCTAAAGAACCTCAGCGAGTTGAAGTTATTTACCCAACTGTAACTATAGGTGGAACTGAGACTTAAGCCAATCAGGAATCAGGGGCTGTTCTAGTCCTAATGACCCATCAGCAGTGTTCTTTTATGATCTCTCTGCAATCCTATCTGTCTTCAAAAGAGATTTATCAGGGTTTGAGGTGATAGCTAAGTGGGCGAGGTGGTTGGCTCACAAGCATGAGGATTGAGGACACACACACATGCACACACACACACACACAGAGTCAAACATGGTAAAAGATGCTTGTAATCTCAGCACTAGGGAAACAGAGACAGGCAGATCTGGAGCTCAACAGCTGTTCAACCAATACTACTCAGCGAACTAATCAATGATGAACTAAGGAATAGTAGCTGAAGTTGTCCTCTGATTCTACGTGCACAGACACATCTGTTCATCTGTGCAAGTATATTCCCTCACACACATGGAACTATACACGTACACAAACTTATCTGTAGTCATAAGAAGTTAGTGCTCCTGATTGTTTAAATCCCATGAGATATACCTTTGTACAGATGTGGTCTTAAATGAAAGGCAAGTCTAGTGCTCACACTCATGTGTTATGCATTTTTAAATTCTAGAAGAAAAGATTTGAATGTTTTCTCTACAGAGTAATGATAAACGTTTGACTAGGTATCACACCCTACCTCCACTTAATATTTTGTTATTAATTTCCAGTTAAAGACCTAGTTTAATTTAAATTACAGAAAGAAGGTCCTCCGGGGGCGATCGGAAACTTTGTGCTGATCTTTTCAAAAGCAGTTCACTCCAGGTTTCTTAGTGTGCAAGTATCTTCCTCTGTGTCATGGGCATGTGTGACATTAAATCTGTGTGACATGCACAGTGACAATTGTCCCTAGGACTAGAGACAGAGACCTGTAAACCTTTCCGGGATGCATTGCCTAGCAAGTGGAGGGGGATTGTTCACGAGTTGCGTTCTGAAAGGAGTTAAAAATTCAGCCTCCCACTTTCCCAACAAAGAAAATGTGGAACTAAATATAAGCGGTGTATGTGTAGCTTAAAAATAGCGAGGAAGCCACTCTTCGGCTCTGAATCTGGAAGCAGTTGTAGCTAAAACAAAAATAACAACAGACGACCCAAAAGAAAAGAAAATGATGCAACGCAAGCTTCCCATCTCTTGGTTGGGCCTGTGAGGAGGCATTTCGCAGATTTTCTCCGCGAACTGCGACCCCGCCCTTTTCTCCTTCTTTCTTGCTCGATTCTCACAGCCCTCCACTCCCTTACACTTTAATGATTCTGTGGACGTACATCCTCTCCATCACTAGATCACAGACTCCAGTGGGACGAGGATGAATTATGCTGTTCTCTGCCATCCGTGCCATCTTGTTGTGGGACAACCTCCCATCACTTCTCCAGTATCGCTCTTGCTTCCCTCACTAATCTTTTAACCACACGACAGGCAAATGATTCCTTCCAAACAAATCTGGCCGCTCGTTATACCCTCTCCTTACTGATGTCTGTATTTCCAGGGAGGTATCTCTGGGGGTGCACACACATTCAGGTGGCCCACAAAACTCAGGGAAGTCTGATCCTTTCCCTTTCTGGCCATTTCTGTCACTCGCTGCTCTTTGTTTCTGCCCCCGTGACACTGTCCTTTGAGAACCTGGAACACATTTAGTGAGCCCTCATGCTTTTTCCTCCCTCCTCACCCTTCCTGTGGCTTCCTCCTGTTAATCAGTGCATTCCTGTAGCCATCGCTGATACCATATTCAAGTCATGCTCTCGTGATGTTACATGCAGTGGTCCTAGGCTATAAATTCTTTTCGAGACCTTCCCTCAGCACGCGTTCTGATACACTGGCAGAATTTGATGTAACAGGAGAATGTGCAGCCCTAAATTCTCGGAAACCATCTCTAAACAGGCATGCTGCTAGAGAAGGAATTCCACTCCATCTTAGAAATAAAGTATTAGTTCAGACATCTTTTTGGAGATGGGTGGGAAGGGATCTAAATGCTGAATCAGCTACCTACATCATTTTTTATTAGGAAAAAAAAAAAAAAGCGCCGCAGGCTGGAATGTGTACTTTAATGGCATACTAGTTTCTTTGGTTAATGAGTTTAATATTCAAAAAGGCTCCCAGAAGACTAGAGAGAGGATCAAAGTGGAGGTGAATTACTCTGTGTGTTTTGGAAGTCCCATGGCCCTCCCTGGTTAACTGCCTCTGTGGTAGACACGTCACCTGAGTAAAAATGTCAGGTCACTACAAACATACCACACCTTGACCCACATCCTTAGAACCCAGCCTGCAACTTCAGAAAACGCTGGGTCTCGAAAAGGGACCCTAGACAGGATGATCGTGACAATTAGCCTGGCCACAAAGTACTAGGCGCGCCTGGAGTCCAGGCGACTCTGGGGATGGACTCAGGCTGGTGCAGGGAGAACACCCGCACGTCCTGCAAACTAAACTGCAAGTACAGGAACTAAAGCAGTCCATCTTCCTGGAGCTGGGTGGGAAAAAGGCAGCGGAAAAGTACTCTGCCCTTCTGCTGCAGGCTGTGCACCCACTGCCTCGGTTAATCCTCCATATCTTGTGGCCCATTCTTTTCTTTGTAGCATCCTCCAGACAGTCAGTTAGCACGCCCTGGAGAACACGAGGCCATCCTGCCCTTGCCCCTCCTAAACTTTTCATCTTGAAACAGCACCGCCATTGTTGCTGACAGAGTCCAATTCACCTGGCCAAAGTGCAGGAAGATGATTACTATCTCTCTCTCTCTTTCTCTCTCGTTTTTTTTCCAAGTTGGGCAATGCAGCTGGAAAGCAAGTCATTCTAGATCCCAAGTCTCCACCCAGCTCTCCTCCATCAGCAGGAGAAGGGCCTCTCATCAGTCATGTGATATGCATGGTTTGTGAGATTTTAAGTGAAGAGAAAAGACACTCATTCAAAAAGATGGATTTCAAATGCCAGTGTGTAGCCAGCTCCTGACTTCGTGGTGTCTCCCACGGTTCCCATGGTGACCTCACGATGTGGGTCAAGGGATTCACAAATCTACTCAGTCTATTACAAATCCCGCTCTTTCCTTTGAACCGTATTTCCTTATGCTCACCTTATTATGGATATTGGAACATCCCATCCCCCACCCCCAACCTACTAAAGTATAAGTGTTTTAAAGGCAGGCAGCACACTGTATTCGTCACTCTGTTCTTTTCACTTCTTAGTATAATGCCACACATAGTCATTGTATTAAACTTCTACATCAGTTTCTCCATTATAAAGGCAAGAAGGACTCTCCATTATTCTGATATGTAAGAACACCCACATTATTATGTCTGAATTCTCTTAATATTTTACACACACACACACACACCCCAGTAATTGTTCTTATCTTTGTGAAAATAGGGTGGTTTTACACATAGATTTACAGTCGATAAATTTTGTGTCTATTTTGTTTTATCTTTTTTTTTGAATATGTGTCAGGAAAGTTTAATGGAATTAGGGAAGTTTTCAATCTATATCATAAAATTATTTAAGCAAAGTTTGATACACTGTTCTTAGCATTAAAGAGAGTTTGGAAAAGAAGTCTAAGATTGACCAATGGGAGAGTTTTCTGTTCACAGATACTCAGTTTATCAGAGGCAGTAGTGGTGTTGGCTAGAAAACTTTAGAGTACGTACGATAGGATGCATGGATCATGAAAGGTAAAACTCAGTTTATTCTAGAAATATTTCAGAAAGAAATAGCATGTAACTAAAGGTTTCAATCTGAAGGTAGCAGGAATTAGTGTGAGAGGCTTCATGAGGAAACCTGCTAGGAATTGATAGCATTCCAAGAGAAGGAGCCAAGTTAATGCCCAGAGTGTCACTTAGAGTAATACAAGGGACGGAAAGATACGCTGATTTCTTCAAAGAATTCCAGAACAAAGGTGACCTACTGTTTTCTAAGAATTTGTGAAGTGCCTGGGAGAAGATGTCATAAGCCACACTGACAGCGAAGACCAAATCCACAGCAAGCAGCAGAAAAGCAAACTCAGTCCTTAGTGTGTTCAGACAAAATGGGTGGGACTAGACAGTTTCTCACCCACACCTCCCCACCATCAAGTGACTTGAGAAAGGCTTTATCAATGTTCCTGAAACTTGACAAAAGTATTCACCATTCAACTGCCTATAAGCTTGAAGTATTGCAGTCCAGAGGCACATCTTTAAGAAAGTTAGAGGGACATAAATAGATTCTTAGACGAGAAATGGTTCTTTCAGCATAGGTTAATGGAAGATATGTTATCACTAAGGTGGGAAGGAAAAATGGAGAATTGATATATTAGGTTACCGAGTCTTGATAGGGAAATTGCCAGTTTTTATGAGAGATTTGCAGAGCGTTGTCAGAAGACACAGGCGAAGAGGCTTTCCATTTGCAAACGTGTCTTTTGCTCTCCTTTTCCCCAGCTGGGTCCCTAACCTGTCACCAGGATAGATTATTTGCACCCCTGTAAGTTCTTCCTCCCTACATTGATTTGAGAATGTCCTGGATTTATTTTTGTTTGACTATGTTAGTTTTCCCTGAGTTCGTTTGAATGCAAAGCAGAACACCAGCCAATCTCCTTCTGCCCCAACAGATGTATACCTTCTCACGTGACATTCTCCATTTCTTTTTCTTAAAATTTCTTTTTTATTTATGAAGTTATAATGTAATTATATAATCCCTTTCATTTTCTCTCTCTCCAAACTCTCCCTCCCACACCATCCCTGCTCTCTTTCACATTCGTGGCCCCTTTTATTGTGAGTTGTTCCTACAAACATATGTGTGTCAAGTCCCAAACTACCCTTGAAAATACGTTGAATTCCTATGTGACAATTTAAAACTGTTAAGAGAAATTAAAATTTCAAAAATGGAGTGGCTTGTGTAATGAGGCAGATGAATCTCCAAATTATCACATTGAGTATTCTAATAATTCCATTGACAAAAGTGTTCAAGAAAAAAAATACACTTACAGAGACAAGCAAATCAGTGGTGGCCTCGGACAGCAGGGATTATCTGCAAATGGGTAAAACGCACTATCTGGATGACAGGCATGCTCTTACGGTTGGAAAGATGCTGACGGTTACTCAAAAATCTCATAGAAAGGTATCCTTGTCACTTGTATCTCACAAAACCACTTTTCAAAGGTTCATTAGTATGCTAAGTGGAATCTGGTACCAAGAAACACCCCTGGACTTGACCTTGTGAGGAGGGTGTGAAGGCCTGTGATGGAGCTCTCCTTGGCAGCCTGCCCCCAGGGGTTGGCTTCTTGGGGCAGTGATGGCATAGCCAGAATACTCAGAGGCTCTTAGCGATGTCCTGTTGCCTCTGTAAGTTTGGCACCATCCCATTATTATAAGGGATGATACATCCCATAATGCTATAGGATAATGCTGGTCCCTAGGACTAGGCCATGAGCTGCCATTGGGATCATCACATCAAGGTATAGTCTGCTTTCCCATATGGCTCTCACTGTGATTCTTAACTAGCAGAGAGCAAGTTTGCTACAAATTCATACAATGAGCTCTTACGTTGAGATTCTATACTGGAGTCTTGTTTGTTACATTCTTTCTAGGAAGCTTAGACACAAAGATAGGCGATGTTGGCACTTGGTATCCAGTGACACATGGAGGCACAAAGGAACCTGGGGAACCCCCAGTCAGCCACAACACCAAAGTTCCAATAAAAGGGGGATAATTGACATGTTCAAATCTATTGGAGGATACTGAATCTGGGAGGATACTAAACCCATCGCACTTTTGAAGAGAGAGAGAGAATCCAATGCCCACAACACATCAATTAAAATCCGCTGCTCCCAGGAAGCTGTCAGCTGCAGAGCGGCTGGCAGAAGTCTCCCTTCTCCAAGGGTGTCCTGAAATGAGTACCGGGGGGCACTCAGAGCTATTAATAGGTGGAGGGAATGCTATAAAATGTCACAATACACCTTTCCAAATAAAAACATGTCTGGACTCCTCCAGAAGGGAAATGGCCCAAAGTACTTAAAAAAATTATTGCATTTTCCCTTTTCTGAACTCCTACTATATTTTATAAGGGAAAGCTTGTCACTTCCAAGATGTCTGACTTTTTCTGCTTTGTCTCCGCAGAGTCCTATAAGTCACAGATGGCTAGGAGGGTCGTTTTTGCGCCATTCTTCATGTGACACAGGGTAGAGAAGCATTGTTCCTCTTTCGACAAGGGCAGTGTCTGAGGACAAGGTGTTGATTGTCAACAGGAAGAGAGGAGACGAAGAATGGTGGTCCCGGGAGACATTTTCTGTGACTGCTAATGTCTGAGCCAGATAGGGAAGAGGAATAGGGGACCCTGTTTTCCTGAGCGCTCAACAGGGTGCAGTTAGAATCCCCACGGCTGTCCTAACTGGCGTTCGGAATAATCACCGTGAATCTGATTCTAGTATGCTGATTTCCTAATCACTCTAAAAGCAGATTGCATCTCGGGAGAAAATAAGGTCTGGTTCTTGCTGATTTCTAGAATTTAACCTTGAAATTCAGAAGCTGAGCGAGCGTGGGCAAGTCACTTAAGAGCTGTAGACACATGCCCCTCCAGGTATCAAAGGACAGAAGGCAGCACAACGCTCATTCAAACACACTTCCAGTGTTTAAATTCCTGGATTGTATCAATGAGGTAAGGACGTTGCCCCTGGAACTGACTCAAGAATGCTCTCACTGCGGGTCAAGGTCGTCATTACTTCACTAGATTGCTCGCCTTTCTTCCTCACCTTAATAGTAAATGCGTCTCTATTTCCCTCCAACCAAACTCTAAGGCTTAGGGTTGCTCTGATTTAACTTTATTACTCTTTTGTCTTGTCAATAAGAACATAATAGTGTCCTTAAAGAAAATGACAGCTTTTTTTTTCTTTCTCTTTGAGGTTTATTTCAGACAGTTTTCTTTCTTCCTAATGAGGTTGATCCACGCTTACGGTTGCACATTGTCTCCTTTTAATGGGAAGGTTTTCAAACACGGAGAGCGAAAGAAAAGACTGCTTCATTTTACGTATTTATTTCCTGCTAACCCTTTTGTCGGTTCCCAGTCACCTTCGACATCACTTCTGAGTCACAAGTTTCTCTGTAATGTGGCGTGTTCCTGACACTAGGTGTCTCTTTTTCTAACGCATTTCTGCCCCGTCCCTTGGCCTGTCCACACGGCCCCTCCATTGGAAGCCCTCTGTCCCTGTGTTTTCCTTCTCACACCATAGGGGCCGAACAGCTTTAAAGCTTTTTGATCAGGTCTCATGCAGGGCAACATTATGCATTAACTGGCATATTGGAACTACCACTGAGGCACCATTAGTCCACAATGATTGGACTTTTAAACCCCAGCCCTAGCTAGCCCCCTGCAAGTGTGTTCCCACACCTTCCGCTGAGCCTAAACTCCTGTGGCCATGTGCCTGATTCTCTTTCTATTGAGACAAATGCAAAGATTTGGATTACTCAAGATAGGGCGACTTTAAATGGGTGTGTGTGTGTGAGTGAGCGCGTGCATACACGCGTGTGCGTGCGCATGTGTGTATGTGTGTGGCATCCTTACGACCCAGACTAGGTATGTAAAGAAACAGAACCAATGCTCGGTTCTATAAAGACCAAATCCTGTAGCCTCTGGCTACCTTCTTCTCTTCTCGCCTGGTTCTTCCTCTCCAAGTCACTCAACAAGCCGCTCCCTAAATTGTACTTGATTTGAAAGCCGTAACAGGGTCCTGGTGTGGCTAATGGCATGGGAACAGACACAGCAAGCACAAATGGTCACTCACTGAGTAAAGAACCTTAAAATTCAAGAAAAAGTCATTTTAGGACTGGTTCTCTGATTTTGGTCTATGAGTTGGAACTTTCTTCTAATATTGTGGGCTACATTGCTTGTAAGATATTGAGTCTAAACTCTATGACTGGCACCACAGACATAAAAACTGTGGCCAAGAGGATACTGAGGTAGACGGCTTGGTTGGAAAGGAGGAATGAATTAGAAAAATCGGAAGTAAAGTGGGGTGAAACTGAAACGATAATGAACTCTAGTGATGCTTTGTTAGCAAGTTCTAAACCCAAATACAAATTTTGGGGGTTCCTGCGAAACCACCTCTTTTTCTCTGGCTAGATAGGGCCTGAAAAGGTTAAACAGAAAGTTCTATAAATAATCAAGTCTAAGTTTTAACTTGCATGCCATTCTGACTCACATGGTAAAAATCTCAAGGCCCTCACTGCATCCTTACGGGGGCACGAGCTGTCCCTTTGTCCAGTGTCTCTACACTGTGGAGGTTAGAACATAGCTACTGGAGAAAAGAGTGGCCTATGGTAGACGAATTTAAATATCCACTTTTGCTCACTTCTTATGGTGACAATCTTAAAGACCCAGATAGAGGACTGTCATGGAGCACCAGAGGGTCTGCTGGGATGAGTGCTTGGATCTGGGTGGGGTGGTCTTCTAAGGGTGATCACCGCTCGCTGTGTTCTCATCCAACAGAGACATTGAATGCATCTCCAGGCTGCATGAAAGCTAGGGCCCTGCTCATTCACAGGCTTAGTGCGGGTTGTTAAAATAATCACAGCCACCAAATGAACGAGCGCTTGCTTCATCTCACTTTAAACATGACATAACTGCTTTCTGACATATAAGAATGAGAGACTCGAGACGGAGACAAGTAGGCAAGTGAGTTTCTTCATTTTTTTCCCTTCTCATGAGACAAGAATATGGGCCACGCATTGACTAAGGAATTGAGGAGCTCTAGCAACTGGCCGCGTCAAAAGTAATGCTTATATTTTTAAAATGTTCCATTGAAGGCAACTGGTTCATCTAGAAAGGAGGGAAAGATGTTGATCAGATGGCCTGACCCCTGGAAATTTAAATCCACGCGTCCTTTGAGTAATGTATGTGGGCTGACACACCACCACTTCCCAGAGAGGATTCATTATCCCCAAAGAACAATAAGTGTCAGTGTGAAAACCTGAAGCAAGCTGCTGATTTTTGCAAGCGTTCCTTTTGGGGGATCAATAATTGCATGTCCCTGCCTCATTCATCGTCCTTTCCTCCATTCTCCTGAACAATCATTCAGTAAAGTTATTAAAAATGCTTATTTTTTAAATTATGTGTATGCAGTGTGTGTGTGTGTGTGTGTGTGTGTGTGTGTGTGTGTGTGTGCATATGGGTGCTTGTGCCCACAGAGGCCAGAAGAGGGTGCCAGATCCCCTGGAGCTGAAGTTACAAGTGGTTGTGAGTCGCCTGACATGGGTGCTGGAATGGAACTCCAGCCCTCTGCAAGAGCAGTAGTTGCTCCTAACCCCGGAACCATTTCTCCAGCTCCTCGGTAAAGACAGTTTTTAAATATTTAATCTAACAGGCTCAGTCTCAGTTGAAAACACTGAAGTGGGCCCGAAACATATGATCCCAGCACCGAGAGTCTTACTTTTGACAGGAAGAAGGTTTAAAGACGTTTCAGGGGAAAAAAGGAAGATGGTAACTCTAGAAAAGAGTGACTGGCAGAGGTGCTGACTTCGTTTGAACTCCAGGGGTGGCTTCTTTGAAGAGGGAACTTGTGAGCCATCCCCCAGCTCTGGAGATTCGGGAGACTCACTTCATTGTTTCTGCCACAGGGAAAGAGTGAGCACCGAAGCGGAAGCAGCGAGCACGGATGCTCTTCAATGCGATGCAAAAACGGCACATTTGCTTGGCTGAAAAGTCTCAGTGGTTAGAGCCAAATGGGGAGAGGTACCATAGGAGTTCATGAAGTCAGAGGGACATAGGGATCACCAATTGGGAAACAAATAAACAAAAACCAAAGTAGGTTAAGGATGCATTTTATTTTATTTTATTTTATTTGTAAGATAGAATAATGATTGTCTTGAACCTCAGTGATTCAGAATAAAGCACAGAGGGCCAACTTGTGGTCGAAGTGTATCGGGTCTTTTCATGGGTTCCTATACCCAGTAACCGAGGCTAAAGGGTTGTTCTTCTCCCCGCTGTGTTTGCACAGGTAAGATAGAGATCAAATAGGGTGTGGGATAGAAAAGAACCCAGAGAGAGGAATGGCATTGTTTCTCAAAGACCGGCTGAGCAGAGGTACAAAGCCACTGGGAATAGCAATGGGAAATGCTAGCAGAAGGAGAATTGAAGTTATATAGAAGGGGAGATTGAAGAGAAGTAGAGTCAACAAAATGTCAATTGACTGCACAATCCAGGAGCAGACAGGAGAAGCATTCTATCAGCCGCGGATGTGCGGGGCTTCCCAAGTTCTGTTCAGCGTATTTCCATGGCTGCTTGCTGTCTTAGGCTGAAATGCAAATGGGCCTTGGATTTCTGAGATCACAATTATTTGGGCAAGTTTCTGCATTTGTGTTTCCATAACCCGATGTGACTGGGTAAATGAAGAGAACGCAGTAACTGGAAAGGCAAAGACATACAGATTTGCAAAGTCATTGTCAATTCTGAGAGGTGATTTCTTGGGCCGAGGGGTGGTAAATGGGAAATGGGAAGAACATATGCAAATCCAAACAAAGCGTGTGCGCGACAGCTCTGCTTCAGCAAGTGAGCAAGCTGGCAGACTCCTAGACCAGCACAGCTCACTAATAGAACATCCCAGAAAGCCCTGCATCTGCTAATTATCCCAAGAATTTTATTTTAGTAACATCTGTAGCATGCTCTTAACACAGAGAAACAACTATTTCCAGAAGATAACAAGGGGAGGAAAGGGCTGTCAATAATTAGTTATTACACATTACCGGGAGGCTGTGCTGAGCATGGGGAGACCACTCCACTTGTTTCTACCGCGTTCGTTTGACACTCATGATTATGTCTTGACTCGATGCTTGAGATGCAAGGGAATAAGAAACGCTACCGGAAAAGGATGAGGTGTTGTCTTTTTGAAGCTGCCCCAGCTCTATACACTGAGCACTGGAGCAGGTTGGTGGGGCAATAAAGGTGAACTGCTTGGTGGTTTCACTGCTGCCTTGACTACTATATTCCCGTGTGAGTCTATTTTTCATTACTGTTATGAAATACCTGAGGCCGGTTAACTTTTCTAAATGAAAAGTCGTTTAGCTTTAGAAGCTGAGAGGCTGAGACTGCGTGCCTCGTGGATCTGGCTTCTGCTGAGGACCATGATAGGAACGCATGAGTAGATGAGCGTGCCATCTCGTTCCAACGGGAGGCCAGAGGGCGATGCTGGACCATTCTCAGGCTTTGAAAGCAGTTCTGTCATGAAAACTCATTCCAGGAGATAGACATTCCTTTCCAGGTGCATCCCCAGTGACCCACGGACCTCCCTGTGGTCTCTATAACGATCTCCACACTAGGGACCAAGTTTCTACCCAGGAACCTTTGGGTATAACGTGTCCTTTGCAGTCAGTCGTCACTGGGAACACACATTAAAAAAAAGTTCCAGTGAGCAAGATTGGGAATCCAAAACACTTCCTCCTTCAGAAAGCTAATTGCTTCAGAAGGTAGGGAATTGGGATTCGCTGGGACTCTGGCTTACCTGAGACTAGAATCCCACTGAGGTAGAGACAGGTAGACTGTCTGGGCTCTCACTTTGCCCTGACTAGCCTTGTGGGAATGAGGGTAATTCTCAGTCAAACAGAGAAGTCACAGGATTGTTTCATTCTGGTCTGATTTGCACAGGACTTTGTGACTCCATAGTGCAACGCCCTTCATTCTCTAAATGAAAGACCCCAAATCCCTCAAACAGGAACAGACATGCTTAGGTATAGAGTTGATTAATGACTAGCCAAAGCCACCACACTATTCTGGCCACTGGGAAGCCACCTGTCTTTTCCCGCTCAGATAGAGAGAGCCATCGTCGCAGAGGGTCATCTTAATCCACACTAATGCTGCTCATCTTCACCTATCGCTACTGCACTATAAACCTGTTCCAGCATCCCTCCCTACTGAACAACAGTGCCCCCTTTAGCCCCAGCGTGTTAGAATGTGAACATATTTAGTGAGAAGGTCTTTAGGAAGGGTCAAATTAAAATGAGGACCTAGGGTGACACCCTTAAAATAATAGGACATTTTAACCCAAAGCGAGAGGCCCTAAGGAAGTAGAAACACAAAGGAAAGGCCACATGAAGACACGTGAAGAAGGAAGCCCTCTGCAAACTGTGGGGAGAGGGCTCTGGAGACCTCAACCCTGCCAAAACCTTGACGGTGGGCTTCCAGCCTCCACCCTGTCAGGAGGCAGTTTCCAGTTGTTCGAGGTGCTGAACTTATGGAATGTTATTGCCACCTTCCTAAGAAGCGATTTGATCTCTTTAACAAACGTTTATTGAGTGCTCGCTCCGTGTCAAATCTCCTTAAGACCTGGAGGCTACCATGAGGAAAACTCAAGGCTGTCAGTCCTTCACGGGAGTTAGTAGTGCAAGAGGCACAGGAGTACGACTAAATATTTACTAAGAATTACTTAATTATACTTATGCTAAGTCTTTTAAATACAAGCCCGCCAACTGATGATGTCTGTCCCCTGGGAAGAGAGAGGCTGTCGGGCGTCTGTGAAAGCTTTCCTACCGGAGCGGAAACTCAAGGCAGAGCCCTGTTTTCTGTTACAACAATCTCTCCCGCTACATTCAGACCATTGCAAAGTCAGAATTTCAAACAGCCAGGAATCTCTACCACGCCATTGCGCCGCCAGATACGAAGTGGTGAGGCCCCGCAATCTGTCTTCTGAGTTATGAACTCACGGTACCCAGACACTTCGTAACTGTGGGGCACCAGGAACCCTGGCGATGTTCTACGAGGGCTAGGAAAACAGCAACACAGCAGTGTAAGGAACAGAGATAGGGAACGGAGGGAGGGGTAGACGTCCAGTGGCAGCCCGTGGGCCAAATGCATCTTCCCTTTGAGCTCAGATGTGGATCAGTTTTGTTGCCTGTGGAATTGTATAGAAAATAGCACTACGATCAGAGGCAGCTCCATCCCCTTTAACGCAGGCCTGATTGTGCCTTATATCTCTCTCTGTATATGTTGTACATATATATACACACATGGAGCTCAGCTGTGTGGCTATTGTTTTTCAGGAGTCTGCCACATTTGCTTTTGAGACATGGTCTCTTCCTGGCCTGGAAAAAGTCGCCTGGTCTGGCTGGTCTGTGAGCTTCAGAGAGCTACAAGCGCTGGGATATGTGTGTTTTAGGATAGGCCTAATGTCCTCACGCTTCGGGGGGGCAGACTTTACCAATTAATCCATCTCCTTAGCTCTAATGTTATTTTTTTTTAAATGGAGAATTTCAGAATGAATGCTGTATTTCCATAATTTCTACCCCTCTAATTCCTCCCACGTCTCCTCCACTCCCTCTTAAATTCATGGCTTCTTTATCATTGTTAAACACACACACACACACAGACGCACACCACACACACACACACACAAGCACACACATCCATATGTATATCTAAATACAACCTGCTGTGTTCAGTTAGGTTGCTCACAGTACACGAGCGGAGAACTGGTCACTTAGGGTTAGATTACCTACCAGGGTCCTTGTCCCTGAATACGGATTGATTTTCCTTCTCTCAACAGCCATTGATTGTATGTAGCTCTCAGTCTAGGGGTGGGGCCTTGTGAGAGCTTTCCCAATCCATGCTGGCATGTCAGTTGGTATTGTCCCTGTGCGGTCCTGTTTAGGCAACCGTATTGTTCAGGTTTTACAGATGCAACACCCTGTCATCTACAGAAGATACAGCTTCACTGGCTCTTACAATCTTTCCACCCCTTCCTCTGATATTCCCTGAGCTTCAGCTCTGAATCTTTAGATATAACTTGGAGTGACAACAGAAACGAGGAAAGCAAAGAGGGACCACGGCAATGGCAGGGAACAGGGCTCTTCAGAGAGGAGCATAGTGGGACACAGGTGCTCGGAAGGAGGAAAGGGAAAAATGGGGGGGCTATAACTGGGAGGGAGAGCATTACTGAGGGGGAGGGGGAGATAAACAACACCAAGGATGGTTGAAAAAGCCATTGAGAAGCATTGTTATATGTTGACTGAAAATACATGTGTGTGCATGCATGAGTGTGCGTGCGTCTTTAAATGAAGTGATGTTACTTGGGAGATAATGCTGCCCCAAGAACCACGGGCCATCTTAACAAAACCCCTAATGCCATACATGGGAAACTTCCCTTGAGTTGGTGGTCTGGAAACTCCAAGAGATCCTTCAATGGCTGCTGTTCTTGCTTGCCTCCCAGTACTTGAAGCTAAGAGACTGCCGCTGAAGACACCACCCACTTCAGACAAAGGACTTAGCAGAATTGAACTCGAACTGGCTTGGAAGCCTCAATCCTCAGGACTAGCTCTCATACAAACTATCAAGGAAGAAAATCAGTCAATAGGCTTACCCAGCTGTAAGTCTACAAACCACAACAATAACCAGTATGCCGAGATATCCCTAATGGTGCAATAGTGGTTCTTTCTATCTAGGGGGCAACCCACAGCTGTCCAATTGGACTTAGGGTCTGTTCAACAGGTGGGCAATCATGCCTGGCTCTGTAGCTGAGCCTACTCCCTGTAGCTGTGGGGGCCTGAATCCCAGAGCAGAAAATGCTACGGTCACCTTTCTACACTGGCATACTCTAACTGCATCCTAAATATGTCCCTAAACCCACAGAAAAATGCAGCTCTCACCACTCATCAAATAAGCTTTTTGCAGCAGATGGCAGCCATTGCAGAAATCTACAGCCAGTCAAACTGCAGAGAACAACCGACTGACTATGGGGTGTTCCACCCCAACTGACAGAAGTACAATATAACCCTTGTCTTATTCTTCGTCTCCTAAAGGGATTTAAAGAATCCTGATGGGGCAGAGGTTCGGGGGGGGGGGGGGGGGGAGTGTCTTTGGGTCTTTGAAAACGGCTAGTGGTGTGATTTCAGGAACAGCATTCCATCAAGACCTGAGAACGAGTCCTGAATCCCTGCAGCCCCAACTGTGGAGCTCTTAATTATGGAGAGCCTGGCGCATCATCTGGCTGCCTCCTGCTTGCATGTCTGGACTCCTCAGCATGGTGGGAGACCCCTAGAGGGCCGCATACCCCTCAGGACTGGACCCTCAGCAGGAGCACATTAAATCCTTGTTGAGTTGAAATGAAGGAGAAGATTGCCTGCAACTGGCAGCTTCCCAGCTGGGGTCTCTCTTCCTGGGAAGTATCAGCATGGACCCTCTGAAGCAGCAGACAAACGGTTAAGCCTCTGCCAAAAGACAGATTTGGGGCTCCCCGGCTGGGCCGGTGGCTCTTGTGAGCAGGCGCTGCTCGGTAGCCGCCGGCGCTATGTGGCAGGCATGTTCTGATCACAGGAAGGATGCTTCCCACCTCCCAGGGAAACTTGTTGATGAGCAGCCTGTCCCTGTATGAAGCGCAGAACCAGTGCAGGGGCTCAGAGGACGAGCCGGGCAACGAAACGATGATCACTTTAGGCTCGTCCATTTAAAATGCTTTGACGGACTGACTCTCAAAACGGGCTCTGTACCCAGAGGTTAACTAATGAACTTAAAAATAGGACATGATCGAGAGAGACAGGGCTTGTCTTTTTGGAAGGGAGAAAGATCTGAATGCCAGTCCCCCGTGTGATATAGACTGCGTCGATGGCCTTGGGCAAATCTCATAAACTCAGCTTCATTTTCTCTGCCATCCAAGAGGGAGACTTATGCTCATCTGCGGGCAGGTCTAAGAGAGAATTAACCAGCCTCCCCGACTGCTACTGAGGAAACCAGACTTCTCCTCCTAGCTGCATACAGTGGCAGTTTTCTGTTAGCAGCTTCTAGCTTTCAAGCCTTCCTATAGAGAGAAATAAATCCTTCCTGGTCCCCCTGGGGTATCACCCCCCCACACACATCAGCACACATTCCTAGTTGTTCGCACAGGATTCATGTCAGGGACTCCTAATGCGCCCATTCCCCAAAGCTCCAGGGTTTCTCTCTGAATCTCCAGTCATGCTGGGTTCTGGAAGCTAATCTGACACACTCATTAGTGAAGCATTTTAAAGTTCCGCAATGATGGCATCACTTTCTTGGATCTGGCAGAATTTGTTACCAATACCTTATGTACCTCGGCCCAAAGAACTGAGTGATACAGGATCTGTTACCAATACCTTATGTACCTCGGCCCAAAGAACTGAACGATACAGGATCTGTTACCAATACCTTATGTACCTCGGCCCAAAGAACTGAGTGATACAGGATCTGTTACCAATACCTTATGTACCTCGGCCCAAAGAACTGAGCGATACAGGATTTGTTACCAATACCTTATGTACCTCGGCCCAAAGAACTGAGCGATACAGGATTTGTTACCAATACCTTATGTACCTCAGCCCAAAGAACTGAGCGATACAGGATTTGTGAGTTGTTTTGCCCAAACAGGAAATCTGGAATGTCTTGTGTTTTTCGGTTCCTGACATATGGACAGTGAGACACTGTTGAACTGGTAAGACCTGCTCTTAGCCCTACCTTGATAAATACTGCTCACATCAAATCTAATGCATTTTTTAAAGCTACATGGCTAAGTATTTTAGTAATGAAAGCTTTTATCTGTAAAAACCAACACAATATCAATTGATTATTCCTCTATATTAACACAGAAGTAAGTTTATGATTTTCTATCTTAAAGAAAGCTGACAAATTGGATTGGGAATATGGCTCAGTGGATAAAGTGATTGCTGTGTACACACCAGGAGCTATGTTTGGATCCCAAATGCCCATGTAGAAGCCAGGAGCCACGACAAGGAACTATAACCCCAGCACTGGGGTGGCTCGAGACTGGCAGGTCCCGGTCTGTCTGGCTGAATAGGCGGGCGTCAGGTTTGGTGAGAGATTCTGTTTCAAAAAGTAAGGTGGGGAATGATTGAGGCAGACACTCAACATTGAGCTTGGGCCTCCACACATATGTGCAAATGAACACACCAATGCACACGCATATGCACAAACACACAAGCAAAGAACGTTGAGCATTAGTCTGCATGGAACAGAGAAGTACTTCCATTTGGCTTCTTGAAATATTGAAACGTTCCTGGGTATCCCTCGGACATATCCATGTGCAAATTTTAAGAACTCAGTATGGGAACCAATGGGGAAGATCTATTATTATAGATGCTATGCCAACTTGAGTGCCAAGAAAGCAAATCTGACTGCAGGGGAACTTCAAAAGTAACTACTTGCTTGTTCTTAGTATTTATCAGTTCATGTGTAGACGCTCAATTTTTCCACAGGACTCCGAAAAGAACCAGATGTACACGTGATTGGTCCACCCCGCCCTAAACATCTACACTCAAATATTTAAAGATCCTTTTCGCCTGGCATTCTCAGTGTTCATCGAAAGATCCCAGTGTCTCTTACACAGAGACACAGTGAGGAAGTGTCTCATCAACTCTGAAATGTAAACCTGGGTGTGTTCCATCTAGAGAGGGAGAGATAATGGGGGGGGGGGGCGGCAAGAGAGTGGGAACATGAGCAGTCACTCCCCTCCCAACCCCCCAACCCTCATCTCTGCAGAATTTTCTGTTTACCAAAGAGCGCAGTGGGTCAAACGCAGGGTTTAATTGCCTCTATGTTCTTAAGGGGACAGTCACGTCCCGCTCAAATAAATGAGACCGCAGGAAAATGGCAGAGTCCCTCCGAACAATGTAGGGAGAGCTTGCTGACAATCTATGGGAGTCATAGAAAACTGGTATCTTTTTGCCCCAGGAAGGATGCAAGCAGCCTTTAATTACCCAGGTTGCTATTAATTCTCATTGATACTTATTTAACATACGCAACCCCTTCGCCCGCTTAACAGTTTCAAACTACTGATTGCTCACAATTACTTCTTGAAGCAGCTGAATATTTCTTGAGGTGTTTTGAAAAACAGCCTCCCAAACAAGATACGAAGGCTCTTGTCTCAGTATCAAGTCATCCCTAGAGTGTCTCAATGACAAGATGAGGGGTCTGGGATCAGCGTAAATAAACACCAGAAAGTCACAGAATCATGGATGCTATTATCTATCTGTTCCTCAAATGTCTGTTTCCTGGGGCACTTTTATTCAACATAATTTGTTTCCCAGAAGTGCCTCCTAAATCACAGAAAAACCCCATAGGTATAGTAGACATAGGGAGTGTGAGGTAGTCTAAATGTTGTTTCCAGCAAAGCACGCCTGGGTCACATTCTTGTTCTGGCTCCACCCCTTTAAGACATGAGACATGACCTTGGCAAAGGTGTCTGTGTTTCTGAATCTTTGCTCACTCTAATATGAAGTGGAAAGGACAGCTTTTTTTCCCTGCAGCATCTGTGGAGCTAACACATATAAAGTGATTGGTATAGACACAGTTAATACACGGGGACCACTTCCAGTGAGATTGGAATTCTTAGTCAACTAGGAAGTAGAATCTGAGATGTTAACTTTTTGAAAACAAGGATAGGTTTCTGATCTTAAGCAGAGAACTACAGGCCCTTTGCATGTGTACATGTTTGTGTGTGTGTGTGTGTGTGTGTGTACCTGTGTGTGTGCCTGTGTTCCTGTGTGTGTGTGTGCCTGTCTGCGTGTGTAGGGTACATGTACCTGTTTATGTGTGTATGTCTCTGTGTGTGCAAGTGTATGTGTGTATTTGGCCAGTGTTCAATTGTGGATGTCTCTCAATTGCTCTCCATCTAACTTTTGAGACGGAGTTTCTCCCTGAATCTGGAACTCATCAATTCAGCTAGACAGGCTGACCACTGAGCTCCAGGAATCTATCCACCTCTACTTCCCTAGTGCAGAAACTGTAGATATGAATCGCCATGTCTTGCTTTTATGTGAAATCTACAGATCCAAACTAAAGTCCTCCTGGTTAGGGGACAAGTGGTTCATTTTATTTTATTATCTATTTTTGACAGAAACATCTCCTCAGTCTCACAGACCCTCTGTTGCAGAGAAATGGAATGACACCAGAAGCCACAGATGTGAGTTTATGGATATCGGATCATCAGCTCATTTAAACCTGGGTGTCAGGAGCCAGGCGTGGCCAGTTTGGATCTATTGTTGTGATCCTGGGAAGGACGGTGAACTCTTTGGGATCAGAGTGTAGCTGAGTATGAAACAGCAGCCTTGGCACAGATACGGTGGTGTGCTGGCCTAGGCTAGTATTAGTGTGTGGGGTCCAACTGTCACTGGGCCTTCTACTGAACAGATTCCGTGTCCCAGTGGTTTATTGAGATTGGCACGGTGAGACTATCTACTATGCGGAAGTCACATCCATCCCTGCAAGCTACACGCCAGTCTCCATTCATGTTCTCCCCAGCACAGCACCAACTAGAGAGTCTGCCAGAACCGGATTCACTTGAGGCTTTCTCATACTACAGCGGGACTGAATAAAACATGGCTTCTTGAGGATCTTTTGATTGAAACTAATACAAAAACCCAACAAGCATGAATAAGAAAGGATTATTTATGACCTGGACAAAACAGAAACCAGGCAACCTTATGAGCTAAGGTAGGGCAATGGCACTGGCCTGGGCTTTTCTCTGACAGTCTCTAAAGTGCCCCTTTTTTGGGCTCACTGTATCTTGAGTGCATCTTTGCTCACAGCAGCTAAAATGCCTGCAGCTGTTTCTGTTCTCACATCTTGGTACCACGGTGACTCACAGTCTGAGCTGCCTCATCTCCTAGTTCTAATGAATAGTCCTCAGAGATTCCGGACGGCTGGGCTCAGACAACAGGACCACGTAGCTTGAAGGACAGAATTGACCCTTAGGGCTCAGCTCCCACTGCACATTCCTGTCCTGGATCCTCGGGCAAGAACTGGGAATTAGCAGAAGGATTTGTCGTGATCCAAACGTTGCTGAGATGGGGAATGGGAAACAAGAAAGGAACACACACAGCCGCCCCTAGTGGGAATGTGTCCTTGTCCTGGACACCAGCAAGTTATTCTGAGGGATCAAATTGAGCAACTGCTGGAGCTTGGAAAAAACGGAAGAAACAATTTTGCCCTTTTTACCCTCCAAAATTATGCCTGTTGTGAAGAATAAAAATCTCATGTCCAAATATTCAAACTAATAAAGTGTTTTTTCTATAGACTGATAGCACCTACCTACTTAAGAAAAGTGAAGACATGATATTATTAATGCATACAGTTGCCTGTAACCTTATGCACCTGAATGAACAAGCAAGCAAGCAAGCAAGCAAGCAAACAAACAAACAAACAAACAAACACAAGAACCGACCAGGTAGCATCTCTCATCCAGAAGCTCCAGCTTCTGTGTTGGTTTGTGATGGGTAGCACATCCCAGGCCTGTTTGTAAACTGGGACAATTGGGCCCTAGCTTCCCCATTCAAAGAAAAACAACATTTTCTTGGAAAATCCAACCATGTCATCTATCTCTGTCAGAAAATCGTCCGTGCACAATAAAGTGAAGTGTCACTACATGTCACTAATGAGAAATTCCCTTGTCCTCCCAACACTTGGAGCTAAGGCCCAAGGAAGGGGCAGAAGCGTCCCTGACCAGCAGCTCTGAAAACACAATTGAAAATCAGGAAAACAATCTGTCAACCACCAGTCAAGAAGAAGAAAATGATAATAATAATAGTAATAATAATAATAATAAACCCAAATAAAACCAAGCCTATTCTGATCATCTTTATGTTCTTAAGTAAGCAGTGGTTCTCCCTCCCCCCACATCCCATAATTGATCTTCAATCTTATCATGTTGACTAAACAGGGCCCTGAGTATAAATTTTATACTTTCTAAATCCTCAGATGCACTTAGGTTTTACATAATGGACATTATGTTCGCTGGGGACACATTTCTCCCTGGACAGCTTTTAAAAAAAAAAATAAAAGAAATCTAATTAAAGTAAGCAGGAACACAGTAATGGCTTAGCAATTTGTATGTAGCAGGCTTTAGGCTATCCTCCTAGGTGTTTTAATGACCATTTGAAGGAAAACTAAATGTGAAAATACTTTACTTATTTTGAATTCAACTACATCACAAAGGCGTGGACCGCAAGCCCAGTTTGTTTCAAAGGCTGAAACAAGCTCTAAATCAACTTCTTAGTAGTCAAAACAGATGTCACAGAGATCAGCATTATAAAAACCAGTGCTGGCTGCTTCCTCCCTGGGGCAATAAAGTCCTCATTCATATAGCACACAATCTTGATTTTATCATGTACGGCTCTCCATCCTGCAAAGCCTAAAAAATTAGAAGCGGGCATCTGGAAACAGACAGGGGAAATGCTCATTGCCAGAGATTCTGTATTCCAACTGAAAAGTGAGGATCATTTATTCATTTAACAAATATTTAATGAGCACCTACCATTCGCCAGGCATTGTGACAAGGTAACAGCGTGAGCACAACAACTGGGAAAGAAATACTATTAAAAAAAGATATAAAAACTCATCAAATGCAGGAGCCTGGGACCATTTAGGAGGCAAGCAAATAGCCTTAAATATCTCAAAAATCCTCTAAGAAACTGATGCTTTAGCAACCACCCAGAGGCCACGAAGAGAGATTCAATTATGCTCAACATATTCCAGAAAAGGCAGAAACAAAACAATGTGGCTTTCAAGGGATAAGGTAGACTATGCAGAAGGAACAGTTTCTGCTAGCATGAGGATGGATGGAAGTGCCAACAGAACCTCCTTCGCGATGGCCTGGGAGTCACCTGACCCTGACCTGGTTCAACCTTAGAAAGGGAGGAGTAAAATGAAGACTGAAGAATGACCTCGCTTAGATCACAAGCAATTGGGTAAAGAAAGTATCACGGACTTGATAAAAGATGCTCGCAGAGCTCAGACTAGACAAATTCATTCAGTGGGTGCCAGCGAATTTCAGCTCCATGCAATGCATGAAGCTCTTTCTTTAGCAGCGGCAGACATTTTCCATTTTGTTCAAAATCCCGTTAATAAAACTGGAAATTGAACTCTTTCTTCCAGAATTGGGCACAAGATATCTACAGGGTAAAAACTCATTTTAGACTTGATGTGGTATTTAGTACCAAAAGTAGTGGAGTGTTGGCGTCTTTTAAGAGTGTTAGTTAGTTTCATATTCCCGGTCCATGTCTGATGCTGTGATGAGAGACCATGACCAAAAGCCACTTTTGTTTGTTTCGGTTTACAGTCTCAGAAGAGAATCCATAATGGTGGGGAAGGCCAACCAGAGCAGCAAGTTGAGAGGTCACCTCTTCAAACGCAATCACCAAGCAGAAGAGAGCAAACTGGAAGTGGGCCAAGTCTACGCCCTCAAATCCACCCCTAGTGACGCACTTCCTCCCTCAAGGATGTACTTCCTCATAACTTCCCCCAAAGAGTCCAACCAACTGGGAACCAACTATTCACATCTACGGAGGACATTTCTCACTTAAATCACCACACCCTTGCTCATGGAGACTAGAAATATGGTTCTATTAAACGACTTCCTGTGACTGGGATGTAGCTCAGATGTATAGTTCTTGTCTCTCAGGCATGAGCTTCTGGGTCGCCCTTCTAGCACCGCATCAACTGGCCGTGGTGGTAAGGCCGACCATCATTGTGCTCTGGGGTATGGAGGGAAGGGTATGGGTGGAAGGGATGGAAACTCAGGTTCATCCTTGGATACTTAGCTAGTTTAAGGTTGGCTTAGAATAGATGAGATTTTGTCTAAAAGACAATTTCCAGACACACCCAGAAATCATAGTGAAATTAGGACTATTTTATAATTAAGTAATTTTACCACAAGTAACAATGTGCTGGAATGGTTAGGTGCTATGGCTAATCCCTTGGACAAGATTAACAGCAGAAAGAACAAATACAACTGCTAGTTTGGTACATTCCTCTAGGGAATCATTGAGTTCCACCGTTGATGTCACTGATTTTCATTTTGTACCATACAATAGTCTTCATAAGTAATTGGATTGATAAAGTCGATACATTTTTTTCTATTAGTCACGAGAAGTCCATGGAACAAAGCCAGCGCATCTCCAATGCCAGCTAAGAACACTGACATAAGCCGGGCGGTGGTGGCGCACGCCTTTAATCCCAGCACTTGGGAGGCAGAGGCAGAGGCAGGCGGATCTCTGTGAGTTCGAGACCAGCCTGGTCTACAGAGCTAGTTCTAGGACAGGCTCCAAAGCCACAGAGAAACCCTGTCTCGAAAAACCAAAAGAAAAAAAAAAAAAGAACACTGACATAGATTCAACCGTCCAATGGTTTTCTTCCAGCATGATGGAGGAACAGAACTCGAGAGTGGGTGGAAGGCTATGGCATGCCATGCTAACAATGGAGGGCTTCACCATCTAGTCTTCACAGAAAGCCCTGGTCATTCTACACGACCCACCACCCACCAGGATTAGATTACTCTCGAATATCACATGGCCCCAAGAACTAGTGTTTACAGCGAGACTCTGAAACCTGAGGCCCTCTTTAGGTTTTCAAAGCCTGTGACTCACAGACACTGTGACACAGAAAATGAGCTTAGAGATCTGGAGTATTACTCATGCCTCTGTCTTCACAGCTTCAGTCAGAACTATCCCAACATCTTCCCTTGACCTCAATTCTGTAAATTGCATAAGTGACCAAAAATTCCCTTCCCTACAACTATTTGGAAACCACAAGATATTATCATAAATAGGTTTCTGCAGCATGCTCCAATGAGAATGTTGCCATCCTAAGAAAGAGGAACTCCCCCTTCCAGTTGAAAGCCATTGTGATGAGGTTGATTTTAAGGTGGCTTTATACTGAATATTATTTCTGAGGTTTCGCTAAAAGAAATTAAGGCACACATCCATCTTTCTTGGGGAATAAAGTCGTTCCTGCTACTAACGGAAAATACACAAAGATCTTTTAATCTCAAATCTACCTCTAAGACAACAGACACTGTCTAACAAGGAAAGGAATTAAATGCCTTCAAATATTTTAACCAGTATACCCAGTAATTGCAGTGGAGAGGCACACACCTATGTATTGCCACCTAGACAGTGACTCTCACGAAGGAGAAACATCCTGGGTCTAATTGCCCATAAGCTGCTGAATTTCAATTTTTATTACCAAACAAAACCTACTTCTGACAAACCAAAAAGCAAAATACAACATATTCAAAACCAGGGCAGAACAAAATACTTACAAACCTTCCCTCAGGCCTCAGACAGTCATTATTACTTTACCAGGACCATTTTCCAAACTATGAGCAAAAATGGATTGTTTAAACAATATTATTTAACAATCTCTCATTAATTGACACTTCCCAGTTGCTGAGTTCACCCAATTACATTAGCCTTTAAACAGCCAGCACACTTCCGTAATTTTTAATAAAAATGGCCATTTTGCAAGGTTTAACTTGCTAAATAAGGGTATTAATTTCAATAAAGCAATTAGCACATTTACATAATTTGATATTGTTATTTTAATAGAACACAAGAGCTTTAGAAAGCAGTTGCTAATATAGGAAGAAGAGTGGCCTGTTCACATGAACACTAAACTATGCATCCCTGAAAAAAACCTTCATAATAATATTGTTTCTATAATGCTGAAAATAGAAAGCTAAGGGCTGGTTGGTTGGGCATTCAATAAGCCTCACCTTTGCCATCTGGATGCTGAACTCATAAGGGACAAGAGGAGTGCAAGGGGGACCCTTAAGAATGCCCCAAGGAAGGTAGAGACAGGTGGATCTCTGTGAGTTCAAGGTCGGTCTACTCTATAAAGTGAGTTCCAAGAGAGCTAGTGCTGTTATACAAAGAAACCCTGTCTCAAAAAAAAAAAAAAAAGAAAGAAAGAAAAAAGAAAAAGAAAAAGAAAAAAGAAAAAAAGAAAAGAAAAAGAGAAAAGAAAAAAAAAAGTTCCAAAGAAATGGCATCCATGCCTTTTGTGATATGTTACTATGGAGCTGGGTGAACATAGTATAGTCATCTAGAAAAAGGACAACTGAAAGAGGAAATAACACAAAACTAGGTGAATATGGGGAGCAGGCCACAGTAGCTGTATATTTCTAGAAATAGCAATGGCTGGTCTTCTTGAAGCACATGTATGTCCACTTTGGAACATGATAAGTGGCCCCTCGGAACACCTGCTGCGTGGGAGAGAAGGCCTTATTTGCGTAACTTATTTTGACCAGATCCCCTCAACAATGCCAAAGACGGGATGTCTCCAGGAGCCCTTCTGGCTCTCTTCACTACTGTCACCGATTGATGACGTAGAGCTCATTTTGTTGGGGATGGCTGATGATGTAGAGAGAAAGATGCCCTGGTCTCTGGGGCTGTGCATGGAACCCTGTGTGTAGCACTTGTTCCTAAATCACTACGGTTACAAGAAGGAACTCTTGATTTGTGCCCATGTGTAGGCAGAGAAAGAATCCTTTGCAAAATGGAGGATGGGTGGTCCTCTGAGTTCAATCGGCCACCTTAAATTAGTTTGACAGAAGGTGGGGGAGAGGGAGGCAGAAGCTGAGGAATTCAAGGCTAAGACACAGTGGCATCACAAAGAGTTTTCACCCCAGCATCAGCCTTGCTTCCTCCCGCCTTCTCAACCCTCTTGCCAAGTAAGCCAAGCTTGACACTGTTACTCACTCCACAGCCTAGGGCTAGGATGTTGACACAGTCTATAAATCAAAGCCAGACATGCTAAGTGACACGTTCAGGATCTCAAGGCAAGTTCCCAAGGAGAAACAGGGACCGTAAAATTTATGGCAACACCCATACCGTAAAGATGGAGGAGGAAGTGGAATCGCCAGGACAAAGAAAAGCATTTACCTTGGAGCTTAAATGACTTTTGCATACATTATTGCCAGAGGTGTGGAGTCAAGCAAATGTCTGGGTGGTTCTAGGTCTCTGCCTCCTCATCTGTGTGGTTAGGACAAGTTATCATGAGCAGAGTATCCTTCTTGTTATTCTAAGTTATTCTTGGCTTCAAATGCCTGCAGAAAATCTGAGATGTGTCTAAATTCAAACCTCAGTTGGTGATGTCGAAAACTATATCTGAGTAGATGTGCATGAATTTACTACAAGATCCATGAGCGCCTCTGCTTCAACAACATAGTAGAAAAATTGCAGCTGTATGAAGTAGTCTTTGATTTAGATGGAACTTTGCAGGTGCCTGGGGAGCTGAAACAAGATATAGTGAAGGCAATGTCAACACAGTAGTGGATTCCTAACTGACTTCATAAGCTATACTTTTGGTAGAGTTGGAGATTTCCTGGAGGTAATGATTTAAAATTCAAAACCTAAAAACCTCTGCATCTGAACTGCTACTATTTCTTCAATAAAACATATTTATTAACCTATCATGAAGGCTTACTTGTTCAATTAATTACCAACGATAGAAATTCAAAGCAATCCATTCTCCACTCAATGTCAGAAGCTGTGGGACAGGGGAAATGGTGCAGGCATTGTGATCATGAGCAGAGGCCAATGGGATGGAAGGCAGAGTTTATCCCTGGGTTTCTGCAGTTTGAAATCTCACAGCCGATAAGAGAATAGAAGAGAGAAAAAGGGATGGAAGAAGGGAAGAAAGAAAATCTTTGGGCTTTTGCTTAAGCACCCTGAGGTCAGTTGTATGCTCGCACTGTAATAAATCTGGATCTTAAGGAGAGGGATGCCTTATTTAACTAGCCACTTTCAGAGGTATTTCATGGAAGGACACCTTTTAAATTCAAGACATCCTCTTTGTCTGCTGTAACCCTGTGGTGTGCCCTGCGCTGGGGATTTTAGAGAGTGCCAACAGTCACCCCACCTGCTCCAACAGCTAATAATCTAACAGGAAAGTAGTCGTGGCTTCAACGGATATTGTGATCCTGAAATTTCTAGAAGGACTCTCCGAGAACGACATGGATGGGGCTGACATGGAATCCAGTTCTTGGAAGAGATGGCTAGAGCTGGGACCTCATGGATGAGAAGACATTAGTCTGCTAAAAATGGATAGGATGGAAAATGACATTGGGAGCATGAGAGGAAGTGGGGGATGGAAGGAAGTTCAGCTTGACCTTGACCTGCAGAAAGCAGCAAGAGAAGCCTTTCAAGATGAACAATGTTGAAATAAGCAACGTTGTACCACAAAGGACACAGGGGACCCCAGCAGACTGTTCAAGCAGGGAGCAAGGGTCTGAGTGTCTACTCAAGAGGGTCCCATGGGGTCATGCAGCTGAAGTGCTAGGGACAGTGGGAGTGTGACAGACAGCGAGCAGTGCCTGTGAGGATGGGAAGAAGACGTCAGTGAGGGCAAAGTTCACAAAATCTGGCGGCCAGTGCGTAAGCCGTTAGCATGGGATATGGCAGAGTGTAGTGCACTTAGTGTCTGCTAGAAGAACAAGCATGCCAGAGTGACGAAAACAAACTTGCAGCTTAGAGATTTTCAGACAGACCATTTGTGTGAGTGCGTGCATGTGTGTGTCTCTGTGTATGTATGCATGCACACATACTTCTTTTCCTTTTGTCTTTTCATTTCTTTAGTTTTTAACGACAGGTCTTGCTATGCTGTACACGATGGCTTGGAATCCCAACAATCCTCCTGATTAAGCCTCCCAAGTGCTGGGATTAGAGGTGGGCACTGTTACACCTACTGACCTGCCCTAAAAACTACACTTCTCTTGATGAGATGTAACCCTAAATATCCTCTTTCAGTTACTTAATTCACTTGACTCCATAACACAGGAACCATGCTTGCATTAATCCAGACTACAGTACTTGACTGGGCTGCAGATGAAAAGAATTATTGGGTGTTACCGAGAATCAATTTTCTGTGCCTTTATTTGAATTGGTGACTGGTGATAAATGTGAATTTGCATGAACACAACAAACTACAGGAACACAACTTTGCTTGTGGCCTTTATTTCACTGAAGAATAACTAAAGTGCTTTTAATTGGAAAGCTGAAGTGTGAAATAGAAACTTTGGATTTATTGGACAATTACATGGTGTTAGGGATGGTGGCCCGAACACACGGGCTTGGGCCTGGCTGGAGAGCGGAATTAATAGGTGGCAGTCTCTGCTCACAGCTCCGTGGTCCCTTGGAAACAGTGTCACTCCTGTACTAGCCCCAGCAAGCTTTCTTGTGGTCACCAAACCGCAGAACATTGTCCGTCCTGGGGGCTGGATTTAGCTTTGCCTGACACATTTTCTCCAGGATCCCTTATTTTTGTGTGTATTCAGCATCTTAAGCTTACCACAAAGAACGTATGCTCTAGACAGCCCACCTTGAGTGGTGTCTTCCCTTCCTCCAGCCTTCTTCTCCCTTCTGTCTCGAAACCCTGCTGTGGCTGCCTTCCACTTACTGAAAATGTCTTCCTCAGTTATCTCTTCCCTGCCCTACAGGACAAGTAAGAAGGCTAGTGGTACTTAGCCCAGCACTTGTTCCTAGGCAACCCATGGACCACAGTGGGTCTTCAAAAGGTACTTAATGAATGAGCAAGTTAAGACAATGTAAGGTCCATTTAAGCACATTTTAAAAGATGTGTGTGTGTGTGTGTGTGTGTGTGTGTGTGTGTGCGTGTGCGTGTGTGTGTGAATGTGGATTTGGGCACGTGCATACTGTGCCTGTGGATGCCAGAAGAGAGAGTCAGATCTCCTGGGAATGAGTTGCAGGCCCTTGTGAACCCACTGCTGACGTGGGTGCTGGGAACTGAGCTCTGATCCTTTGTAAATACAATATGCACTCTTAACCACTGAGCTTCTCTCCAGCCCCAGGACCTATTCAAGAAAAGCCTTTGTTTTATATAGGAGACTTAGAGAGGTTAAGAAGTTAAGAGGTTAAGAGGTTAAGAAGTCGCACAACATGTAAAAAAAGAAAATCGCTATTTTCTTCTCCTGGCTTCTTTTCTAAAGCCATTTTTCAGGCCACTGCGGGGGAAGAGGAGGCGTCACACTAGACCTTAGCTGGTATGCTATGAAAGGTTTTCTAGTCTAGCCACTCTATCAGCAAAGGCATCGGCGCAGCAATGACGCAAGATGCAATGACATGTTTGGAACAAGAATGGAAGGACACAGAAGCCCCCAGTCGTACCCTATGTCAATCACGGGGTGTGCAAGAAACCTGCTGTGACCCGCACAATCGGAAGGGCTGTGGCTCTTACCCTTGAACATTTGAATACCAGTTTCGAGCCTGCCCAGACACCACCTTTTACATTACATTCGTGGGCTTGCCAAGTGAGGCATGCACCCAATTTTGGTAAATGAAAGCTTGTTTTCTTTCGAATTTACTCATTCACCAATGGTTTATGTCGCTTGGCCCGCGTGGCAATGTTCCATCTACCAAGCTCTGGGGACAGCAGTGAAAAGCGTTTATCCACCACCCTCAACCCTGGGAGCTAAGTTGTTTGTATGAGAGAGAGAGCCCACCAAATGTGTAGAGCAAGTCCTCTGAAGGAAGTTAACAGGATAGACAGGCACAGACTGTAGGAAGCACTTAAACAAGGTTGCCAGGAGGGCTCTGCGAATGTCACAATGGCCTTTGCTCAGTCATTCATTCCTTCATGCAACAAGTAATTTGTCTGGGACCAGCTCATGCAGCAGTAACCCGAGGACAGAACCTCTAGCCGAGGGGTTTGCTTTTTCTACAAAGGACACTGACCTGTAGAGACAGACACACGCAGCACAGCACTTTACCACGTGAAGGTAAAATGAAGTAGAAAGAGGCCCAGAGTGCACTGATGGGCAGGCAGTGTCTCACTCCAACTACGAAGATGGGGTGCTCAGGTGAGGTCTGCCAGACCTGGGCAGTATAGGGCAATGAGTGACACACACGTATGAGAAACGATGTAGGAGTGTCAATATAGGACTCTGAGGACAATAAGGGGTGGCTCGGCATGTCCTCCCGTTAATGCAACAGCTATTTCCTGAGTATCTACTACGGGCTTGCAGCAGAAAGTACAGCAGGAGACGCAAGTGATGGAGGAAACGGATACCTGTCAAAGGTGAGAGGGCCCTAAGACAAAGGAAATAATGATGACAAGGGTGTGGATGAAGGAGGAAGAACTGCCCAGCGAATGTGAAGGACCTAGAGCATCCGGGACTGCAACCAAGGGGCAGTCGGGGAAGTAACTGAGTGCACATGGGGAAAGACTTTCTGGTGCCTCTAAGGACCCTGGTTTCTTATTACCAGAGACATGGCAGGCCATTGGAGAGCCGTGGGGACTTGATTTGTCTGTACCTCGCGCCCTCTGGTGGTTGTGTTGAGAATGCACTTATGAAAGAAGGAGGAGCCAGGACCTATGGATTTAGAGAATAAAGGCTTAGGGAAGACAGCAGCCTAACCCCTACCCCCACCCTAGCCCCTGCCCCAGAACACTGAGCAAGGTCTGGGTGCCATAGAGTGAGGATTCAGGGGCTAAATCCAGCAGGGAATCTGGAATGTATTTTCCGTATTGAAAAAAAAAAATAGCTATCAATACTAGGATCCACGATCCTTGGGCAAAGGGCTACCCACTCACACTTTCCTGTGCTGAGTGGACCTTTGTCCGCAGCGGGATTAACAGTGAGCTTTTTAAAGCCTCAACTAGAAAGATGCCTGATTTTTAAATAGCATTCCAATAGAGTTATAATTACTCAACACACAACCTCATGTGTATTTAACGACAGATGCGGCGATGACAGCATTCAAGTCCTACAGGGATAAGAAGCCCCACACTATCACTCTAGCTCCTGAGAGCGTTGTACTGGCTGCCTCATCACGCTCGCTCCAAGGACATTGCCTCATTTCTCGGCTGACCCACATTGGAAAAGGAGCAAGAGACCTAAGGCCTAAATAGAAACCTATTTAAGAACACACAAAGCTAAGCTTCAGTCCTTGCGATCCCACCTCTTCTACCCCTCTGTAGCCCGAAAGGAAGGGTCCATAGATTCACGTTACAAATTAATATGGCATTGCTTTGTGCGCCCCCCTCTCTCCCTCTCTCTCTTTCTTTCTCTCCCCGCCTCTTCCCTCCTTCTACCTCTCCCTGAAAATAAACATCACCTCATTCTGACCACACAGCATCCTTCATACCAGGCAGCCCAAGTGCCTGCTCATAGACTGGTTTATCTCTGATGGGTACATGGATGGGGCTCAAGTGATTCCTTTTTCCAAATATTAACAGCTAATCATGCAGCCAGCCGTAGCCACATGCTTGCTGACACCAGTAATTGTCTGCTTGTAGGAATCAGTGCCTGAGGGAAGCCAGAAGTGACACAGCTGAGCTTCTCTGAACACGCCATGTAGGCTACAGGGTGACACATGGGGCTGCTTGCTGGAAGCTGTGAGAGGGGAGATTCCACCACCGTCTACCTCTAGTCGCTGGTCCTGAGGTGAGGTCCTCATGGCGTCTTTGGGAATTTTATATGTGTGGCGCAAGTGGGGGATGGAGTAAAACTGACCTGAGGATTTTGTGTCCGGGTTAATTTAATTTCAAAGCTAAAGCAGTCACGGTCACAGCTAATGGCTCCAAAAACCATATGAAATATAGTTATCTGATTTTGAGGAAATCATTCTCTCAGGTCATATTGGAAGCGGGACCCAAGGCATGCTCGGGAGAATAATGAACTCCCAAATAATTCCACATCTTCATTTGTAGACTTGGGAAGAGGTGATATTGGAGAGCAGCAGGGGTCTTGATGATGATTCCTGATTAGCCCCACTGGTATTGCTACTAGAGATGGGAGATTGTCAGTGGAGAAATGTTCCTGGCTGTATTCAAACAAAATAGGTGAAGCAAAAGAAGGCCAAAGTGGTTCCATCATGCTGGTTTTGAAGACAGAGGGAGGGGTCATAGCCTAACAAATGTGGGCAACCATTGACCAGAGGAAGGAAGGGATTTTGTCCGAGAAACCTGAGAAGGAAACAACACTCT
This sequence comes from Chionomys nivalis, assembly GCF_950005125.1. Taxonomy (NCBI): domain Eukaryota; kingdom Metazoa; phylum Chordata; class Mammalia; order Rodentia; family Cricetidae; genus Chionomys; species Chionomys nivalis. Next base: position 19,884,608 of record NC_080092.1, read on the forward strand.
TAACTCCTTGACCTTTGGCTCCTCTAACTCCATTCCTGTACACAGAACCACAGTCACATTAAATGTACAGTTTAAAGCCAACATTAGGGGCAGCTGGTCACTAACAGGATTGGTGAAATTAATACTGAAGATTTTCAGTTGCTTTGGGCACAAAAGGCAAACATTCTGCAACGTTTCACCGCCCTTCATTATCCGGTGTGCTTATAAGATTTTCCTAAATAACAATAGTGGAGCATAGGAACGAATCTTGCCCTATGTGGAAACTGGAGTTAGGAGCAATATCAAGCAAATAACAAACAAAAGGTCTTCAGGCTGGCGAGACTCCCAATCTTACAACCTATCAGATTAAGAGAGAGCTGGCATACTAACATGCTTTTAAAAGTGAAGTAATTGGGCAACTAAAATACAGGGGTGTATATGCTAAATACGCATGCTTCTTTCCCACCAAACTGCCATTTGTTAGAGCTTATTGTGTGTATCGCACGACACGCGCTGAGCTTCTAACTCTTCTGAGTAATGCATATTGCATGCGAGTAACTAAGGAAATTTAGGGCAGTGCTATAACACGTAAACAATAATAAATCACCACCTTCCCCCCTCTGAGCCTCTACTTTCACTCAAAAGTACTAATATTAGCCCAACACCTCTACTTAAATTATGGCCTCCCATTCAACCAGAGAGTATCCATTATTCTCGCGCTCTCTCGAATGCATTGCCTAAAAACGATGCACCGAAATAAATACATGCAATATTTCTGAGGGGAAAATGCAGGCGAACAGAACCCGTTTACAAACACAGCAATCAGACAGGAGCATCTGCTGGAACCACTTACTTAGAAGAGGGGTGGGGAGACTCACTTAAGGATCCACAATAAATCCACTCCACCAAATGCAAGTGGCTGCCTTCCGAGGAAGTGGCTGCACCCACATCTGGGCATATGGATGAGACTGCTTAGGCTTTTGTCATGACAGCTAGAACTAGGGACTAGAACGTTCTCTGGTTTCATCACCCCTCCAGCTGGCTAACTGGATTCTCTGTCACCGTGTCATCTTCTAGGCTTTCAATGTTTTTAAAAAAATAGATGTGGGTAGGTTTGAGTTTTCACTGTTTTTGTTAACAATTTAAGGTCAACTAAGTCCACTATTGTCATAGAAGTAATTAATAATTGGCCACCCAAAAGCAGTTTCTACAGAAAAGACTAGGTTAGGAACTGTTGCTCCATGTTTGTGGTACAGTAGTAATGCATGGAAAGTTGGTTTGGTAATGCCTTCCCTTTGGGGACTTGGGGGTACAGTGCAATGGGCAAGTTGATGAAAATTGGCTGGACACAAAGAGTCACCAAATGATTGGGGTTTATAATTTCCCTTATTGAAGCACAATTATCCCCTACAGAAAGTACAGTCATCATTCAAAATCTGTGAGAGACTGGGAGACCGATATCCACTCCATGGGCGCTCACAGTCTTACATGGAATGACAGTATTTTCCAAGAACCAATGTGCATCCTCCCAGATGCTTGCTGTCATTGGTGGATCACATCCAAAACCTAATATAGAATGAGTGATACACAAATCATTGCATTGGATTGTTGAAGACCTAATGATGAGAGATCTATACATGTTAAACCAATCTGCGAAGTTTGTGGAGATGCTTCTATTTTCTATGTTAATAAGTTATATACCTCTATTACCTTGGCTGATCCAGTCCATGTATGTAGGGCCCACAGATATGCAGCCTGCAGGGACAGAGGCTGGCCTTACAGTACTACCCAGCAGCGTGTTGGCAGAACTCAGTTTAAGAAGCTGATTTTGAGCAAAACTCTTTATCCTGCATAGCTAACCTTCTGAGCCATGACTTCTCTGCCTTGGGTGGCAGGTGGTTTGGAGGACCATCCTGTACACATCAGGTCATTTAGCAGTCTTCCTGTAGTATATATCCACCAGACGCCAGTCACTGCCTGCCCTTCAAACACAACGACATCCAAACCCTGCCTCTGGACACAACCTAAGCTCTCTCGTGGTAGTGGTTGGGGCAACACTGCTACTTGGTGAGAACCAGCATTTTAGAAGACCTGCACGGGGAAGCAGAAGCCTCTCTTTTGCATATCCTACTGCAAATATTTTGGTTGCTGTGCTTTATATATGTTCTGCTAGTTAGAATACCACACTTAGACACCAGCCACACTTAGGCGATTTAGTGCCTGTCATTCTGCAAGCATTCTCAGCTCATCAAACATTCATTTCACCTTTCCTCTCTCCAGAAACACAGCCCGTCCCTCTGGAAACCCAGCTCCAGATGTTCAAACTTTCCGTTCGTTCTCCAGGATCCTCAGGGCTCAAACCCTTAGGACATCTTCTCATCCCCCGGCACTGTCCTAAAATCTTAATCCTTGTCCCCAAAGAGAATTGTTTCTATTTAGTTCTTTGCAGCATGTCACTGAAACCAGGGGTATTGATCCAAGGAAAGAACATGGCGTCGTGGGGACTTCATAAGCATGTGGGCCAATCAATTTCAAAAAATGGTCCCAATGCGGAGTCTACCTGGAAAGGCGATGCATGTTTCATTAGCAACTGCCAGCTTCCTTCTTCCCTTCCAGTTCACTGCATTTCCAACCTGTTCTCGCTCTCTTTGGAGAATCCCTTCCATCTTTCTTTGGTTTCTATGTAACAGCAGAAGGATGCTGCAGGATGTAAAGACATCTCCCTTGCCTCAGCACCAGGAAAGCTAGACACCATCATCGGGACTTCTTGGGGGACTGCACATCCTCACTGTTTGCCTGAGTTTTACAAAGTCTGTCTTTAATTCATATGCAAATAAGCTGAAAAATGGGGCAGAGTCTCACCATGGTGCAGATTAAGGAAGCTGGGACTCAGAAAGGTTGAAACATCAGTGGTAACCAGATTGGCAGACGGTTAAGAAGGAAAAAAAAAAAAAAAAGGAATGCAAGCTACAGATGTAGTTTACACGGAGTTTCCTTACTGAAGCCAGCAAGATGATTCTGGAAAGTTGACTCATCCTAAAAGGTGCAGAAGTCCTGATCTTTACACTCTGATTTTCCCACCATACAATGGATACAATAGTTCAGACATCAATCATCACACGTCCTGTCCAGGAAACAACAAGGTGAGCTCCATCCCTTACTGAGGGTTAAGCAAGCCAGGGGATCTGCGATACCACCAATGTTCATCCTCGATGGGATCATCCCAAGAGACTCTTCGCTAGTGACTTCATATAAACTGTCATGCTGAGGGAGAGGGCCTGGTGTGATGGCCTGGCAGTAGAGACCGAGACAGCCACTGAACAGCTGGGATTCACCCCTCCCTGGCCCTTCCGCGAGGCCAAGGAACAGGACGCAGTTTACCAGGCAAAAAACTGAGCCTTGTTTTAGAGAGGCCCTTAGAGCAGACAAGGAAATGGAGAACGGAGTCATTCATAAAGAAATGTCAAAAACAGACCAGAGCAAACTGGTCCCATGCTCTCCAAGTTTTTCTACACAGGGGAAGTTCAAGTCCTCAAGTTATGATGGATGGGGTCAACATGTCCCCTTTGGGTCAGGAAATAAAGGTGACTGTATATCTAAAATAGAATAGATAAATGAATGCTAGATGTTCAGACTTTTAGACTGGCCCAGACCTTGAAAAATCACTGATTTAAACTAAAAATGATTTTGGGAATTACTGCTGCTAGCATCTCAAAAGACAAGAAGACAGGGAGCCAGTTTACAAACACAGGCGAAAGAGCTTCTGAGTACTAATTGGAGTGCATTATAGTGTTTCAGAACGAGGTAGTGTCTGTGAGCAAATGGTCAGGTTCTCTTCCACAGACATTGCTGCCCTTATTCCGACTGTCCTGGAACTCCTTCTATAGACCAGGCTGGCCTCGAACTCACAGAGATCCAACTGCCACTGCCTCCCGAGTGCTGGGATTAAAGGTGTACACCAACCACTGTCAGGCCACAGTCCATATTCCTTTTTTAATCCCCACTTGTAGATTCAGAAATTGAGTCTCGGAGAGGCTCCCCAAGGGCACAAAGCCTGTCAATCACACAGCTTCGATCATTATCGGGAGCTCACACTGAAGGTCATGTTCATTTCCTTTGCTAAGTCCATCAAGCAGGAAGGGAAAATACTGCTTCTTCGAGAACTAGAGAAAGAACTTTTGTATTTTAAACACTAATAAAACCTCAAAAGAGATGAATGACATAAAACTATAGCATTCTAGCTGAAATGAATAAGCATTCAAGGAGGCAAATAATTCAGAATATGAAGAATGTGCTGATAAAATCATTCAAATGCAATTCATGGGTTATTTTAGGCTGTTTGAGAATATGTTCAACCTCCTTCACAGCCATCTTGGAGGATTTCAAATGGGGGAAGGGGTATCAGTTTGGGGTTGAACATAAGCATTCAAAATACTAAATTGGGGACTAGAGAGACGGCTTAACAATTAAGAGCACTGGCTGCCCTTCCAGAGGACTGGGGTTCAATTCCCAGCACTCACAATGCAGTTCTGTAACTCAGCGCCATGGGATCTGGCACCCTCACAGAGATATACAAGAAAGCAGAAACACGAGTGCACATCAATTTTAAAAAAAAAAAAAAATGCCAAGGTGAAGGTCAAGTTAAAACACGTGAATGAAGCCTACTGGTTTTGGTAGTGCAGAAAAACGTGCAAAAGTCAAGTAACTAGGGCTGTGAGTAGTTGTTACTCACTGGGTATCATGAAGGACTTCTTATCCATCTATCCTCCAGGTTTCTGGATTATGGGCATGGTAATGGCCTTCAGAAAGGGTGTTCATACAGTCTGCAGACCCTCCCTCTCTCCTCAGTCTCCACCAGATTCCCAGGACTCAAGCGAAGCCGAGACTCTATTTTATTTTTGGCAGTTTCACTGGAAGCTGGTCAACTCACTTCACTTATTAAAAACATAAATAAAGCACACTGTTTTTATTTTATTTATTCTATGAAAGAAGTCACTTCCTAAGCTCCTCACCTCTGGCACATACTACATTCCAAAGGGTCTCCTGACCCAAAGGGCCATAATCGAGACGTTACATAAATACAAACAGTAAAAACCAAGGAGTGAAATGACTCTTCATGCCAACCCGCGTCAGCCCCTTGCTGATGGAAACTCGGATCTTGGTGCAGACTCTCAGATGAAAGGAGCTGGGTGATGTGTACTCCACAGACATGACAGGACAAGGAGAGGTGGGTGGCACTGGGAGAGATGAAAGCAGACACAGACAGAGGAGCAGATTGCTGGAGAAGGCATGAATGTTAAAGAGACACCTTGGGAGCCTCCAAATCCACTCCATCATCAAGCCCACGGGCTGTGTACTCGAGGCTGCACGACAGAGCCATTGTTTCTACTACAGAGGCCCTCCACGCTCTTCTGTGTTCCTGGGTTAATGTGGCAAGCATCGGGTCACATTCCTGTGTGGCCCAGTAGAAGCCCAAGCTGGCAACACACAGTGTTGACTAACCGTGGGGTTGTTCAACAGCTGGAACAGTTTTCCTTCACTCCGAGCTATCTCTACCCACTTCAGTTCCTGCAACAACAACAACAAAATGTCTCCTCCAATTTCTGGACTTCCATATTCTGTCTTCAAAATGGTTCCCTTTGAAACGTTTACAAGGGACGTTAATGCTTACGGAAACGGAGAAGTTGGAGAGATGGCTCAGACAATGAAGTGCCGTTGCTCAGGCACTGGGATCTGAACCCACGGGAAGTCAGGTGTGGTCTTACGTGCTTGTGAACTCAGTGCTTGGTAAACAGGGACAGGTAGATAAGTAGAGCTCACTGGCCTGCCAATCGGGCCTGTTTAGACCCAGATTCTACTGGAAGACAGAAAACCAAAGCAAACAAGTTGCAAAACAAACAAACAGTTACAACTACCTCACTTGTTCTGAATACACAGACTCTGTATGGAAAAGTATGTGAAATTAATTGAAAATATAAATTGATGTAATTTTAGAGTCTTCAGAAATGCTTTCTCAATACTAGCAATCTTGGATGGATTTTGTGGCAAATTTCTATATTTATAACTACAAAGTCAAAATATCTTCTTGTTCAAGATATCTAAAAATGGGCTGGCTGTTGTGGCCTCTCCAGTCTCTTCCCATCTGGGCTCCTAGAAGCAGTATCACCAATGAAGACGTCTTGAAAAATATTCAAAGAAATAGGTAGCCATTACCTTTTACCAAAACATTCTTATCTGCTTGGATCCATCATCCCAGCTATATGGCTTTGACCAATTTTGTTCCTCTGTCAAGTCAGCCTGTTTCACCTGGTCTATCACGCCAAGCTGAATTCTTCCGGGTCTCCTAACCCTGACTTTTTCCATCACTTTCCATTCTACTCTATTCCAGGTATGACATCCTATAAATGTCCCTAGTTTTCCTTTCTAAGACTACGAGATCATTGAGGTCAGGGGCTACATCCAAATCTTCGCAGTATCCAGAGGCTCACACTGAGTCCCACTAACAACAGAACAATTGAGGAGTAGGTTTGAAAACAGCACGCCGTTCATACACCAGCAAGCTATCTTGGAAGTCAGTTCCTCACCTGTCATGATTTTTGGATCCTACCCACCTCTGCACATATGCTGCAGTGTCAGGTAATGGAGAGCATTTCAGAGGTATGTGTTTGGGGAGCAGAGACAGGAGCAGTTAATGAAGTATGCAAAGAAGAACCTAAGGACCTCATAGACTTTGAGCGGGCAATGTTTCCTAGGCTTACCTCTGAAGTTGATATCCTTCCTACATCAGACTTTGAGAAAAAAAAAATTTCCCATTACAGTCACGCATGGCTCAATGATGAGGACACACTCTGAGAAATGGGCTTGTAGGGTGATTTTGTCAGCATACGGCCATCTCAGAGTGGATTCACACAGAAAGACTTGGTGTGGGCTGGGCACTCTGCAGAGCCTCTTGATGTGGTCAGAAGATGAAGTAAGCACGAGGCACTTGAGGCTGAGACTAGGGCAGTGTGGGAAAACTGCTCACAGTAAACACTTTTTGTACGTGGTGAAAAAGTACATTGTAAAAATCCGAATTAAAAAAAGTATGCAAAGCAGTAATACAGTCATGTATTATCAAGCGTTATTACTAAGCACAATCATTCAAGTTATGCTTCCCCATGGCTCTTGGTGCTGTAGGTGCATTTATTTCAGTGTCACCAAAGACATGGTGCTATGGCATCTGATGGCTACTTTTGTTTTTTTGTTGTTGTTGATGTTTTTTTGTTTTGTTTTTGTTTTTGTTTTTGTTTTTAGAGACAGAGTTTCTCTGTAGCTTTGGTGCCTGTCCCGGAACTAGCTCTTGTAGACCAGGCTGGCCTCGAACTCCCAGAGATCTGCCTGCCTCTACCTCCCGAGTGCTGGGATTAAAGGCGTGCGCCACCACTGCCAGGCTGTGATGGCTACTTTTAATTGTCAACTTGATACCATCTAGAGTCACTCAGGAAGAGAGTCTCAGTGAGAGACTGTCCAGATGAGGTCAACCTATGAGCATGTTGGTGGGGGGGGGGTTATCTTAATTATATTAAGTGAGGCAGGAAGACATGTCCACTGTGGGCAGTAACATCCTCTAGGCAGGAGAGCCTGAGCCATTAGGTGTATAGAAAATAGCCCAACAGCAGGCATATGTAATGCATTCCTCTCTGCTTCCAGGCTGTGAATGGAATGTGGCCATCTCACCCTCCTGCTGTGTGACTTCCTTGCAAGGATGTCCTGTGGCCTGGAACAATGAGCTGAAATAAACACTTTATCTCCTGAGTTTTTCCATCAGGGAATTTTTATTGATGTGGGATTCCCTCCGTATTCTATGGATATATTGTTATTACCATTGGCTATTAAGAAACTGTTTTAGTCAATGGCTTAGTAGAGTAAAGCCAGTGGGAAAGCTGAACAGAGATATAGGGAAAAAGTAGGCAGAGTCAAGGAGATGCCATGTAGCTGCTAAAGAAGAAAGATGCCAGCCGCTAACCAGAACCTTACCAGCAGGCTACAGCCTCGTGGTGATACACAGATGGGAATGGGTTAATTTAAGATGTAAGAGTTAGCTAAAAATATGCCTAAGCTATTGGCCAAACAGTGCTGTAATGAATACAGTTTCTGTGTGATTATTTGTGTCTGGGAACCTGGGAAATGAATGAGTAGTCTCTACATTTTATCACAGTAACAGAAACAAAAATAGGACCACATCACACTACCACAGCAGTAAGTCACAAGTCATTTTTAAACTCCATCACTATCTTAAGAGACCAAAAATAAAAGCACATACATGCAAAACATACAATTTAAAATATGCTGGGTGGGGTACCTTAATGGTAGAGCGTTTACTTATCACATGCCCAGATTCAATATCCAGCATCAAACATCAACATCTAAAACCCTACACATGGTTACACCTCTGCTGATGGAGAAAAGGCTTTGTGAGATGTTCAGTTCCATGCCCCTCGCTTATTAAAACACAGGCAACCTGCGCCAGAAGGTGAGGCCAAGACGGCCCTTGCTTCCTTAGGGTTAAGCTTCAGTGATTTGATGTTCCCTCTGCTCAGGCAGGTTATAAAAGCTTCACATTGTGTGCATGGGACAGCTCATTCACCTTGTGGATAAATAAATCCAGGTCTTGTCGCCAGAGATATCATATTCATAACAGTTTTGAATGATATCATGAAGGTCTCAATATTGGGAATGTTGATGAGGAGAGAGGAAACGAGGAAATATTAGCAAATGGAAATGTGTAGGGGGAAGACAAGAAGAAAAGGGTATGAGGAGGTGTGTGGGAATGCCTTCATGCATGTGCATATATACGCGTACATGAGTATGAACATGTATCCTTGAATAGGTGTGCATACATACTTGTGAGTGCATATGCATGTATTTTGTATACCTATGATGATGTAGAGTGTGCCTGAGTTCTGTTTGTGCAAATGCATAGGTGGACGTGCATGCGAATGAGGTATAGAGTGTGTATATGCCTGAGTTTTGTGTTGTACATGTGTGTGAGCTTTTATATGTATGGGGCTATAAAGTATGTGCATAAACTTGTGCACCTGTTTGTGGGTATACATTCATGTATGTGTGCTTGAGTATATAAACACATTTACACATGATGGGGCATAGAGTGCATGCATATTGTGCTTAAGGTTGTGGGTGTGCTATGCCTGTGTGAGCTTTTGTGTTGGTACACAAGATCAGTATGTACTCATGTCCAAACTAGTACAGTGATTCACCAGGAAGATGGTATAAGCCAAATTAAATAGGAAGCTGCAACTAGAGGGCTCTCAGCCAGCTTTGGCACAGAAACCCACGGGGAGCACTACAGCATGGGAGCTAAAAAGCAGCTTCCTGACTGCTGGGCTGTTGACTTGGCACCTTACACCCATGTTATATCTTAGAAAAGAAGAAAAATAACATCTTCATAAAGGGTAGAAACATAGCAGAGACTCAGGGAATTTAGGACGCTTTAGTAATCACAGATAAGAAGCAGGCACATTTACTGGAAGATACACACTCTGTCTTATTCATTCTCGGATGCCATTAAATAAACACACATGCACATGCACACAGACACATACAGGTATACATTTGTACAGAAACATAAGCTGTGAACACCTGAGATACGAAAATACTTTTGTAGACTCTCTTAGGTTTTGGTATGCATACTCAGATGTTTCCAGAAAGAAGACACTGAAATCCAGGCCCAGAGTGTGCCCATATTTAATAAGGGGAATATGGGCACGCTAACACATCTGGGTGTCTGGGGAAAGAAATATTTTGTCATTTTAGGCTCGCAAATTGTTTTCTTCACTCAACCCCTACTGGGGCAGAACACTGAAAAATAGATTCTAATTTCCTCACGTCTGGATTCATGTTTTATTCCATGTTCAGGAAAGCCTCTTTAGTCACAGGCTTGTGTTTTCTTTTTGTGTTTCAGACATCACTAAAGCATGCATATAGTTTGAATAAGACACCAAGCAAAGCCACAAAGCCAGTTCCTAAACCAAGAGATTCTCAGAATCCTAAACCGAGGCATCCCAGGAGCCGCCTCTCTATAAAAAGGGAGGTGATTTTTTTTTTAACAGAGAAGATTGTGACATGATTATGGAAATCATAACATAACGAACTATACAACTGCTACATATTTAGAATAGGAGAAGTAACTCCAAAAAGTAAAAGCCCTTTGCTTACTGCACTGGAAGACCCTATTGGTTTGATTCACATTTCCATATTCACATTTTGGAAATCAGCGTTAAATTTTCATTGTACATTCAATTTCTCCTTGACCCTCTTAGGTACAAAACAATCATATAATTGATAACACCTGTAAACTTGTTCATGTGTAATACAAGGTAAAAAGGGGATTTTGAGATATTAATAATTTTTGACTTTCTGACATGCAGAATTATTCTTTAAAGGTAGCAATTCACTGGCTGAGGCTGAGGAATGGAAGTGCAGCCTCATTTGGGGGCTAATTAAGATGGAGCTGATTGAAGCTTAACCCACTTCGTCTTGTCCTGAGGTAAGGATGAGTGGAGTTTAGTCCTTCTCATAAGAGAGCACTGTTAACAAGCCAAACCCTTTTCCCTGGATACAAGGAGGATTAAAAATAACAAAACGAATTGGTACCACAAATAAATTTTAAACAATGTATTGAAAAACAGTAGGCATACACACTAGGTCAAGGCTCATTTGGGGAAAATTAAAAACACCCCCTCTTTCTCTCTCTCTCTCTCTCTCTCTCTCTCTCTCTCTCTCCTTCCTTCTTTCTTTCCTTCTTTTCTTAACTTTCCCTCCCTCCCTCCCTCTTTCTTTCTTTCTTTCTTTCTTTCTTTCTTTCTTTCTTTCTTTCTTTCTCTCTCTCTCTCTTAATTTTTCTTTTCAAACTAAGAGAAAGAGCAGCAGGGGTAGGAAGAGCTGTAGAATGTGGATAGCCCAGTTAAAGATCTCTTGTTTGTAGGACCTTGATATTCAACTCTACCTGCAAGGATGGGTGATCAGTGGATGGCTAAGGTGGAAAAAAAGACTAGCGGCATTAGGAGAGAGAAAGGCTTCCATGAAGAGGAGAAAAACAAGGTTGAGTGACCGTGGGTAAACTAACTGATTTCACAGACATCTTTCCAGAGAGCTGGCACGGAACAAAGAGTTGGCCCGATGTAAGGAAGATGGTAAGCCATGTGAGTGTAGTGAAAAGTCACAGGGCAGAGATGGAAGCTGATGTAAAGAAGGCAGCTGGAAATATTGGCTGAAGAGATGGAGAGATGGACTAGCTGTTGGGCATGGGAGAGCCAGTGTTCTAGAAACCATGGTGCCAAAGGCCTGGCTCTCTCAGTAAGACTCTTCAGTTGGAATGAACATCAGTGAGCTTTTTTCTGATATGGACAGAAATCTAATACTTCTGCACTCACCACCCCAGAGCTCAAAGCAGGCCAGTCATCTCTGGTGCATTCTCTCCCCTACTTACTGAAGCAGGGTTCAGCAGCTGGCCTCACTAATACTCCCTCCTAAATATTCCCATCTGCTTTTCCTCATCTCCAGTGCGACAGTGACTGGACTGGTGGGCAATCCCTAAGGATCATTTTCAGGTTTGGCTCTGAGTATAGGATTTGCCACTTCCTGACTGTGAGTCTTCGAGTTGGGTAAAAAGACATCTCTCTAAGCTGGTTTCCTCTTCTGTAACATTGGAACCTGGTATCATGGAATCAATCCCTCTGGGGATTGACTAAAATGGCCCAAGAGAAGCACCCAGTGCTACTTACGATACAGGAAAAGCATCCCTAGATAACTGGGTGCTGTAGTGCTACTCTTTCCGCCTCAGTTCAGATCTTTACCATCTTCTCACCAGATCGCCAGATCTCACCAGATCGCCTCCCATCCTTAGCACGTCTTCATCTTAAACTTGTTTGCTGTATGTCTGCTGTGGCGATCGTCATTGGCCATGCCACTCCATTTGCTGGAAACCTCTCAGAGGTCTCCCAGTACCCTAAGACTGTTGTCTTGATTTATGACTCTTGAGAATCTACCCTTCCCTGCTTCCCACCCTGACTTCCTCCTCCGTGCTCCAGTCATTCTGGACTGGTCTTTCCCAGAAGACAATGGCCACTCTTGGGTCTGCCATGTCCCTATCTCTGGACAGAAGCTTCTTCTGTCATTTACATTCACCTCTTATCATTCCCTGTGCTCCTGTGACCATTGTGTGTGTGTTTGTGTGTAGGTGAGTGTGTGCATGTGTGTGTGTGTGTGTGTGTATGTGTGTGTGTGTGTATTTCCTTTTTTAGAGACTGAAAAACCTCTTCAAAACAAAGGCTACTCTGGTCCCTTATATAGTGTGTGAATTCACTGTGTCTTTGTGTTTGCATGTATATACAGGTGTGTGTGTGCATGCATGTGTTGTGTGTGCACATGTGTACATACATTAATTGAGCAGAATTCAAGAGAATATGCTAATGATAGCATTTTGCATTTTGAGTAATTATCACTGTTGTATTTAGGCACAAGGGAAGTTTGATTATAATCAGTTACCCTCACTTTCTCTTCCTTCATTTGGTATTTTTAAGTTCCTGTATCACTCATCCTTATCCCAAGTATATCTTTTGGGATGTGTAACTGATAAGAATGGCTCTGTCTCTCTACCAGTTTGAGAGTCCATTAGCCTCCTTTCTACATACCCGTCTTTTTGTTCTGGAAACAATTAGAGAACCTACAGACGTTTGAACAAGTTGAGCCCAAATGAATAAATCTCATGTGCTCTCTCTTTCTCCTTTCCTCCCTCTCCCTTTCTCCCGCTCTTTGTCTTGATCTCTCTAGCATTTTTGCTCTTGTTTTCTCTCTGATTTTGAACCACTAATAGTCATTGCCAGTTTCTAAAACAGGAGGAAAAGTGTGGGCAGTCAATAGTCATATTCTGCCAAGTGGACCATAGACTAAGAAAAGCAGCTTTGCAAAGAGAGGAGATGGAGGGAGATATCTAGGGACGAAGGCATCCCAAGGCAGCTGGACAGAGGGCTTGTCCCAAGTGCCAGCTTTCTCTCACTCTGGCTGTCATGATGCAAGAACAAGCGCCAATTAGAGCTACCCTGTGGACAGCTCCCATCCTGGCTTTTACTGGAGTTTTACTCTCCTAAGTGTTGTGGACACTGGAGTTAAGTATATATTTATATTCTGCCATGACTACCCAGCTGTCAGGAAAGAGACAACACGTTTAGCATCCAAAATGGCCTGGATGCACTGACGGGATTACATGAAATGAAATTCAAATAAGATAGATACAAAAAAATTACACTTAGGAGAGGAAAAATAAATTCTATAAAAACTAAATAGGAAAGTGCTGGGGAGAAAATTACGGTAGAAAATCAAATAACCTGGGGATAAAAGAATACCACCAGTGAACTCACACTGGGGGAGAGGGCTGACTGCAAAGCAGGTGAGGGACTCAGTCACAGGTACACGTGACTAAGGGGGCGTGGTCAGGGAAAAGTGTCTCCTTTCTTCTCACCCCTGGGAGCTGCCTCTAGAACTCTGGAGATGGGTTCCGGGACCACAGCTGGATTCAGGTTCTGATGATCAGGGAGGGGTGCAGAGGGCTTACAGAGTTAAGCTCGATTTCTGAAGAGAGGAGGAAAGTGCTCCGTTGACCCAATTTAGGGGGAGACAGAGAATGCTTTGGGGTATCTGCTCACTCCAAATAAAAACATAGCATTTGTATGGAAAAGGAAATCATGTTTTTTACTCATTTTATATTTATAACCTACACTTGTGTTTTGCTTCATGTCGTATAAAATGCTGTGACACACAGGGTCGCAGTCGACCAAGGCCAGTAACCTCAATTCTATAGCACAACACAGCAATTGTGCATTTGCCGTCCTTTGCAGGACAGTGCACGGTGGTAGGCAAGGAAGGGAGGGGACCTCTAGCCCAGGCTCCTTCCTGGGAACTCATTCCCTTGCAGGTCCTTTACCCGAATTCTCAGCAGCTCTGACGCTGGTGTGTAAAGAGACAGATGTAGGACCATCCTGTTGAAGATTTATTTTCTGTATATGGAAGCGATGGGTTCCATTTTTACAGTGCATTCTACTCCATAGAATGGCGACACATGGCAGCCACACCTAAAGTCAACTGGCTTGAAACTATGACCCAGCTGCTTTGTTTGCCTAAGAGAAAGGGAAAATGCTTTGGTGAACAGCTATACAGCCTTGCCAGCTGCACGGTACAATTCTATGCTCATTGACTGTCCCCAACCTAAAAGTACACATATCAAACATCAGTGCACACAAATACAGCAAACAGTACATGCTTATTATATGTACATATTATTTGGTCATAAGATAGAACAACTTTCTCTGCTCTACTCTCTCTCTTCCTTACTTTTACTCTCCATCCCTAGCCCTGAAACTTTGCAAATTTCCAGGTCAGAATGCATTTTTTAAATTATGATAAGATGGTTTTTTTTAGTGGTAAATACTGAAAGGGAAGATTTTGAGCCCACACTAACCCTCCTAATCAAATTTGGGTGCCCTGATTCTGCGGCAAGGGTATGGAACTCTACTGAGTGCAACACTGGTGATCGCTTAATAGCAATAAGCAACCACTGAAGGGAAGGGCATATATGTTAATGCAAAAGAAGAATTACTAAGACCATGACTTCTTACAGGAGTCATTCTCAAAAGTTTAAAATAATAGAGATAAGTCTGAATATGCGTTTACGTTTCTTGCAATCTTCATTTTAATGAGATCAGACATCAGGATGTCATATTCATCTCAAATCAATTCACTCCTAATTGAAGACAAGATTGACTTGTCCAGCTAACCCTAGACTACATATTAGCATCCCATGAACTGATATATACGAGGACAATAAGGGCATCCTGATCACACACAGAAGAGCAGAAGACTCTGGGTACTATGTGTTCCTTGGCACCATGGCAAACTGTAGATAATTTTCTGATTTTGGTCAGTCTCTGGATACTAGCTTCCTAGATGGCAAGCATCTTCTTTACAAGCCGTTGTTACAACTGAAGTAGACAGGAGGGCACTGAAGAGGCTGCAGCTCTCTCGGGTGCATATTTATCTTTGCTCTATTCCAGCAGCTGACACCACGGCCTCATTGATCACAGCAGTGTGATTACTTGAGATCCTAGGCAGCATTCAGGATTGGGTACAAGGGTATCTCCAAGTTTATTATGCGCTAAAGTACATGCTGTTACTATTAGTGCATTCTTAAACTACTTTGCTGAGGTATGAAGACATGCAAAAGGCTGAATATATTTAATGCACACAACTTGATGAGTTTGGAAATAGGTCTGCACTGTGGAACTATCACTACAATCAATACTATAAACATATTGGCAGCAATTTCTTGGATATGGCCCCAAAAGCATAGGCAATAAAAGCAAAAAATAGACAAGTCGAATACATCAACTTAGCAAGCTTCTGCACAGAAAAAAAAAAAAAACAAAACAATCAACACAATGAAAATGCAATCTAAAGTAGGGGAAGAAACACTTATAAGACCTGCAACTGATAAAGGCTTAATATAAAAAAAAAAACAAGCAAGACTCACAACTCAATAGCAAAGCAAATCTTAACGCACTAATAAAGAAATAGGCAAATGCACCTATTTTGATGTTTGTTTAAAGAAGATTCATGAATTCAAGGCAGGCACACAGAAAGAGACCAAATATCACTAATCCATCAGAGAAATGTTAATGGGAACCACAATGAGATATCACCCCTGAAGTAGGAGGTAGTGACTTTTTTTTTTTAAAAAAAAAAGATAAATTTAGAGAAGACTGTGAAAAAGAACCTTTGTAAACTGTACTTAAGAATGTGTGTAAACTGGTACAGCCATTGTGGGGATTGCAGAGATTCTCAAACACTGAAAATGGAGTTGCTTCATGATATAGTGAGCTCAGCTCTGAAGAGTACTCAAAAGAATTAAGATCAGGGTTCTGAGGGGGTATCTGCACCCCAGTGCTCACTTCAACATGATTCATAGTGACCAGGATATGGCAGGAGCCTAAAATGTCCAGGAACAGCAAGGAAAATGTGGGACATGTGTCCCTGGGTTGTTATTCAGCCACAAAGGGAGGGATTATGTCATTCGTGGCAGCTTGGATGAACCTGGAGAACATTATAGTAACCTATTCCAGAAACAGAAGTACAAATAATCCAGGATTCCTCTTATAAACCATGGCTGAAATAGTCGTGCTCATAGAAGCTGAGACAGGACAATCGGGAAAGAGTGAGAAATGGGGAGATGGTGACCTAGAAGATACTGTTTCAAGTTGTGAAACTTGGTCATTTTAATAACAGCTCTCTACATTAGATCCCAGTCACTTCTCTGCGCGGATGAAGAGAAGCCCTTGGGGAACTGGCCTGAATTGGATGGACTAACTTCTAGGCGAGGGCGAGGGCCATTCATACTCTCCCTCCTACTGAAGCTAATAAGCAAAACTTTACGGTCCACCTGCTCTGAGCTTTACATCCAGAGATGAATTTCCGAGCAGACAAGGCACAAGGAGGATGCCCTACCAGGAAAAGGCACGGATGCATTATGAAGCTCTATCCAGAATAGTCGAAGAAATAAGACAAACACACACAGTTTTATCCCTCTTAGTCTATATTTTTGAGATATAATATTATAAGAAGTCAAGGTCGTGGTCTTAATAATTATTCTACCTGTCCATCCATTCGATGGTTGTACATTGATTTTAAATGATTGATTGCCTATTTTGTGCTCAATAGAGCTCTACATCGATGCCCACAGAATTGTGACAACCACATATGCTTAAGAGGATGAGCAGGGGCTCAAAATTTTCTGTTTGCAGGGAAAACAATTCATTTCTTCTCTCACCCGGATGCACAAAAAGCCCAGGGATAGGCAGAGCACAGCAAGGGTTTGTCTTCTGAGGGCGTTCCTACAAACTCGAAGCAACACATAGCTTGACAATGACTTTTACCAGCTTGAAACTGTTCAACCTCCATTGTCAATAATTCATTTCTCAGAGCTGACATGAAGCAAGAATCAATGTACCCAGTCCCATCTGCCTCCCTTCTACTACTTCCCCATTCCAAACACATGCTTGTTTCTGTACCTACAGGGTCACTTGCCTGTGTCCTAGACAAAAGCACAGAAGACATCATATTTTCTTGAGCATCAAGAATCACAAGCCAGAGATAGCACACACACACACACACACACACACACACACACACACACAAATAAAGTACTCAAGGCAAAAATGGCCGATTCTTTCAACTCTGACAAAAGGGAAGCAAGAAGCAAAACCAGTTAACCCCCACAAGGTCACTGCAATTCAAAGTCACTCTAGGCACTTGTTATTCAAAGCCTCCTTTGTCCTTGATTTTTGTGGCCTGTGCTGGCCTCTTTCTTCTTGTCACCGCTGCTTCTGTGCTCAATCGTGTGGCACATAATATTGGTATTTAATACTTCTGCTAGAATATATTTTATCTTCCTCATTGTAGAATTGGGTGAGGGCAGAGCGCTGTTTTATTAGAGACATTGACCGTGCCCCACATAGAATGACTTTACCTGAAGTACTAATTTCTACATTGTAGGCTTTGTGTTAAATGCATTGGCTAGAGCGGATATGGTTGGCTGTGCTATGCATAGGTTATAGCTCTTAGAAAATAATGTGGCTAAGTGAAACTCCTGGTCAGGATTCCATGCAGAGAAATGACCCGCTGGGACTAATAAAAAAAATCACTTCTCTGTACAGGGAGGAGCCCAGATTGCAGAAGCAACTGACCAGGTGGTTGAGGAGAGCAAGGGGAGAAGGGAACAAAGGGGACCTGCCACTGACCCCCAACATCACACTGTGGAGATGTTCAACTGAGGAGCTAAATGTTACAAACACGAACTCACAACAGGCTCATGGTATGGCCTGTTCCAACCTCACAGCCCTATGAGAAGGCTGCTTCAGAGCTGCCTGGACTCGTGGGATTCCTCTTCCTCTGCCAGTACTGCCCCCTTCCTCTCTGTTCCTTCCGTACCACTTTTTTTTTTTTCAGATAAAGAGCAGGAGCTAGGAAGAGAAAATAAACCACCCCAAACTACACAAACCAAAATTCATTTTTTGATGGAGAGGAAAAAAAATCTCTCTTTTCAATCTCTTGTTGAAGCAAGGAGAAAAACTATTTGTACATCATCCACAACACAACTCCTACACCTATAGGTCAGGGAACATCATAGAAGAGGAGACAGAAAAAGCCTAAGAGGCAGAGGACCCAGAAATCTGCTGTGAGCTTGCATCTTATAGATAGGACAAGGTTGCCATTCCCATGAGATCGCAACAATATGGCGGCCTAAATAAGATATGAGCAATGCCAATACTAACTGACATATCAATGTGGGTGGGGCAAATCTCACAGGGCTTCAACTTTAGATGAAGAGCTACAGGCAGTTAATGAATAGAGAGAGGGAGAATCGGTCTTCCCCAAGGATGAGCCCACTAATTGGTTATCCAATACCAAGCGCTCAACCATAAAAACATACAGATACAAGCAAGCCTAAATGGACTTAGCAGACTCCATTTATCTATTTATTCATTTACATATATATGCCATGACAATGATTCAGTAATGAGACCACGTATTTGAGAGGAAGTAGGGGGCATGGGAGGGTTGGAGGGATGACAGGGAGTGGGGAGAGGTTGCAATTATATTTTACTAAGAAATTAAGAACATATATTTATATAACTAAACAGCTATTTGTTATATCACATGAATAGTTGGTAACATTTCATTGTGAGTGAACATGTCAAAGAGACTAGACTTGACTGGTTATAATTCAGTGGGTTGCTTGTTGGGGGTCTATTACTCTTTTCTATAAAACAATCCTGCCTGTATGTCAAGTACATAAAGTGTGGCTTCTTCCCTGTTGAAGAGGAAAGACCACATACATACAGCTTCCTTTCTGCTTCATTCTGCAGGAGCATTTTTGCTGCAAACCAGGCACTGACTGTGCCTTTCAGCCGACATTCCGCAGGGCTTTGGACAGGGCATTTCTGACTTCTGCTAGATCTCTACTCCACAATGTAGTCAGCCCTTTGTGGTCTAAGCATGACTATGAGAAGGCTCACACGTCTGTCTGACTGAGGTGTACACATCCACACTGAAGGTATTCTGGAAGACGGAACACAGAAACAAGAAGAGCCGGAGCGTAAGGGAGAAAGAAGGACAGCCAGAGGCCCCGGAAGCAATGAGTTTGGAAGAAAATGAATGCGGAAGTTCCTCTAAAGCATTTACAACCTAACAGATTCAAACTGTGGAGAAAGCAGCACTTTCTCATTGATAGGAAATCCAACCAAGTAGCAAGTCCTGCAGACAGAGGGAGGGCTCGAACCAGGATGTCAGTGCAGAAACAAATACTGTAGAAGGAGCAGTGGGCTACGTTCCCGGCGCCCGGCCACCCATATAGCTAGCTTTGCCCCGGAAATAATACACAAATTGTATTCTTTTAAACATTGTTTGGCCCATTAGCTCTAGCCTCTTACTGGCTAACCCTCACACCTTGATTAACCCATTTCTAATAATCTGTGTAGCTTACCAGAGAGATTATTAACCTGCTTCTGTCTCAGAGAGGCATGGCGACTGCCTGCCTTGGCTTCTTTCTCCCAGCATTCTGTTCTGTCTACTCCGCCTACCTAATTTTCTGTCCTATTAAAGGGCCAAGGCAGTTTCTTTATTAACCAATGACAGTAACACATAGACAGATGACCCTTCTCCATCAAAATACCTTGTCAAGCCAGGCGGTGGTGGCGCACACCTTCAATCCCAGCTCTCGGGAGGCAGAGGCAGGCGGATCTCCGGGAGTTCGAGGCCAGCCTGATCTACAAGAGCTAGTTCCGGGACGGGCACCAAAGCTACAGAGAAACCCTGTCTTGAAAAACCAAAAAAAAAAAAAAAAGTTTCCTTGAAATAGATACTTTTGATGAATGTTGTTGCCTAACTTGCTTGATTTGGATTGTATTTCAACTTTTGTAATGATGTAAATCTCCTAAACAATAAAAAAAAAATACCTTGTCAAATCAGAAATGGATAATAGAGCAGACAGTGGGGTGGGGAGCAGAACTTTCTAGAGGAATGAGAATGACATGATATTAAATCCCAAGGGTCCTGCCTGGGATTTGGTTATTCACACATAGCTCAGGTGCAACTTCTTCTCTGTTACTGAATGGACTCCTGAGTAAGGTGACTTTGACCGTGAAATCACCATTTCCAACTGATATTGGGATTCACTATCCACTTCATCTTCCCCCCCTCCAACTATGGGTAGGCGAGGACAGATTATCTTATCAGGGGCATTTACCTTGACACAAAGAGAAGGCGTGAATTAGATGCAGCTTTCTTTGTTATTTCAGGGCCATTCCTCTTCTGTAGTAAACAAACAAAATCCCCTCCCTTCCCAGCTCTTTTTGAAGTCAGGGAAGGAACACACCTTACAGTTTTCTGTAACTGTTGCCATCTTCAAAGTGGTGTGAAAATCCCTCAAATTGAATGAGCCTAATGAGGTAATTAAAGCTGGCTACACAGATACTCGCCAAAATCAACAGTCTCTGGGAAGAAATTATATGAATTAACATTCAAAGAACCAAGTTTACCTTTAGCTCTTTAAGTATAACATATGCATACGTTGTCACAAACAAAGGTCACTTGAAAAATTACCAGATAGCATTAAAATAATAGGCGGACCCTTGCCCAGGGCACAGCAGAGAATAATGCGATATGATGATGATGATGATGATGATAATAGCTATAATTTAGTGTCCACTAAGAACCAAGGACTTGCCACGCATTTCATATACATATTAACTTAGGGAATCTTCAGAGCTACCTGTGAGCTTTGTATTTTCATTTTTCTTTTTACAACTAGGACATAGGAACTAGAGCTCACCTTCCTTGCCAGAGACTCAGACACAGGAGTGGGGAGCAAAGCCAGTGGGGTCACATTCAAACCAGAGCTACATTATTTTCATTCCTTGTCATTGGAACATGGCAGCACACAAGGCAAGCATAAGTAGTTGCTCCCCTGTGCTAATGTCATGCAGAGGAACTTGAACCTCATAGATGGAACATGTTAGCAATGGCCAATGATCATAGCGCTACCTCTCAAACAAGTTCTGAATATTCATAGCTTCGTGTTCATCGGGTCCAGCCTGAGCCTCATTTAACTATGACTTCACAGCTTAGGTGGGTGGAGAGATGTAACAATCAGGAACAACACACACTGTGACTAGACACAGAAATTACATCCTGCTCAGGTCTGCCACATTTCTTGTGTACATTTTTCTAGCAGCTGTTGTTTAGAAAGCACCACTGGTCACACTGATAAAATGTGCCAGTTGCATCGTATTAACATAAGTATTTCTTTACCTGAATAATCTCTGTTGTTCTTTTGAAACCAAAACTAACTCATACACTGTTCTTCCTGGAGTTCCTTGAAAAATTTGGTGATCCTCCCCTCTCCTCCCCCCTCCCCCGCCCCCAAGACAAAGACAACTCAGAGTCAGGCTGCACCAAGTACTGTTTCTCAACAGCCATTTCATTTTTCCAGTACATGCTGGACCAAAAGGATGGATAAGGGCACTGAATGGAGAAGCAATATGCACTTAGGTGGGATGTGTTTATTTCGTACTTAAAACATATCACCTCAAGATGGACGGAGCTGTGATAGCCACCATCGGAGGGTGCCTATCCCTTTAGGGTGCCTTCCTATTAATGGCTGGCTTTGGGCTGCCTAGGAAGACTGATTTCATAGAAACCAGGCGCATGTGGTGATGCAGGCTTAATCAGCTTGCCACTGACTGGGGCCGAGTGTGCCAAGAGTGGCGAAAACCAAAAAGGACTCTGCAGGGGGATGCTCTTGGTGACCACCCAGCTCTGTGCTTGCTTAGCTACAAAAGTTTGAACCAAACTGCCAAATTGTAATTGAGAGTGGGATTCTAGCATCAATCTTGGGTGTAGGGCTGTTGCACTTCCCCACGCGCAAAGCCACTGTGCCTGCCGTGGTTTGTATGAATGGTACCATGCGGCGTGGTGCAGGGCACAGCTCAAGACATGGAAGATGTCTGGAAGTGTTGCTGGCTGTTCAAGCGACTGTGCTTCTAAAATGCCTGGTCTTTTCCCTAACACGTACGAACTACCCAGAGAATTACAGCTCTTACAGCTTCTATCTTAATATACATCACACATGGCCTCTATCTTTACACTCCAATTTTTAAACTATCTTAAGAAAGTACTTTACGAAAGTGCTTTCTGTTTCATCTGATTTTTCCATCAAGGGAGTGATGGAATTTTGTAAATGTTCTCGGCTGAGTGCTCTTTTCCGTCTGTGCTATCTGCTCAGAGAAACCAAGTGTCATTGGAAATTTGGTTCTGTTTCCACACTTACCATGTTTGTGAAGAACTCAAGACGTCCTCAGAAGCACTGTGTGAAATTGTCTCCTAACCTTAGAGATAGTCCTGCACTTTCAAGCATTGTGTTCAGAGCTGGGCAGAGCCAAAGCCTACCTCACTCTGTGATTTTTTCCCCCAAGCTAGTTAATCCTATCAACCTTAGGTTTTCTTACTTGTGTATTTGAGACAATGATAATTTCTACCAGAGAGCCGTGTTGGAGTGGGTGGGGCGGTGTTGAATGGCAATATGTTCAGCAAAAGCCTAGCTCAGGCGACTGTACACACATCATCAGTACACTGCTCCTTGAGCTGCTTGCCTGCTTTCTCATTCACTGGTTGAAGGATGCTGGATTCAGAAGCCGTTTAAACTGCAAGCCATGCACAAGAATGTTGCCCCATGAACTCAGCAGGGTTCAGAATTCTTCGAAAGACAATCAGCAGGGCATTGTTCTGGTTCTATCTTTGCTAGCAGGGAGACCTGCTCAGCATATTTATGCTGCGAACCCTAGCTGCATCATCTATAAAGGAAGGCAGCTAGCTCGAGCGTGTGTTTCCAAGGCATGATTCTCGGATGCCAAAATAAGGTAGAATAGGCAGACTACTAGGATTCCCCCTTTATTTTTAACTTGCTCCTTTATGGTAGATGTCAAGCAACTGAGGGCCCTGCTTGATATTCACGGTACACTCTGCTGGATGACACTGCAATAATCTACCCTTTACCCCCGAGAGGGGAGACATTCCAAGATCCCCCGTAGAGGTGTGAGTCTGTAGAGGGCAGTAACCTTCTGAACAAACATGTGACAGGATGGCAACTGGGCACTGACACGGCTGCTAAGTGACTAACATATGTGGGGCCTGTGTAGATACCACGGACAAAGAGAGATTTGAGTCCTAGGTGGGAGAGGGAACGGCCTCAGGTGCCGCCACGTTCCTTAGAACAGTGCATGATTTCATACCCACAGACTGCTTATTTTCACCTTGTTGTCATTTGATAGTTTCAGTTGCTGGGTGAGCTAAAAATCCCAGAAAGCAAAACCAGGGAAAAGAGGACTGTTATGCTTTAGTACTGAGTTTAGAGGAGCCCCAAGATTTTACTTTGCACAGTGCCCCGGGATTTGAGTCACTACCATTCCATGAAGCTTTGATCCTAAAGGCTTGACATATTTCACATCTCTGCTCTGACACATCTCAAGGACTGGGGGCCATCTTCTCATGATCACATGCATTTGTTTTCATTAACCACAATTGTGACTGCACTCTGTTTCCTCTGGGATTTCATAGCTAGCCAAGTACAGGGTTCATTCTCAGCTCTGAAGATTTACACTTTTCAAATAAGGTAATTCATTAATTCTTTAAAAAACATCTCTGGGAATGGTGAGATGGTTTAGTGGGTCAAAGGATTGCTGTACAAGTCGGAAAACCTGAAGAAGCAGCTTCCCAGGATCCATGTGAAAAGAAAAAAGGCAAACGCAGCAGAATATGCACCTGTAATCCCAGCACACCCCAATGGATCCAAGGTGGGAGGTGGAAACCCCAGGAGAATCCCCTGAAGCTCATGAGCCAGCTAGGCGGGCACACTTAGCAATGAACAAGAGAGGGCCTGTTTCAAACAAGACAGACCGTAAGAACTGACAGCCAAAGTTGTCCTTCAATTTCTACAGGCACACCTTGGCTAGCATGCATCTGGGAGTATGTATGTGTGCACACACATAGTAAACACCTACACAAAAATGCACTTTCTCTCACATACAAGCATAATAAGAAAATTCTGGAAGCTCTCCACTGTTCTTCTCCCTGTCTTGTCAAGTGACTGGGGAGAAGTAGTAAGCAAACACTTGTCAGATGACATGTAGAACACAAAGTCATTGAGACTGTCAGGGGCCTGTGCGGGCAGAGATGAGCAATCTGTCTTGGGGACGAAGAGATTATTTCTAGAAGGCTGTGAATAAGAATATTCTAGAGCAGAAATATAAGAGTAGCTAGAGCCTTATGGAGAAATATCCTGATTCCGTGTGAAGAATGTCAAGTCAAGTACAGATGATGGGGGACTGGACATGTGGAGCAATGACAAAGAGAGAGAGGGAAAAAGAAAGAGAGGGAGGGAGGAAGAGAGAGAGAGAGAGAGAGAGAGAGAGAGAGAGAGAGAGAGAGAGAGAGATATGCAAAGGTGATTAGTAGCACGGTCTTACAAAAACAACACACCTTGACTCAAGAGGCAAGTCCAAAGTCCAAAGAAACAGAGAGAGTATTCAGATAAAAAATATAAAAGAGAACAGGCCTTTTCACATAGCTTAAGTTACTGCACACAGAGGCTACCTGGAAAGGTTAATCAAACCTTTACATGAGATAGACTTGGGCAATGAAAGAAGGGAGAATGAGACACTGCTCTCTTTCTTATATGAAGATAGTTTAAATTCGTTGTCAAGAGCATAGGGAAGTACTGAACCTCTGAACAAAAGCAAAATCTACTCATTCAGAGATAGTTCTCTGTAAATGTTCTCAAGCATAGTAGCTAAAGATAGACACATAGAACTAGAAAGAGAAGACAATGAAAAATGCATTAAATAGTTACGTGTGCTGAAAATCTATTGACATACTGCATTGTCCACATCCTGTGGTAAGTGCTGGAAACACAGCGAAGAAAAAGCAAGTATGTGTCCAAGGAGCTTGTTGTCTAGTGAATGGAGCCAGGGCTGATCAACAGGCTGCGTGTGTCGTTGTTAGGCATTCTGAGAAGACTCAATGGGAAAGTGAAGCAACAGAGCAAAAGGTTCGTGCCAGATGAGACATGTCTAAGAGCCGACACTAGGAGAGGGTCTATGAGCAAGGGACATTCACACTGAGTGCTAAAACGTGAGGACAAGGAAGATATTGGACAGGGTTCTGAATCTGAGCAGTTGCTCCCAGACTTCACCCTTGAAGCACACCTGGAAATGATGGTGCCATTTTAGCTGTTATAACTGGGAATAGTAACGGTGTTATTGGTAGAGGGTAGAAATGCTGCCAAATATTCTACAATGTGCAAGTCACCTTGCCATCGCCAAGAATCAGTGGTGCCAGTGTTGAAGGACACTGAGGAGAGGGAAGGACAGAACGTGTTTAAATACCGCAGGCATATAAGCATCCTCCTGAATATTAACCTTCATCAGGCGATGAAAGGAGACAGAGACAGAGACCAACATTGGAGCACCAGACTGAAGTCTCATGATCCAAAGAAGGAGCAGAAGGAGAGAGAGCACGAGCAAGGAACTCAGGACTGTGAGGGGTGCACCCACACACTGAGACAATGGGGATGTTCTATCGGGACCTCACCAAGGCCAGCTGGCCGGGGTCTGAAAAAGCATGGGACAAAACTGGACTCGCTGAACATAGCGGACAATGAGGACTACTGAGAACTCATGAACAATGGCAATGGGTTTTTGATCCTACTGCACTTACTGGCTTTGTGGGAGCCTAGGCAGTTTGGATGCTCACCTTACTAGACCTGGATGGAGGTGGGTGGTCCCTGGACCTCCCACAGGGCAGGGAACCCTGATTGCTCTTTGGGCTGACGAGGGAGGACGACTTGAATGGGGGAGGGGGAGGGAAGTGGGAGGCGGTGGCTGGGAAGAGGCAGAAATCTTTAAGAAATAAATAAATAAAAAACAAAAACAAACAAACAAAAAACCTTAAATATAGGATGACCATCATATGTACAGCCTTAGTACTAACAGAATCATTTGTACGCCAAGAGTTAATGGGCCATTTTAACCTAGGAAATAGAGTCCTGTCCCTTTTCAGAGCAAGAGCTTGAGCTTTTGCTCAAGACTGGTGTTTAGCAAAAGATTATTCCTCTTACCAGGCATTTTTTTTGGGGGGGGGCACCAACCAGCTCCCAAATTATGACTCGGAGACTTCTTAATAGTTTTGAATGCTCAGACTGGTTCAGGCTCATTTCCAGCTAACTTTTTTTCTTAGCCTGTTTTTCTCTATCTACCTTTCACCTTGGGGATTTTTACTTTTCTTTCCTTCTGTATCTCTTACTTTCACCGCTGCTCATGTCTTGTTATTGGATTCTAGCTTCTGGCCCTGGATGGCTCCCTCTCTTTCTCTTCTCATTCCTCTTCTCTCCTATTCTCTCTACTCAGCAGCCCCACCTATCCCTCTCCTGCCTAGCTATTGGCTGTTCAGCTTTTTTTTTTTTTGAGACCAATCAAGTGCCTTAGGCAGGCAATGTGAAACAGATGCAACACATCTTTACATAATTTAAAGACACATCCTTAGATCTTTAACAAATGCAGCACAAACACATGTAACACACCTTTATATGGTTAAAGTAACATTCTGCAGCATTAACAAAGGTAACACATCTTCGCCTAGTTAAAATAATATTTCACAAGAGACTAGTCTTCCTCTATTTGAAGAAAATTGTCTTCTTTGACTGAGCATGAATGCATATCTTTGGGGAGGGGATGCACGTGGAATGGTGAGGGAGGAAGGGGACACCTATCTAGTCATTAAGATCAGTAAAATGAGTGGATTCTGATTATCAGTGGTTGACAGATGTTGCAGCCAGATCACCTTCATGTCTGTTTTATTTTTTCGTAAGTCCTGTCCCTTTTGAAATAATATATCCCAATTATTTTCTGAACTCCTTTCTTATTTCTGCTGACCTAAAAAGTATTTACCATGTTTTTTCTCACAAAGACAGGGAGGATGTCTATTTTGGAAAAAAACAAGTACGATCACTCTTGATCCTACAGAAAGACTATCTTAAATGCCTCAAGAAGAGTTGTGATCAAACTTCTAGGTGGATATTCTTAAAAATCAAAAGCAGTTTGTTCTAGAGGTCCCTGCACAGCCATGGTTATTCCTACTGCTCATGGTAGCCAAACTAGCTGTGGACTCAGCCTAGGTGGCCAGCATGGATTGAGTGAACACATGAAAACTGATATATATATATACACAAAGGAGTACTACTCAGGCATAAAGAAAAAATAAAATTACATCTTTCACAGAAAGTTACGTGGAGCTGGAGTTCATCAGGGTAAGCAAACTAAGCCAGTCTCATAAACAGAAGAAGCCCAAGTTTTCTGTCATTTGTTGAATTCAGATGGAAATAAAACTGATGGAGGTGGGTCTTGTATTAATCTGTTGCTTTCATTGGTTAATTAATAAAGAAACTGCCTAGGCCCACTTGATAGGCCAACCCTTAGGTGGGTGGAGTAAACAGAACAGAATGCTGGGAGAAAGAAGCCAAGTGAGTGAGTCGCCATGATTCTCTCACTCCAGACAGACGCAGGTTAAGATCTTTCCTGGTAAGCCAGCTCATGGTACTACACAGAATATTAGAAATGGGTTAGATCAAAATGTAAGAGCTAGCCAATAAGAGGCTGGAACTAATGGGTCAGGCAGTATTTAAAAGAATACAGTTTCCGTGTAATTATTTCGGGGCATAAGCTAGCCATGTGGGCGGCTGGGTGCCAGGGACCCAGCCCCGCCGCTCTTATTACTACATAAAACGATATGAAAATAACTGGGAGGCTGCAAGGCCTGTAGACAGGGAGAAAGAGAGGGGAAAAGAGGGATGGGAATGACTAATAGGTGAAGAAAAGCAAAGCACATTGCATGCATGTACTGTAATGTTGTAATGAAACCCAGTTCTCTGCCCCAGTCTCACTAGTTTACCCTGGTTCCAAGAAAGACCACAAACTAAGACTACCCAGGCACCACCTAGGAACAGACCATCCAAAGGAAATCCTAACATTACAACCAGGAATAGGATCACCTGCCAGCACACACCCATCGCTTTTCACCAGGACACTTCCTAGACAAATGTCAGTCAATCACGGGTCCTGAATCTTAGAAATCCTTCACTCCCACCTCCTTTGCTACTACAAAAACCCAACCCTAACTGAGCTTGGGGCTCTCCCATCACTCCAATATGTTGGACACACAGAGACCGAGCTTGCAAACTTGTGTACAAATAAAGGCTCTTTGCTTTTACATCCAGGACTTGGTCTCCTAGTTGGTTTTGGGGGAGGACTCCATGATTGGAGCTTAATATTTGGGGGCTTGTCCAGGATTCCCCAGGCCCATGAGGACCACTACCCTATAGAGCCTTCAGCCAGTCAGTTTTCTGTGTAAGTTGTCTGTGTGTAAGCTTCATTTTGTGTCTTTCTGTTTTGTATATCCTTCTGTAAATGGGCCCAGAATCCATGAGAGCCTGTAGATGGTCTATGCAGATGTGCAAAAAGATCACAGGTGGGTACCTGAGGAGATGTCTACAGGGCCCTTCTGTATTTGTGTCCCTGGACCCTTGTGTTTGAGAGTGGAGCTCTCTGATTTCTGTAGATAGACATATGGGATGCTCCTGGCATCTCAGTTCTGTAGATAGACAGTAGGGTCACACCCGCAAAACAGCTTGAGGCTGTTGTCTTTGGTTCAATTTTGCCTTCAGGAGATAAGAGGACTCTGTATTGTTTTGTGTGTTGTTTGGTTTTTGTCTTTTGTGTGTCATTTTTCTAACTTATGTGACTGATGTGATGGGACTAACTCAAATCACGACTTCTTTGACTTTGATATTGGATAACTTACAGAACTTTAAAGATAGGACCATACACATAGGGGTATATTTTCCTAAAAAAGGATGAGACAAATAACCTCCACCTGCCTTAAACATTTCATTGAAAGAAGTTAGTCTTGGCCTGTAGTGCAGGGGCAACACGGGCAGGTTTGCTGTATAAGCATGAGGTTGCAGGTCAACACGCTTATATGGATGAATGGCTGGGCTATATAGCCTTGTTGTTACAATGTAGTAAGGCTGCCAGCCACAGTTGTAGGGGTCAAATGTGCCCCAATAAGATTTCAAACACTGAACAGAGAATCTGGGGTTAATTGCTATGGCAGGAGAAGTTAACAATCTTTGTCCCCCCATGCTGCACGCCACCCTGCCCCCTCCCATGCTGGTAGATGGGTTCCCTCACCCTCTCCTGGGGGATGCATGCCTCGACTTCTGGCCAAACCTGACCAAGGTTTGACTCTATGGGCCAGGGACACTGACTATAGGTGTCAAGCTTAAGTGGTTGTATTGTGACATGATAGCCAGACTGCCCTCCACCAGAGCTGCTTTGGTCATTCAGATCCAATGCGTTATAAATATCTGTCATCATTTAGAGGGACTGGTTACAAATTACTATTGGTTAGGGTATGGAAAAAAATAACTATTGTTAGTCTCAGATATTTCACACTGGTACAGGATTTTATGTAATGTAAATTTGAAGTTATTTTTGTTTTAGTATATGAATGTTTCTGTTCTTGTTTAAAATATTGTCGTCATGTAATATATACTATTGAGGGAAACCATAAGAAAGACTTTGGTAAGAGTTTTTTTATGTTGTCTGAGAAGTGAGAAAGACTTTGGTATGTTGTCTAGAAAATGAGGGAAAAAGCAAGAGACTGAAAAATGAAGAGATAAAAAAATGGATTGAAGGTATATAAAAAGTTATAGAATGTTGGGGACTGTAGACCCTTAGAACCTGAATTTTCTATGACCCCTTGCGTACCGGAGTAAACAACTTGTTTTCCTGTGCTTGTAGCTACTCTGGGATAAGACCCTCATGAGTTCCTGATGGCAGGAGAGTGGTTTCTGGTGGGCTTGCAGCTGAAAAATCCCGAGAGTTAGGGTGCGACCATTAGTCAAGGAGAGCCCTATATAAGCTACCCTGGAACACAATAAAATTGGCATTCTTGTTTCAAGGATGACCCCCCCTTCTCTCTCTCTCTCTCTCTCTCTCTCTCTCTCTCTCTCTCTCTCTCTCTCTCTCTTTCTCTCCCTCCCTCTCGCTCGCTCTGTGTGTGTGTGTGTTTTAATCTCCAGCCCCTTGCCCAAGGTGTACAGGCGGTAAAGTACAATAGAAGGTCAGAAGTGGATGTGAACTGTTTGCTGTGGTTTTTCATACCTGCAAATATTGAATATGCTCGTTTTATTCAAATGTTTGTCTATGTAAGTTTTTTTTCAAGCATGGAGCCGACACAGAAATGGTTTGGATATTTTTGCGTCACTACCGCCCATCACTGCTATGGCCACATTTATAGGCCTGACTTCAGAATTTATCTATGATCCCTGGTTACTGGATTTGGGTTAGCAAAAATTCAGATGACTTTTTGGTATAGATAATGTTAAAACTTCCTTATTCTGTTTTTAATGAAGAACTGTCTCTAGAGTTGGATTATGGCTCTTCATTTGTTAGACCTATGTTTATTTAAAAGTTTCTTCTGTCACTCTGTCAGTCTGAGCCCCTGACACAGTGACAAGGAGAAGAACACAAGGCAGAATAGTCAAAAAAATTTGGATTCGGTTTATGTGAACATTCTGTAGCTTCAGATTTAAGTTTATTTTGTTAGATATGGTATAAAGTATGTTAAGATGAAAATAAAACTAGTTAAAAGCTCACGCCTTTAATCCCAGCACTCGGGAGGCAGAGGCAGGCGGATCTTTGTGAGTTCGAGACCAGCCTGGTCTACAAGAGCTAGTTCCAGGACAGGCACCAAAGCTACAGAGAAACCCTGTCTCAAAAAACCAAAAAAAAAAAAAAAAAAAAAAAAAAAAAAAAAAAAAAAAAAAAAAAAGTTAATTAGTAACTATGGGAATTGGTAACTTAAAATTTATGCATGGGTAATTAAAAAAAAACATAAGCATGATTTCATTTTGGATTTTGAGTTGTCATTTTGCTAGAAAAAAATGGATGCCACATAATTTCATTGCCATCTTGATTAAAGGTAACCACATGTAGTAGGCCTAAGTAGGAGGGGACAACAGATCTCCAAGATAGTTTGGATTGGGATAGATTTTTGTATGATGACTCACGTCTCATTCTGAAAACAAGCTTTAAAAAAAATATATCAGATTTAAGCCGGGCGGTGGTGGAGCACGCCTTTAATCCCAGCACTTGGGAGGCAGAGGCAGGCGGATCTCTGTGAGTTCGAGGCCAGCCTGGTCTACAAGAGCTAGTCCCAGACAGGAACCAAAAGAGCTACGGAGAAACCCTGTCTCAAAAAAAAAAAAAAATCAAAAAAAAAATATCGGATTTAAAGTATTAAAGCTGTACCTCAATGTTTTTATACTAAAAAAATGTACCTTGTTCTACCAGCTAGACTTTGTTCATTTAAGAATCACCCAGGTGATAATGGTTATAAAGATATGAAGGTATCCTAGGAAACAGCTGAGGTTTACAAATGTATGGCAGGACTAGAGTCCCCAAGAATGTACAGTTGCAAGAATGGACCTTAACAGTTTTAGAAATGCCAGTGCCAGATAATAGTCACCAGAAGTACCAGCTACAGTGAAATAGAGCAGGCTGAGATCTCAAAGACAGGCTATGTATATGCCATCAAAGGTGGGGGCCAAAGAGGTAATTTATTTTTTGGTATTATAGGAAGACATTTAAGAAATTTTAATTTTTTTAAAAAATAATAATATGGGACATTTGTGCTTATAAAATGTTTTATATTGTTAATGTTTAAACTTAAAATAAAAAGCTAAAAATTAGGGTCATAACCATAAGCACAAAATGCTAACAAGAAACTGGATGTTTATTTCTTGTGATACAAAAGACAATGAGCTAGGCAGTTTGATAGAGGGCTTGGAACAGCATCCAAGCCTATGGGTCTCAATCCTTTGAGGGTTGTACAGGAGTAGCCTAGGACCACCTGCATGTCAGATGTTTGAATTGATTCATGACATGGGCACTACTGCAATTGTAAAATAACAACGGGAAAAATTTTGTAATGAGGGGATCACTATAACATGGGAAAATATACTAAAAAGTCAAAGCACTAAAAATATCAACTAATGATTTAAAAAATGTATTTCCTTGTCCAAGTTCTATTTAGTCTTAAGAATTTATGCTTAGCCTCCTTGTCTTTACAAACTTTGTTGGGTTTAAGCTGTTTGGAGAAACTGAGTCATAAATTATTGTACTGATACTAAGAGAAACTTCAGTTGAAAAAAATGTTGTTTTCTAAGGTTCATACTTAACAGAGATAAAACAACAAAGTCCTTTTCCCAAGATCAGGCATTCAGATAAAGCTCCCATCCCCCTCAGGTTGCTCAGAGAAAGTTCCATAAAGAGGGTGTCTCCCTCCTTATCTCTGGCAAAAAGAACTTGTGGCCCTTTCCTAACAAGTGTTTGTGGTGCCTTAGAACTTGTCAAGGGCAATGCTAGCCCCTAGGCTCCGTCCTGTTCCCATTTTGCCCACTGACCTTTTCCTTGCCTTTGCAGGAGACAGCATTAACAGCTGGCTACAAACTTGTTCTATTTTTACCCCTGGAATGACTCTTTATTAGCTTCAATTCAGAATCATTATTTTTTTTTTAAAGCTAAACCTGACAGAATGTAAAGTTTTAGCCTTATGAAAGCTGCTAACTTATTATAGACTGTTAGGAAATACAAGTTAGTCAGTCATCCTTAAGGTACTGATATAATTAATTACTGGGATAAGCCTTATTTAGGTCCCTGTATATGTTTTCAAAGTCAAACTTAAAACAAGTAATGAGAAACATAGTTTGTCTAATCAGTAATACATAGGCAGCCCTCATACTTCAGAGATCTGTAGAATATGGCATTGTATTAGTCAGAGGCTCTGAGATCCCAGCAGTAACCCAAGGTCTCCAAAGAAGATCATGGGACACCATGATGTCTCCACCTGAATTATGATGATGCTGACCACTGGGCGAGATGTCCCAGTGGCACACCTGCTACCGGAACCCACTCAGACTATAGACAAACTGCAAGACATTGGAGAACTGATTGTGCCACTTGTGCCTAGACAAAATAAGGTCATTTTTTTCCCATGTCCTTCTTCCACAGGAAAAAATTTACCTATGGGCCTGGCTAAGATGGTAAGACTGCTGTCCTGAATACTTCTGCCTCCAATGCTATGGAAACCTGGGTATAGCTAACTGTATGTGGACTCTGGTCCCTTTCATTTCCCCTTCCCTGACACTCTCCTTTCATTTGTAATAGATTCGGAAACTACCTGGTCTGTATTCAGGCATACTTTATTCATCCTTCTGGGATCTCTGATAAGTATTGATGGCTAGGCCAGCTGTAATATTGTCAATTTAGCAGCAAAAGGTATCCAGATCCTTCCACAAAGCTAAATCCAGCTTGCTAGCTCATTATACATATACATATACATATTAGAAATCAAGCCTTATTTTTTCTAAAGCTACTAGGTCTCTTGATTAAAAAAATGTTTTAAGATATATAAAGTATTGTGGTACGATGGTCTGTACCCTGTCACTTGTATTTTAAATAAACACTGATTGGCCAGTAGCCAGGCAGGAAATATAGGCAGGGTGACCAGGCAGGAAGCAGAGGTGGGGAAGAGGGAAGTTCCAGTCTGTAGCCATCACCCAGAAGCAGAAATAAGATGTAATTTCCTCGCTGAAAAAGGTACCAAGCCACATGGCTAACACAGACAAGAATTATGGGCTAATATAAGTTATAATTAGTTAATAAGAAGCCTGAGCTAATAGGCCAATTGGGTTATTAATTAATGTAGACCTCTGTGTATTTCTTTGGGGCTGACAGGCTGTAGGACTGGGTGGGACAGAAACCTCAGTCAACCTCAGTCTCAGAATATAAAAGCTCCTAAGCTTTGGGGTCAACCTCAGTCTCAGAATATAAAAGCTCCTAAGCTTTGGGGTCTAAAAATGATTTAATATGTAAATGCAGGTTAAGATATAGATATGAGTGTTTCTGATTTCTTTCCCTTTCTATGATATAGTTCTGATAAGCTGATAGAGCAATGACTGTTTACTGCTTCAGTCACAAGCTCAAGATTTTAGATTTATTCTGGTTGCCATCTAAATATGAACTTAAAGGTGTTTCTCATCAGGCCAAAGATATCTCTGTCCCATCCATACTTGGCTCTTGACAGCAGAAAAATATACATGCTTCTAACCAAAATCTGTAGGTTTTGCTAGGACTCAAAGGTATGAGTCTATGCTGTTGTTTATAGTTAACCCATTATCGGCTTTTATCTATGATATGGATTTCAATATGGGCCTGAAAGTTTCAAAGGTATTTTTTTTCCTTTAAGTACATAAATTTTAACTTTTGTTCCTAGTTTAAACTTATCTCAATAGGTTTCCACTTGGCTGGCAGATACATCTAAGCATCAGTTGCTGACTACAACCTGCTCCAAATGACTGCAAGCCCTGGACATGCTGAAAACTGATGTGGACCAATCCAGCTGATGTGAATGTTCCCTGTCTCTTCAACAGAGTCTGAGAACCAGATGCTTCTGATGAGTGTCCCACTGGCTGAATTACCTCCTTACCTTTGGCTAGCCTTTCAGCCTTCTTGGGCCCTAACAACAATGCCACAATATCAGCTCAAAGTAGTAACAGAAAAGAATGCATCTTCCCACATTCCCAGCCCAGAATAGGTTGAAATGATGAGACAACGGGAAACTCCCTGGCATGGGGGACAAAATGGCTACTTATAGTGCCCTTTGATATACCAGAGTTGTCAATTAATGGATTTATTAACTAAAACGGTCCTACAATAAAAAGACACTCTGGTTCTTTATGCAGAACCACAGAACCAAGCAGACATTAAGAATTATAATTACAATTTGGTTGTACTCAAAAGACCAGAGCCACAGGGTCTGTCAGGCTGGCCACTGCCCTGGAAAAATCTGTTAGCTAATGGTTCTTAGGTCCCAATAATATCTCTTTACACCAATGTGTAATGGATTAAGTAAAATACTGCAAAGTCTCCAAAGTGGCGGCAGTCAGTGGGCAGTGGGTCCTGAAAGCAGCCAGTTCCAGGCAGAGAGGGAACAGTTCCCCAAGTGGTTGCAGTGGGCCATGAGGGGCAGTGAGTTCCAGGAGGAGAGACCATGCCGCAGATCTCCAAAAGCGGCTAGTCCTGGGTGGGGAGCTGTGCGGCCAGCGAGAGACAGAATCATGGATAGGCATGCCATGCAGAGTGAGGTTGGATATTTATTTAGTGGGTTATGGAAGGGAAAGGGAGAAGGGGGAAGAGCAGAGAGATGCAGGGATGGGAGAAGCAGGGAGAAGGGTGAGGCAGAAGCTGGCTCTTTGAGAGAGAAGCTGGCTCTTTGAGAGAGATGGAAAGAAGGGACTCAGGCTGGAAGCTGAAGATAGCTTGCCTAGGTGGATGGGGGGAAGTGGGTGTGGCTTGTCTCTTAAAAGGACAGAGCAGACCATTACACCATGGCCAAGCAAGGCCCATGATTGGGTCCTGTCATTGGTACTTGTGAAGGGGTAAATATGGGACCCAGCCATGACAAGCTCAATAGAGGCCCCAGTCTCACTAGTTTACCTTGGTTCCAAGAAAGACCACAAACTAAGACTACCCAGGCACCACCTAGGAACAGACCATCCAAAGGAAATTCCTAACATTCCAACCACTGTAGATAGAATCACCTGCCAGCACACACCCATTGCTTTTCACCAGGACACTTCCTAGACAAATGTCAGCCAATCAGGGGTCTTGAACCTTAGAAACCTCTCACTCCCACCTTTGCTACTACAAAAACCCAACCCTAACTGAGCTTGGGGCTCTCCCATCACTTCAATACATTACACACATGGAGAGACCAAGTTTGCAAACTTGTGTAATAATAAAGACTCTTTGCTTTTACATACAGGACTTGGTCTCCTCGTTGGTTTGGGGGGGACTCTGTGATCTGGACATAACAGGTGGCAGGAGCTACATGAGATGCACTGATGGCTAAGGGGGTGGCAGAATGGATCTTACTATAGCTCCACATTTCAAGACTCAAGTTGTAGCCTTATTTCACTTGGGTTTCCACACTTTGTCTGGCTCTGATTTGAGTGGGAGGCTGGGGAATTAGTGCATCAAGCTGGGGCTCTTTATGTTTTTTTCCATCAATATCATGAGTGGTGGTAAAACATCATGAGCTAATTTTGTTTTCAAACTCACAGAACAGACTTTCGAGGGAGAAAACAGAGAATCACATCAAGACATGGGTGTCCCAAATCCCAGTCACGTGAATATTCATGTTAAGAATTTTGCTGTTCAAGAGTCACTAGATTTTTCATTTCTTCAAAATGCCCTAAAAAGCAACCTTTTATTTTACATCACTGTTCTGCATGGAAAACACATTCAGCCACGAATGAATAATTCCATTTTTGTTGTTGTTGTTGTTGTTTAACGTAAGGAGTGCAGCACAATGTGATTACATTCCAGCTGAATATTCCTGCCTGTTACAAGGAAGAACTGGAAATGTCTCCCTCAGTGCAGCTAAATCCTCTTCAGCTGTAAAGGGTCATTGTGAAAAATCTGGCAGGGAATGGAGAACTGCTTCTTAGTAGAAGTTAGCAAACTGGTCCGACAATCATGCTTGTATAAACAGGAGTTAAATGTGATTTTTTTTATTTCAATCTTATTTTAATGACTGAAAAAATTCAAAAGAATGTTTGATAACATGTAAAATGATATAAAACACAAATTTTGATATGCATTTATTAAAAGGGTCCAGCACAGCCCACTTTTCTATAGATGCATTGGTGTCTCCGTGGCTGTACTGGGGGCACTCTAGGACTTGCAATGATTATTAAAGTGTTGACTTTCCGTAAATAACCTACTTCCTGTAGGTTTACGCCATCCTAAATTGTCACCTATAGGCGCAGATGCTGTGCCTAAAATCCTGTACAGTACCCATGGTATACACCTACCATACTTTGGAAAATATTGTTCTGTGGATGAAGGTAGCTGAAGACGAGGTATGAGATTTCCTGAGAAAGCAATAAGGCTCTAGAGACACCATAGCCCAATGGGAAATGACTATATAAGAAGGAAACAGACAAATATGGTCCAGTACATAAGAGACTTCCAAATCATAGCTCTCCTGAAATGCCAACAGAGGTAAGTCTGGCGGCTTTTTGTTGTTGCTTGTATTAAGTGCAATGTAAAAGAATAGGCTCTTCGTGTACTTGGAGCAATCCCTTTTTTTCTTATATGCTCCCCCCCACATGTAAACATTAAAAATCCCTTCTGATGAACAATGTGATTACACGGGCTGGTTTTAGCGAGCGGCTAGAGTTAGTTTCCCTTAATGCACTTGCCACGACTAATGAGAACTATTCATGCACACCCAGAGATTAAGAGCTGGGACTCAATTCTCAAAAGTCTGAGAAGGAAAAGAAATGATTAGCAGGCCTTCTGCACCAACAAGACTTCATCCACTAAGCTCATTTAAAAGACAACACGGCAAGGAAGCAAAGCAAAGCTATGACAGTGAATAGGCTCATCATGAAGGCATCTCCCATGAAAACAAGTCTTTGTTAATTGTTATGTAAAAGCAGTCAGGAGCGTAATTTGCAACTAATTTGTCAAAGTCAGGCACTGAAAATATAGCTGAATCACCTCCAGTTCTGGGAAAAGAGATTCTCTTCCACCTTGAATGGCAGCTCGGGACACTGGCTACGCGTGACAATCACCTGAATTACCTTATTATGATCGCGACTTTAATTGTGTGTCTTTGTGAGCACAGGGTGATGACTGTGCACATGCATGTAATGTGTCATGATCAAATCAGGAGAGTTAACATTGTGTCTCTTTCAACAATTGGTTTTGAATTTGGGTTAATATTTACTCATTGCACATGTCTGCGTGGTCCCCAAAGGAATGATGCGGTATCAGGTATCATTTGCATCAAAACAGATAGAACTAGAAGTCATGTTAAATAGAATAGGAGGCAGTAGAACAAACACAGCATTGTTCTTTGTGCTCTGTGAAACTGAAACAAACCTGGCAAGGGAGTGCAGGATATAGAAGAGGGTGCTGTGGAGTTGGAACATGGATAACAAGGTCTTTTTGAAAGCCTAAATTCCAGGCCATACTCATGTCAACCCATGAGAGCAGAGTCTTTTGGAAAGAATCCTTGGTGTATTTGCCAGGAATGGAGGCCAACAACTGACTAGTGGGACCCCATAAGAGGAAAATGCTTCTGCACAGCTAAAGAATCAATCAATCATCATCATTTGAAGCAGGAGCTCAGAGAATGGGAGGGAATCTTGGCCAACTGCTTGTCTGACAGAGGATTAATATTCAGAATATATAAAGAAGTCAGAGTCAAAAAAGCAAACCATCCAACTCAAAACATGGACTTGGGGCTCTGAACACATGAGTTCTAAAACGAAATACAAATGGTTATGAAATTTCTCAGAATGTTCTGAAAGACCTGGATAAATCCAGACCACCCTAGCAGGAAAAAATAGAGCCAAAAATCTAAGCAGGGAGAAAAGAATCAGAAATCTAGGATTAGCCAGTTCAGGAACTAGCTGAAGATAAAGTTAGATTGTAATCTTGAGAATAATCTTGAGAAACAGGGAGTTTCCCCCTTGTGATTATCATTGGTATTTTTGGAATACTGTATTTCAGGAACTAGCTGATTATGATCTTGAGAGGCAGGGAGTTGCCCCCTTGTGATCATCACTGGTATTTTTTGAATTTTCTGTGACACCCTCCCTGCCCCTTTCGGATTACTGGGCTGTGGTTTTTTTCCTATAAAAATCCCTTCTCTCAGTCACTCGGGGTTGAACTCCTCCCCTGTGTGGGTTATGAGTCTCGGCCCCACTGCACTGGTACCTATCAATAAACCTCGTGTGATTGCAGCAAGGACGGTCTCTTGTGAGTTACTGGGGGGGGGGGTCAGGTTATCCTGAGGCTTGAGTGAGAGTCTCCCCACACCGGGGGTCTTTCAGTTCAACTTCTATAGCAACTAGGAAAATGCCAGTCAGAATGGCAAAACTCAATAAAACAACGAATTGGAGGGGATTTAGGAGAAAGGGACCCCTCAACTCACTGTTGGATTTGCAAACTGGTCCAGCTACTCTGGAATATCAGTGTGGAGAACCCTCAAGTGTCTTAAAACAAATGTACCAGCTGACCGAGCTGGACCACTCCTCACTAAATACTTGCTCAGCCATGTTCATTGCTGAACCACGTATGATAGCTAGGCAATGGAAACAATCAAATGTCCTTCAGCTGACAGTGGATAATGAAATGTGGTACACAATACACTATGGAATACTATTCAGCTGTAAGGAAAAATGAAAGTATGTAATTTACAGGTCAATAGATGGAAACAGAAAAGATCATAACGAGTGAGGCAACCCAGACCCAGAAAGACAAACCCTTCATATTCTCTCTCACCTGCAGTCCCTAGTCCATGTCTTTATATGTGAATATATAACCTGGAGTAATTGCAGAAGCCAGGAAGGTGAAAAGAGACCACGGGGAGTAGAGAAGCAACAGAGAGGGGCATAACAGCAAGTGATTTGAAGAAGAAAACGGGAAAAATTGGTGGTAGTTTTAATTAAAAAAAGAAGAGAGTGATAAATACATAAGGAGGGATGCATGTCCAAAGAAGTAATAAGGAATCATATTATAATCTGTCTATCTAAAATTATATTATATATGTATTTAAGTCTGTACACACACACACACATACAGCTTAAACAATTTTTTTTTTCTCATCTGGACTGAAATGCTCCACCAAAAGTCATAGACTATAAAATGTCCTGCGGAGATGAGGAGAGAACACGAGATACAAACAAACCCATGTGTATAAGTTTATGAAGAAGATCTGTGCAGACGAGCTGGGGGGAAATGCTGAACAGAAGAAGTGGAAGAGAGCGTGGGAATGGCGCGTTTAGCTTTTGAAGGTTTCCCGGCACATGCGCATGAGAGGAAAGACGTACCTACCTCAGACGCTGATGACGGGCGTTTCTGTGTCCTGTGCCTACGCACGGGAGCTTCTATGTCAGACTCTGGTGATGTAGATGGAGGGCAACTCACGCATGAAGACCTGCCCACATCAGATGCTGATGACGGGCGACACTACGCCCTGTGCCTGCGCACGGGGGCTTCTACCTCAAACGCTGATGACGCAGATGGCGGGCAACTCACGCATGTGCACCTGGGAAACATGCACTGGCCTCAGAACCGGAAGTGCAGCCTTACGGGTGGCTAAGGAATTACAGACTATCTAACAAAAAGCTCAACATCAGACATGAAAAGCTCCCTTTCGGGAGGAGTTGTAACATTATAGGCTACGGGTATAGCCTTTAGCTGCCTCCCAGAAGTTAAAGCTAAATTCCTATTGCAAAAGACACCATGTCTTTTAGACCCAGGACCCAGATAATCTCAGCTGGATCTGCCCTGAAAACACCCTCTCCAGGAAATTGCTTCTGTACTACAGAAAGTGCCATGAAAGCTTCCAAGAGAGGGAAGCAACCAGTGCTAACCCACAGGATGAATATGGACTGAAACAGTGAGCACCATGGCATAACAATCCTAAGAGTATAACTTAGCGCACATGCTATAGTAGTAACCAACAGTCTCTTAGTGGGCCTGCTTACCTAGAGAGAAGTCTGGTTTGGTACTGGAAACCTAGCAGGCTACCTGAGGCTAATGAAATCATGGATCCGGATCTGTTAAATCAGCATAATTCTTAGCTATATTTTAAATATTTATAAATGTACTTTTAGGTAAGCATAGGTCTCACCTCTCATTAAATAAATGTTTTCTTTCAATGGATGGAGACCATTACAGAAAACTGCAACAGACCAAAATGCAGAAAAAAGTGATTATGTGGTGTCCAGTCCCTACTGATACATTTATAATATAAGTTCTACAACTAATGATCAGTGATCCTAATGGAAGAAGATGGAAAGCTTGCAAGAACCAGACGATCAGGAAGTTTGCCGGGAGATTTCTTCTTATAGAAATGTCAGAGATGGTACACCCATGATGTCTCATTCTCCTCAACATGACTGCTCAAACAAGACATGAACAAGAAGCCAATAGACATGCTAACGTGAGAAGGGGGGAAACCTCACAGGAACCCAACCTCAGACAAAGAACTACAGGAAACTAAGAGATGCTGAGAGAGGGAGAAATAGTGTTCCCTAGGGCAGAGTTCCCATTTGGTTATCCAATATCAAGCAGTCAGCCCTGAGGTTATATATATATACACACACACAAGTAACACATGTACTGAGTGAATTGCATTTATATATTTAGGAGAATATATATGTACATGTATATATATGTTTGTGTGTATGTATATGCACATGTATGTATATACACACTAGCAAGTGCAGATGAGGTGCAGGAAATAGGGGAACCTAAATAGTGGTTTGGAGACTGAGTTTTCTGTATGCCTGAAAACACTAAAATCTCCACTCATCATTTATGATATATTTCTTAAAAGTTTTGATAGATGGAACTGCAAAAGAGTACTCCTCATCAATTACAGTGTTCTGTTTCCATGATTTATTATTATTCTTTTAAACAGTTAACAAGACTGATCACACTGGGTTTGTGGAATTCCAACCAGTAGCTAAGTCTTTGGAGGATGCGTCACTAACATTGCATAAGGAACAGTCCCACAATCGACTACATTACTTATAAGGTGATGACAGAACCCTACCACATACTTGCCACACTGGGCAAGGCCCTTAAAGGAGATGTCGATCTTGGCATTATTATCTGCCTGCCTGTCTATGGCTAGATGTAGAATAGTCTGAGATTTAATATTTTACCACCACCTATCCTGCTACGCCTATCCATGTTTGATTATCTTTGCCTTAATCAACCTCACATTTTCGTATAAATTTCTTCGAGGAATGAACACCAACTGTTGACATCTGACAGCTCCTCAGTCCTCCAGCAATCTCTTCTTTGCTTATTTATTCCT
The DNA here is from genome assembly GCF_950005125.1 of Chionomys nivalis. NCBI lineage: Eukaryota > Metazoa > Chordata > Mammalia > Rodentia > Cricetidae > Chionomys > Chionomys nivalis. Next base: position 19,926,773 of record NC_080092.1, read on the forward strand.
TAGGAGAGCCAAAATGGAATCAAGTCCAACATTTCAGGGGAAACGCAGTCCAACTTTTGGGGAAATTATGTAACTTGATTAAAAATCAACTTTCAGATAGACATAGTGGTACATACTTATAATCCCAGGACTTGAGGTGATGATGAGCTTGAAGTCAGCCTGGGATACACAGAGAATTTAAGGCTAGCCTGGGCTACATAGTAAGTTTAAGGTCGGCCTACACTATGCAATGAAGCACTGACTCGAAAAAACAGATATTGGGCATCAAGCTTAGTTGTGAGTACCTTTGTAGCATGCACAAGACACTGGATTCCACTTCCAGCATGACATGGGAAAATCAGCCAGGGAAGTTCTAGCTATGCATGAGCCAAGAGTCGTTGAAGTTGGATGAGAGACTTTTAAACTCCTTTTCAAGTTCAACTTCTACTCCCCTGTTTTGTTTTGTCTTGTTTTGCTCTGTTTTGTTTTTCCCTAATTTCAAATCAAATATGCTGGCTTCTGTACCGATGTAGACATCCCCCCCACCTCTAGATTCTGGAGATTTGGCAGGGCAATTTTGGGGCACCGGGCTGTTATAAGTCAGGCTTCTCAAAGGCTATGTTATTTTCATTTATTGAGTAGCCTGTGTACAAAACGCCAGATACTCTGTTCTGATTGGTCCTTGTGAACTCATGAGTTAGATAATATCATCCTTAATTACTGATGAATCATCCGAGTCCCACAAAGGCTCTGTACGACACCCCGTGTCTCACTTTAATCAGTGACCATTCTGTGTTTCAGACCCAGGGCTGCCTGACTCTGAAGCTGGGACTCTCAATTTCTACTGCACGCTGCCAACTTAAACTGCATCAGCCAACCAGGCGGCCCTTTGGGGGATCAGAAGAACTAGCGATGGCCTCCTTCCCAGCACGAACACATGCAACACTGCAGTCCATCTGCCATAATTCCACAGTGGATTGATGCTGTTCAAGAAGAAAGCCCAAAGGCCGTTTGGGCAGCTTCTCAGCAGGCCAACGCTTTATTTGTTAACCTAATCAATCCGTCTTCTTTGGCGGGGTGGTAGCACCTGACTGGGTAGTCATTTTCCTACTTCCCTGCTTACTGGGTCTGAGTAAAAACACAGTTGTCTTTGCCAGAAGCACATCTCCCAACTGGATGAGCCCTTGAGCTCTGTGTTTTGAAATCCGTTAATGAAGAGCCCGCAACATAGGCAGTGTAGCTTAAAAGGTGCAGGCACCGAGGTCCCATCTCCAGTAATAGTCCCCCTGAGAGCAATTCCCAAATAGCGGCCCGGTTCCTGGCTGGGTCCAAATCACCTGAGATGTTAACTAAAAATCCAGATTCCTCAGCCTTACCCAAGACACACTGAATCAGACCATCTCTGGGTGATGATCCGTAAAACTGTGTTACCACCAGAACTCCAGGTAACACGACTGCACAGCCAGAATTAGGAAGCAATTTACAAAGTCAGAGCGAATGGGGGCAATTGCTCTGGGCCAATTCATTTGACTTTTCAATATTTATTGGCCTACTACGATCTGCCAAGTCCCTTCCTAAACCTTGTCAGCAGAGCACCTGAGGTCTGTCAGAGGTTTCCAATATGGTGAGTAGAGCCCTGCCATTGGAAGAGAGATCCATGTCTAGGTCATTTGAGGGAGTTATGAAGGAATGAGGGTGGCCTGAAGGTGGAGAGAGTCACAAGCAGGGCTGCAGGGAGGTCCACAGTTTGCAGCCTAACATAGGCTCAGTGAGGAACACGGGTCTCCTAAAACAGAGCACATCTGAGAAACTCACAGTCAGCTTCCGATTTCAGGAATGTTTTTGGTGTATCTCACACTTTCAATATGGGTCTACTCTTACGAAAGATTGGATTGGCCCCAGAGTGAGGACTTTATCTTCTTCCAACCCGTGAGACTTCTCCAGTTCATCAATTTCTGGAAAATCCACTTGGGAAACCTCCTGTCTCCCAAGCACCAAAAGTATCTGCATCTTCTCCCTGGTGTCTAGGGCAGCTGGTATTGGAGCCATATGCTGCTGGCCTAAAGTGGGACACTCTTCTTAAAACAAAGAAACAGTGCTCAGTAGAGTCTGAGGACGAATGGCAGTCTGGGAAATAAGGTTAGAGACATGGGGAAATCACTGTATAGCCCTCTCTGTTTTCTTACGATTCCTTTTAGGCCAATTTTAGCAGAGTAAAATGGTTGTAAAAGATACAGGATAGCTGACCTACGGCTTCATTTTGCCTATACGGTGTTGTCTATTTCTTTCCCTTAAACCTATACAGAAGGACCAAAAGGAATTGTTCTTATTATCTTAGGTCTTCTACATATGAAGCGAAGTGCTAGGAGTGTGTTCTTTCATGTGGAAGGATGTGTTTGAGTGGGTGTGTGCATGTAGATGCCAGAGTTTGGCTATTAAGAATGTTCATCCATAGCTCTCCACCTTAACATGCCAATTTTGCTCTTAGATTTATTTATTCTATCTTTATGAATAGATAAATTCATATTGGCCTGTGTATACTTATGTGTGTAGACCACATGCGTATCTGGTGACTTCAGAAGTCAGAAGTAGGTATCAGATCTGGAAGTGAAGTTGTAGGTAGTTGAGTGCTGCCATGTGGGTTCTGGGAACCAGCAAGTGCTTTTAAACAGCAAGCTATCTCTCAAGCCCCTCTCATGTTATTGTTTGTGGCTAGGTCTCTTGGTGAACCTAGAGCTCATTAATTCTGAGGTGAGTGGCCTCTGAACCTCAGGGATCTACCTCTCTTCATTCTCCTGAGCACTACGGTTACAGGCATTTACTCTCACACCCAGCTTGTGTGTGTGTGTGGTGGGTGGAAATCCAAACTCTGTTCCTCATGATTTGGTAGCAAGCAATTTGCTGACTCAGTCATCTCCCTGACCCCACCCTCACCAGCTCCTGATGTCCCAGGAATGATGCCACTACTAACATAGCAGCTGAAAGAATAAGGAGAATTGTGACGCAAACTAACTGATAGTCAGGGGAAAATGGGAATCTCAAGTACGCGAGATGGAAATCATGTGACAAATCTTTTTTTTTTTTTCCAGTGTAGTCCAAAATATAGGATACTGATCCCATCAAATAATATTAGTGACGAAGTGTCAGACAACACTGGGCTTCCAGAACATTTCCACTAGACAAAGTGTCTTTTATGTTGGCTTCAAAGTGTCTGGTTAGCAGAAGTAGAAAGTCTGTGGGTTCTTAGCATGCCTTTAACAACACCTGCTCTGGTGTGAGCATGTGCACGTCTGCTTGAATGTGCATAGGTATGTGTGTATGTGTGTGTGTTTCCTTTGTATATACAGAGGACTGTTCCCAGAACTCCTACTAGATACCAAGGTCCTGGAGTACTTAGTTTCTTCATGTGAAATGGTGACATGTTTGCATATTTCCTATTCCCCGGAAATCACCCATGGATTATTTATACTCCCCAATGCAATGCAGATTCTAAATAAATGCTTCTAGCACATTGCAGTGGCAAGGAAAAAGGTCCTATACAAATTCAGTGCTAACACAATTGAAAACAAATGCAGTCTCTCTCTGTCTCTCTCTCTCTCTCTCTCTCTCTCTTTCTCATATCTGTCTGTCTGTCTGTCTGTCTGTCTGTCTGTCTATCTATCTATCTATCTATCTATCTATCTATCATCTTTCCCTCTTTTTGTTTTCTGTCTATCTATCATTACTATTGTAACTTCTGTCTATCTATAATTACTTATTACTTCATGTTGGCATTCCCCTCTAACTAGCGTCTCTTTATTTTCATTTTAGAAAGACTTCATTTAAAGGAGGTATTGCTTTAAGTATAACACATGTAGCAAAATCACAGGCGTTCTTACAGATGAGCTGAAAAAGCATGGTGTTAAGAAATAGGAAGTGTGGTAAATAGCATCTAACTAAATCTATTTACTGATGGAAAAATAGAGATCTAAGAGAAGTGGAAAAATGAATCCACAGTAACATGACTCTTCAGCAGCAAAGGTGGTGAGGTGACAGGGCGTGGTGTGTGTGCATTGCTGTTTGAAGACCAGTCTATCCACCAATAGCAGAATGAAGATGAGTCTATCCACCAATAGCAGAATGAAGATGAGTCTATCCACCAATAGCAGAATGAAGATGAGTCTATCCACCAATAGCAGGAGTCCTTCTTGAATGGAAAGGAATGTGATTTAAAACAGCAAACTCTTGGCTGCTCTATTTTGTGTTTAAACTCAGGAGGAACAGGAAGAAATGTCTTTATTCCTGATTTGTTCTTTCAAATTATGGGCCAATGAGATGCCAATAGATGTTTCTGGATCTCATGGCCTACTTCTTATAAAAACTAATACAAAATAAGCAAATCTACCAAAACAAATGAAAACATAGCCCTACCTAGCACGGAAGACTCCAAACATTAAGGAAGGTGATACTATCAATCTTTCTTAAGAGAGGTAGTTTTGCAACCAAGCATTCATTTTCCCCTTCTGCCCTTCAAAATATGGTTTTGGGTTTTGAGTGACTGAAAAATGCATTCTTTCCAAATTCCACCTGTCCTTGCAGAACATTTTTCTATTCACCAAGGAGGTAGCGGTTCCATGTTCACAGACTACAGAGAAACATGGTAGAACATTAGTACCTTTGGCTGAAATTAAAACCGGCAGTGGTACGTGTCCCTGAGCATCGGAAACAGAGAGGGGCGCAAGCCATGTTAAATACTGTTCATCTTCCCCTAACTAGTAGAACTTACTAAAGACAGCCCCCCCCCAACTGTGGTAATCCTCTGGTGCGCATGTGTGCTGCTTAAGAAGTCACGGAGGAGAGACGACTGAAAATGCTGCATTTGAGCATCCCTTAGAGACATGACAGTGTGTGAAGACCACAGCGTGGATTCATCCAAGCCTAGTTGAAAGCAGGTGACCATTTAATGCCCTCGTATGCAATCGAGAGACTGGGTATTGGTAGGCATCTGAGGCTGGTGTCTGCATGACACAGCCTATGGCTTTATAATTAATGTTATTCTTATAAGAAGAAGAAACATTCTCTAGAATACAATAGGGTAAGCTAGTAGGATAAATTCATAAAGCAGAAACATAGTTATTAAATATCATGTATGGGCATATATGATATACTGTTATTAAATATCATGAACCATGTGTGGGTATACGTGAGATATTCTTATTAAATATCATGAACCATGTGTATATGTGATATGCTCTTACATGACTGACTATACAGTGGGTTCTTTTCCAATCGTGTTCCACAAACACATACCCAGGACTGCATGGCACCACTGGACAATCAGAGACCTTCATTTTCACTACTACATATGAGGCCACATAATGACTGATGTAAGTATTTCTATGTGGTGGTGCTTATGCTTTCTTTTTAAAAAAAGATACATGGAGATGCATCCAGGAAGAGATAATAAAGCCCATCTCTCTGGTACCACCTATGTACAGATGGAAATACACCTGTTAGGTTTCCTGCAGTCATAACATAGTTCATGGAAGGTCTCTCTTGTTACCTTCTGCCTTCATCACTGCAGCTACACCGGATTTGGGTTTCCCCATAGGTTGCTCTGAGCTAAAGACTGAGCATGGTTGCCCATTTCTATTCAGTGTGGAAGATCTCCAATGGGCGTCTTTGGCTCCTGGAAATCCCAATATCCTGATCTGTTTTCCGAGCATGTCATAGCATGACCCTCTTTCCCATAACCCTCTTCGTCCCTATGCCCCTTAGCTGACAACAGCTCTCACGTTGGTGGATGAAGGCCATCTCCTACCCTGTAGCTACTTCCGTCTTCCTAGATTCTTTTCCCATAAATCTCTCGTACCCGAGTCTGTCTTAAGACCTACTTCTCAGAGGACCTCAGCATCGTTCCAAAAGTTCACATACTGTCAAACAGATAATTCCACACAAAGTTTAGAATGAAGAGCTAGCCAGGACTCAGACGTGCCCCATTGGTTATAATGGGAAGGGGGAAAAATGTCCTGTCAGCATTCTGTGTAAACTTATGACCGCATTTAATCACCCAGAGTGTACCTTCGCTGACTAACAGATGTGTCATTAGCCATTTCTGAAAAACGTGAAATAAAATCACCCAGGCTGAGAACGCTGTGGAATAAGTCAATACTAACAGATGGTGTTTATTTTGTCACCGCTTGTGTTAAAAAATTACCACCTAGTCCCATCAAATCCATTTCTTTAAGGTGGAAGCTGTATGTAAAAACTGCTAGAGAAAATGCAATATTTTATCAGCTGTCATTGAGTTCCTTAAAATATGAGCGCTTGTTTTCATGGTTTTCAGTTTTCTAGGACATGGTGCAATACACAGGAGATGGGTTTGTATAAATCTGACACGATGGAGCATTTTGCCAGCAGCTCTGTCTTGCAACGTGCAATCTGTTTTGTTTTTCAAACAAAGTTAGTCCACGAGTTCCTCAGAACTGTGGCACGTCGAGGACCCATACAGCCATCCCTCAATTAAACACTCTGTAGAGGGGTGCCGGGTACGTGGCCCCCGCTGTGGGCTCCTTTAGACACGTCTACTACACGCCTTTCCAGTAGTAAACACATCGAGAAATCATTCAAAACAGCGCCACCCCAGAATGCCTAAAAACACAGGAGCGAAGTTCGCAATCTAAGAAATGAGAAAACTAAAAAACAGCAAGGGCCTTGTGATACCAAGTCTTCATGAAAACACAGCGAGAAGCCCCCCTGAAAGGACGCTAAGGTTGGGGAACATAGCTTAAGGCTACAGGGCTTGCTCAGTGTGAGGTCTCCTGAACTGTAGAAAGCAGGGTGGAGGAAGGAGAGGAAAACAGGCACTGACCAAGGCTCCCTCCTCAGGCTCACTGCATTTACAGCCCCGCTGAAGGCAATTTCTGCCGTGTCCCCGGTTCATGGAGGATTAAGTGTTCAGTGTCTTTCACAGTGCCTGGCATACAGGGAGTGCTATGTGAATATTATTATTTTAAATTGTATCATGTATTATTGTAGAGAAAGCCCTCTGAGCACTTTTATCACAGTGTTCACAGTGAGTCTTGCTAAATGGTAAAATTGCAGGCAATTTTCAGCGGTTATTTTTTTCTTCTAGGCTTATTTGTTTATTCTGATGTTTCCAACACATAGAAAAATGTACCATTTTGAAAAGAAGGGACGAGGAGAAGAATAAGAAGAGAAAAAAAAAAAACCTCAACCTCTTTTTGTAGTGCTTGATTTTACCGCTATAAATAGTACATAATTGGATACATAAAACTTAATTTTTTTATGCTCAAAGTACCTTAATCATTTAGAATTTCTTTGAAAACACCTCCACAGAAACATCTGTGAACTCCTGACCCCAATCCTGGGACACAGGTGAACACAACTGCATATCAATCCACGTGAAGCTAGAATTAGGAGGATGGAGAAATAGATTTTTTTAAATGGTAAAGGAGCTGCGGAATGAACATGTTTCCCTTTGTGGTCATTTTCCTCCCTTTAGAGCACAATGGTCTCCACAGAGAGCTCACCCAAGTAGGAGGCTCTCGTATGCAAATGAATCGGTTGTAACCCAGGCGCCATTTTGTTTAAAAATAGCCGAAATAAAACAAGCTGTTTCTAGGCACCCCTGGTAGACCCTGAGGTAATTTTCTGAGATTATCAGAGATCGCGTCATGAAAGGTCAGCAGCAAAAAACACCAAATGATCCAATTAAAGTACAGATAGCGCCTCACCCATGTCCTAGACAGGCTTTCCAAGGACACACTCTGAACCGCGTGCTTAAAAAACTGCTAGTGGACTTATCAATTGATAGGAGCCTACCTGCAGAGGAGGCTGGGACCATTATGGTCCATGATATTTTCTTTCTCCCTGGATTTCCACATGGGACTGGAAAAGGGAAAGCGGGGACTCTAAACACAGTGGACTTCCTCACTCCTTATGGTTCTGTCTTCTTTCATGTCTACACTATTGGTTGCTCTAGTGGTTCCAGGCAGTCCAGCAAAGATATTGTGGTGTGTTCATCCTCTCTCTCTCTCTCTCTCTCTCTCTCTCTCTCTCTCTCTCTCTCTCTCTCTCTCTCTCTCCCTCTCCCTCTCCCTCTCCCTCTCCCTCTCTCTCTCTCTCTCAAATTGCAAATAGTCAGAGTGACCATTAAAAAAAATTCCAGAACATTTCTTCTGAACACTATCTGATTCTGTAAGACTGACCCTTGTGATAGTGAATGAGGTTACCATAGTAACTCATCAGGCCTCACTTCTGCTGAGACCTACCTGCCTTCTTCCTTTGTACACGTGGTTCCATTTTAAAGTCCTTGCTGAATTCAAGTGGCTGGTGGCTGGTGCTGGGGGGGGAGGGGCAGGGCTTCCGTGTAAACACACAGCGACCTTCGGAGCCTCAGAGGAGACACCTGTGAGGAATCGGATCTCTACACATGGGCTCTGGCTCTCTCACCCCCTTCCGTCAGAGGGATGTGCACCATTTCCCACCTAAGACGGATGCCTTTCTCACCCCTAATCTAAAGTACTAAGGATAGGAGAACCAGAGCCTCTTTCTGAAATGATCTTTCTTGGTCATCAAGCATGACTGTGTCTCCCTCACACATTCACAAAGGCAGTGGCCAATCTCGTTTATGTGCGTGTGTTCCATGCGTCTTACAAAGGAAGAAGCCTCGTGCTGGGGGATGCAGAGTGAAACGGGGTGAATGCTAATAAGTAATCGATAAGGTCCAAGTCCCAGGATGTGCCAGACACTAAGGGCTTTAATGCATTATTGTATTGAATCATTAAACCACTCTTATGGAAAACATACTTTCGGTATTTGCATTTTAGAGAAGAGGAAATTGAAGCTACAAGGTGGTGACTCCCTAGAGATAATGTCACTAATCAGGGCCATGCTAGATTGGAACTCGTGTTATCTAGATGGACAAAGTGGCAATTATCTGACTCTATAAGTGGGTAACCAAGTGTAACACTTCTGAGAAAGCCTTTTGAGTCATCTGTCCTTGGTGCTGTAGCCCCTTTATTTCTCTAACCATCTTTAAAAACAAAACGCGGCCTTCCAGCAGCAACAAAGACACAGTTTATTTATTTATTTTGACACAGTTTATATTTTCTTCCCTATGCACAGTAGGGCCACATTTTAGGAGCAGATGCTGATCTTCCAAGAGTTCTTTAGGCCAGGACGGTTGCAACCTCATGAATGGACAAGTTACTTTGTAAGAAGGTTCCCACGGGTCTGCGGTCCCTTTTGGGCCTCAGATCTTCAGTGAGGGGACAGGATTTGCTATCTATGAGCGATTCATTGGGATGGCACCATTTTCAAGGAAGAAGGACACTGCCCTCACTAGACACCTGCCAAACCTCCATATTTGCGACGATCTCCATTGTAAACCTCTCAGCTCCAGAAAGCTTTGGAGGAAATTCCTATTGTTTAAAAATTCGTGGTATATGATACTTTCTTACAGCAGCACTAGCAAACAAAGGCACCTGTCTATCATGAGTTGCTACAACTCCACATTTGTGTTCAACAAGGTTTCAAATAAACTGAGTTTTCTGACCTGAAAAGTGCTTTACATTTTCACAATGTTTTTGTTAGCAGTGGCAAGAGGCAGCATCTCGTAAAGGTAAGAGTAAATTTCCCCTGAACAAGAATGACGGATACAGCAATGAATCCACAGTACCAACCACAGAGATACAAAATATACATTTCTTACTCACAGCATCAAAAAGATCTGGGCAGTAACTCTTTAGGAAAGAAGGAAACTAATTAGGGAGGAAAGTGGGGGAGAGACAGAAAGAGGTGGGGTAGGCTGTGGGAGAATGAGTGTTTATTGCTTGGGTTATTGGAGAGTTAATCCAAGACAGCATGTGGCAATTTAGAGTTCGATGTGTTTGTGGTATGAACCAGGAGGGGTAGAGCTTGCTTTGAAATAAAAGGGCTAGATAATTTCCAATTTGCACAGAGGTTTCATTGCCTCTCTCAACAATACATTTGGGTCGCCTTCAAAAATATGCTCATACTCAGTGGTGCAAGCACCCCACAAATCTCTCTTTAAGTTGTTTTCTGAAATAGTACAAAGCTTGAGAGCAAAGAGGAGGGGGGCTTATTCACTGATGACTATCAACTGCACAGCAACCCTTCAGAGTCTCTTAAATATCACTCCACTGTCAAAGCCACCAAGACAGTTTCAAGTCCAAATTGATGGTTGGAGGACTAGGTGCCCCAAGATCTTACAAGTGGGCTCACATTTGGTCCTTCCAATAGAAAGCCTTATATCCCTAGCCTAACGGCTTTGGTTTTGTGTGTCTCAGATTTTTCCACCAATAACTTAATTGAAATGAGATATCTCTTAATAATGTGCATGAATTAACCGAGTTAATGCACACAAAGGTACTCAAATAGTAGGTGTTCTTTTCAGGATGACTGTAACAACTACCACAATTCTCAGTGAGAAAAAGACTTATTATAATAGAAGAAATAATTGTATATTTATAAAATAGCATATTTCATGGCATCTTTTATTTATACAGTGAAGTACTGCAAACAAATTCTTCCTTTGTTTCTTACTTGGAAAATGAAGAACAATTCACAAGAGATTTGGGGGTGAGGAATCAGTCCTAACTTTTGGACGCAAATTTGGCCTCCAATAGAAAACCATGTATCTTTAGGTAAACAGCTCTAGTTTTGTACATCACAGACTATTTTCCATCAATAATTCAATGAGACACCCTATGTATAAAATGTCAACGTGTGCCTTCAGTCTCGAGTTAGATATACTGTAGTGGTAAGGCTCGGGACACAGACTGAGTTTCCAGGATGCAAAAGCTTCAATGTTCCCCCCAGTCCCTCAATGCAAGACAAAGGCGACCCCTGTGCTCAGCCACATGAGAACTAAGCACCAAGCAGCTTCGTTGGGAAAGAGCATCAACCAACTGGGACAGGTGGCCAAGGCTGAGACCATCTGTCTCCTGCAGAAACATCCAGCAAGTATTAAAGACTGCATCAGGAAGCCCCGGTGCGCACTTTATGACTGATAGTCAGGATTCTTTGACTGATTATGATAGAAGAGGAGCTGGCACTGAGGGTCCCCTTGCCAGCTGTGGGAGTAGGGCCTTGGTTTGTCCCATGACTGCATCTAGAGAGAGTTTGCAATGCATCCTTTTCTAAGGCTCGAGGAACCAGAGGCAAGCTCAATTGCCAGCCAGCCACCTAAGAAACATTTCTTTTGTCCAAGTACTACATGCATTTTTAATTGAAAAATACTTCCAATTACATTAGAATGATCATAAATAAGAGTACAATGTGTTAGAGGGTAAAGCTGGCAGGCTATTCATAGATTGATTGTTATTAAAATTAGCATTATTATGATTCCATCAATTATTTCTGCACTTTGGAGCGTTTTGTTTTCTTCTAAACCTCTTTACATGCTTTTGTGAGTTTCATTATAATGTCAGGTGCCCCTTTCATGGGAACATAAATTTCCTGTCTGACAAATATGGTTTTTCCTATCTCAGGAAGCCATGCTATTTGGGCCATGGAGAAAGTGACAATGTTATTTCTAATGCTTATTCTCTCACACAAACCCAATTATCAGCAGCTTTTGGGATTCTATTACATCCAACCAGATGTTTATAGAAAACACCACTACACTCTTGGTTTTAATGATAAGCATAATGAACATTAGTCTGTTGCATATAAACAATATTTTCCTAAGAGGCCAACAATATTTGTACACACACAAACCAAACCCAGGATGACATCATAGGAACCATCTTTCAGTTTTGAAAACTTTTATTGCATTTGTTCTTTGATAGTATAACACACATTTTGATTATGGTAAATTCCTTCTCTCCCCACATCCCCTCTCGTCTCTGTTACTTATCTGTTCCCCCAAAGGCCACTTCCTCACATTGATCAGGTTTTATTGTTTTTCTTGTTTTTTATGATACCCATCGAGATTACCTAAAATAACCTGCCTGATGAGGGATTTAAAACTGCGCCCCGGAGCCCAGTCAGAGCCTCAGTGGATGGAGAGCTGAAGAGAATGACAGCTCATCCTCCAGATTGTGTAAGTAACCCATAGTTCAGCAGGGATCTAGGGCTCTAGGAGGCCTCCACAGTCCATAAATGTCTGTGGATAGGCCCAGGTTTGTAGCTGCCCAGTGCAGTTGCCACGATTTCTGAGTGGTTTGCCATGCCCAGAAGACAGCATTCCACAGCCTTTCTTTCTATCTTCTCACGGTCACATTCTTTCCGCCCCTCTTTTTGCAGTGTTTCTTGAGGCTTAAAGGAGCTGAGATAAATGTTTCACGGAGGACTGAGCCCTCCAAAGTCGACGGTATCTTAAAGCATCTTTGTGTCTCTGCGTTCACCATGGTTCTTTGAACCGAGAGCTTTAACTGATGAAGGCTAGGAGCAGCATTTGTTCATGGCTATAAACAGAAATCTTTGGAAAGTGCCTTGGCACCATGGCAATTCATCTAAACAACAGTTTTAGGTTTATCCCCTCAGACATAGGTCCTCTTCACTCAGGAGTTTACACTGGGTTTAGAGCAGCTAGGTGTGAATTCCATCTTGTGTGTGTGTGGGTGGGGGGGGACTCAAAAGCATTCATAGAGTGGTTTTATTTTAGTTTGTGTTTTCTTCAACATTTCTGAAACCTCTTTGCCAAATTCACTTTTCATAGCCTAAATTATCTTCCTGTTTGTGTTTTCTTGTCCTTCATTCCAGGATTTATTCATGTCCTTTTTGCGATGTTGAACACATTTATAGTTGTTATTTTGAATTTGTTATTCTGAGTGTCATCTAAGTCACCCTTATTGGGAACCATTGAGGATTTCATAGTTATTTACACAGAATGCTGTTTTGCTTTTTGTGGTGTGTTTTGTATGACGGGACTTAAGCATCTGGAGTTGGATAGTTGGTTGTGTCTTTTGGTGTGGATATATGGCTCACTATGTTGAGTGAGGGTTTCTATCTTTTTGCTCTTACCCAGGTCTGGCAGGCTTTAGGTCACCGGAGTGATGCTTGAAGTTCAGACTGTGGCTATTCTGGGTTGAATCATGACTGGGAGGGCAGAGATGGCCCTGACTCAGCTAAGGAAGGGTCTAGCTTCTAATCTTCTCACCATGCCTTTTGTAGAATGAGCCGGTTGTCCAGTTCTCCTTATGAGTCATTTGCAGAGAAACTTAAGAGTTCCAGACAGAAGTGGAGGTGAGTACTGCACACCATCTCTCAACCCAGACCCCTGGGGGAGAGGGGTTCCCAGAAGAACCAAGAGGGCAAGGCTTCCTGTGGAGCATCCGAGCCCTTGACAAAAGCTCTCCAACACAAGGTACAAAGTGGGGGGAGGAGGATAATCTGTGGAGCAGGCCAAGGGATAGGTGATGATTCTAAAACGGTGGAGTTGGGGTCCTAGAAGGAGGCTTTAGAGTCCACCATCTTCCTTTTGAGCTAGAGTCATACCTATCTTCTTGATTTTTGATATTTCTACTAAAAAGTTATTAAGAAACAAATGGCCCTCTCCAAGGTCATAACATATCCCTTTGACCAGCATATCTGCTGTGCATAGTGCTGTAGGTACTACCCACCTGTTAGTCGCTTGTCATCACATTGACCACTGCAGGGCCACGGTGATGGTTCAAGTAACCTTTATTTTATTCAACGGCCCCAAAGTCCGAGTCTAGTGGTGGTAGTAATATAGATATAACAAAGATTTCATAAAGTTATTCTTTTAAAGGAAAAGATGAAAGAATATAAACTATTTGGAGAGAGTTTATTATATTATTCATCTTTTACTATGTTTAATTTATGGTTACATATTATTGCAGATGTATACAGGAAAAAAAACAGAGTATATAAAGAATTTATTTGGTCCTCACTGCAGCTTCTAGTATCCTCTGGAAGTCTTTGAACATATCCCTCCACACATGCGTGGGGGTGATGATGACTCTCTTTGGTATCTCTGTCACTCAGCCTAGCTACCCTGGACCACCATGCTCTACTACCCACGTTCTGGTATCTATTCTGTCATAGTTAGGTCTTGTATTCTTGTGTTTTCCACACTTGCGCAGACAAAATTCTCTAAGCCATGCATCTCCTGATGGCCCTCCCTTCTTAAGGTGTTCCTCTACCCTTAAATCAGCCTTCCAGTTATAACCAAGAGGTCACCCAAATGTCTCACCGTTTTCAGTGCCTCCTCTTCATTTCAAACACTCTTCTTACCTATGGCTTTGGGTCTTTGAACCATCTTTCTCTCACTTGCCTCAAATCTCTTGATTTTTTTTTTATGCCTAGAAACTTCTTCCCTATTTTTTTTCTTGTGAAGTTGTTTTTAAGTTAAGTTAATATATTTGTTTAAATTCTATGCAAGTCTATAAGTAATATAAAGATAGGATTTTTTTTAAAATCACCCCCCAGTGCCTATTACTATATCTAGTATATACTAGACTAAATATCTATTATAAGAATGGAATGATTAAGGAAATCATCCTACAGGGAGCCTAGAGGAACACTGTGAAGAAAAGACAACTAAAGCCTGGAGGATAGAGTCTCCAGAGTCTGTATCTTGAAGAATGATAAGGAGAAAGGGAAGATAATGAAGAGGCAGGCTAATAACACTTAGTCAGGTGGTTATCGACATGCATTTCTTGATTGTGAAGCCTTCCTTGCCTAGCAGAAGAGCTGCTATTACGATAAAGCATAAGCCACGGGAGCCATTATTTCAAGTGTGATCTCTTAGACCATCACAGTGACCACTGTAAAGGGTCCGGTTTTCATTTTCCGACAGGTAGGACCAGAGACTTCACTTTAAATCCATCAATATGATCAGATTTCCTTCTGGAGAATATTGATTCAGCATAAAAATCTACAAAGCTTATCATGTCAGACAGTGTCAATTTCTAATAACACATACCAGGAAGGCAACCTGAGAAATCAGATTCTCGGGTTTCCTTATTAAATTACCATTTCTGAAGTAAAAGTTTGCGTGTGCACTGGTACAAAAGACTAGTTAAGAGCAGAACTAGGAATCCATCGCACTGAAATTTATCCCAACCACATCTCTCCCTTATGCAAAACAACACCAAAAGCTCCTAATTTAAAGAGGATTTGCCAAAGAAGTACATACATAGTACATACTGGCAACATGTGAATTCATGCCGGTTTCTGGCATGGGAAAATTGCTCTCCCCCTTAACACCTGGAGCTTTGAAAGCTAATGAATTACCTATTTTATTTTTATCACTTCCATTTCAGCATATGAATGTGAAAGAGTTGAAACTCTTACAGTAATCCAGTTTAACATAATATTAATACTATTTCTTTTCCTGGGTAGATCTTGAAGAGCACAGAAATAGATGATAACAGGGTAAATCACATTCTAAAGTTCGAGGAAAGTCAGCGCGTCCTGCGGCAGCTGATATGAAATTATAGGTACTTCATCAAAACCCAGCCAGCCACAGCTACCTCATAACTCACACCTAGAGCTTCATAATGTGATTAGCTTTTCAAGAGGGTGTATTTGTGTTTGGGTTTTTCTTTTAATCACTTTATGTTTAGCTTGGCTTCCAACTGACTGCTGATTGACTACAGTCATCATGGAGAGAATAAAGAGATTGTCAACTTTGCCGAAGAAAAGTTATTAAATTTTAGTTTTCCTAAAGGAAAACATTCTCTGCAACAGTAATTGAAAAAAATAAAATCTTTATTGACATTCTTTGAGGGAAAATACAATATTCAACATTTAAGCCGAAGCAAGATAGGTAAAGGAAATACAGATTTGAAGCAATTATACAGACAAAGTCAGCCAAGAAAATTGGCTACGAGAGAGGGCATCTTGTCGGCTAATGTGCCAGCCCGATTGGCAGCAAGAGCTTCTTTGGCCTCCGCTTTCACTCACTCACTTACTCCACGTGCATGATGGAAAGAATGCCCACACATGCGAGCCACCTTTCTGTCTAATGCTTTTCCATGTAGAGCAGGCTGCGGCTGAAACCAAAGAAGGATAAACGAGTGGCTGGAATCCACAGTGCCAGAGACCACAAGGCCCAGGCTTGAGATCACTGAAGAAAGGAAAGGCCGTGTAGAATGTGCCTAGAAGCCAGCTTTCCACCTTCCCAGCAATGCACCAGTGCCATCAAAGGAACCCTTCTGATGGCTTCTTTTGGTTATCGTCTCAATAATAGTACACGGATCATCTCTGTCTGTTAAGAACACATATGTATTCCCATTTAGAAACAAAGCACTTTCATTTAGAGAACCCAAAAGGGCAAAATACAAACTATGGAAATGAAAAATATAAAGGCCACCTGTGATGTTACTGCCTTGAGATGGTCACATTGCATTGCCAATCCTAACCTTTTGTATATGCTAGGACCTATTTTTGGACATAGCAACAGTAGCCCTAGATAGGAACGTCTATGAGCAATTACTGTAAAAGGTGAAAAAACACCATCAGTCTTATTCTCTGTATTGTTTATATCGTTATTTTAGCAGCCACATCTTACTGGATTACAACATCCATAATCAATGGCCTACGGATTAACATTGAGCATATTTCCATCTTGTAGGCTGGCAAGACGGTTCAGTGGGTGGAGCTGCTGGGGCATAGATCTGATCCCTTGAGTCCTATCCCCAGATCCCACAAGATGGCAGGAGAGAACTTACTCCCAGAGTTGTCTTTTGACCTTCACATGAATACCATGGCACACATTCCTACATTCTCTCTCTCTCTCTCTCTCTCTCTCTCTCTCTCTCTCTCTCACACACACACACACACACACACACAAACCTAAAATAGGTTGACTATTTCCTGCTCATGTATTATGAACCATGAAATAGCTTGAACCTGGCACATTCGTGGAAGAGAGATTAACACTACGGATGATATTCTCTTGAAATTTATCTTAAAATCTCTGTTACTATCAATGAATAGGGTCACAGAACTTTTCTCTACTTATTTTAAACCACATTTTACAGTACGTGGATCCACAAACATTTGAAGTTTCCTGCAGATCTTTGTATTGAAAAGAAAAGCTTTAGAAATAATAATGCCTAAAAACATAAAGAAATCATAAGCCACAGATATCTATAGATTTTGGCGGAGAATAAAAGCTTAGCTTTGATTTTCCTCTCAATTGAGAAGAACCAAAAAATGCTAACAATCACAGAAGAATTAATGACTAGAAAAAAAAGCAATCACTCCCTATGCCACCCATTTCCGCATTAAATCATAATAAAAATGTATGCAATTGTAATTCTTTCTATTTTGGTGTTACACGGTAATAACACTGTGGAAGTAAATGCAATTGCTGGTTTATAACTGTTTGGTGCTATTTTACTTATCATTAAGAACAATTAAAACGAACTATGTTTAAGGAATGATCTTAAGTTTATTATTCCCCTGTAGTACCTGGCAACACCGCAATGTTGTTAAACAAGGGCTGGGGATCTGTGGCTGACGCCTGGGAAGAGATCTGATGACATTGCTTTGTCCTCTGCATGTTGAAAGGCAGCTGGGAGAGGCTGAGCCGAGCGCGGAGGGAAAGGCCGCTGACCGCCCAGTGCCCTCATTGTACAACATGCATACATTTAGTTGAGCGAACTACCTGCAGACCTCAGCTGGTTCTGGAAGGTCACTTCCAGGTATGCTGCTCTCACCTAGTTTAATTAGTTTGACTTTTTCCTGATGACAAAAGCATTACACACACACACACACACACACACACACACACCTCTAGTGAAGTCACAACTTTTGGAAGCATATTTCAGGAGCAAGGGAAAGACAGGCTTAGCTGTATACATAGAGCATTGCTTTGGTGGAGGAGAGAATATATTATTAAAATGATATTATATACTATAGCCACAGGAGAAAGCTGCTGGGAGTCATGGGTGTCTCAAAGCATTCATCTCCAAGCACCCTTTCCTTTCCTAGAACAGAAGCGTTTGGTGTTTTCTGCTGCTTCTGTTTTGTCTGAGAGCATCTCA
Organism: Chionomys nivalis; assembly: GCF_950005125.1. NCBI lineage: Eukaryota > Metazoa > Chordata > Mammalia > Rodentia > Cricetidae > Chionomys > Chionomys nivalis. Next base: position 19,944,739 of record NC_080092.1, read on the forward strand.
TTCAGCCCAGGCTCACCTGGCTCTCACTATGGAGAGGATACGGCCCTGGATGGTTGGTTTGCCTGTCTCTAACTTCCAGGCACTGCAACTACAAGCACACACCACCACTCAATACCCTCATTAACCATTTTTTAAAGGGGAGGTGAGCTCTGAAGCTCATTCTCAGAGATGCAGACTTTTAAACAGTTCCACACAAGCCCTTTATGGGGCACCAGCTTACTGCATTTGTGTTCACATGCATTGAACACATGGTCAATGGTTTTCGGAATCCAAATGCTCCCAACTTTGCTACATGAGAGGCAGATTCATCCCACTGATACTTTATTATTTACATGTGTTCCAGCCCCTGAATCTCCAAGTACTATTATTGTAGCCTTTTAAGAATTACCAATACACCACACTTCAACAATAAAAGTATAAGGCATGGCTCCTGGTTTATTCTGGAACATTCATGATAACTGAAAAGGAACAAACTTTTACACACCTATTTGTTGTCCTCATTTGTCATTCCTGGTGCTCAGGAATATTCTCAGTAAACTTGGGAACATGTGTTAAACATGACTCATACAAAACTTCTCTGTCAAACATACGGTACATACATTGCCTAAGAGAAGTGGGGGTCATTGTTGAGGAAGTCTTCTTGAAAAAATGACAAATCATGCCAGTCTTGGTGGCATATATCTGTAATTTCAGAAATTGGGAGGAATAGGAGGACTTCAAAACCATCCCAGCCACATAGTGAATATGAGGCCAGCCTGGGTTACCTAAGACCCTGTCTGAATCTAAATCTAAACCTAAATCTAAATAAATAAATAGAATGTAAATCAACAGATCAATCACCACTGTTCAGAAAGAATTGGTCTTGCCTCTATATCAGCAATATTGGTAACATCCATATTCTGGAAAAACTGCCTGTGTGTTGAATGTATACCCATGATATATACATAAACATATTACAATGCACAGCTGCAGTGACGGAGAGCTTAAAAAGTGGTAGCTCGAAAAACGTCTTTGCCAGTGAATGAACTGGAGGCCTCACCTAACCTATTCCAGGTGGCTATGAAGCATAGCAGGGTTTTAAATTCTCCTACAGTTTAAAAAGTCAGACTGGCCTCTGACATTTCTTTATCAGTCAAGTCTAAGGGATATAATCGTGGGATGATGGGGGACAGTAAAACAAAGAAAAACTTCCTATAAAAGTATCATTTTGGAGGGCTAGAAAAAAAACGACTCACTAGACAAAGAAACAATATGTGTCTTGTATTTTCAACTTGAAAATATATTTCCCTGATTTACCGTAATTGTTGCTGGTTCTTAAATACATGCAACAAATCCACACATCCTGTTTGTGTTACATACTATGACTTTTTTTTTTTTGCATTATATCGATGCAGGTACATTGTTCCTTAAATCAGGCTACACTATTCTAAGTAGCAGAACCAGAAATATAATCCCTCTTCCCACCACGAAGCCACTAGACTGCCTCTCATACAAAATCATCAAACTGTATGGTCAAGAAAATGGCCTAAACTACTATAAACATGATCTGTCTTCCTGTGACTCCAGAGATGTCTTGATTGAAGGGCAGTCGTGGTGATACTTGAGCACAGTGAGGATTTCATCACTCAGAGCTGGCCCTCCAAGGTGCAGAACAGACGCACGTGCAGAGTTACACGGTGGGTGTTAGCGACTTTCGAAGTCAAAGATTGCTAATGGAAGAGCAGGACACACTGCTGAGCGAACACACATTCCTTTCTGGCTGAGAACCCCAACCTACTGTCAGACTCTATACACTCAGTTATTTAAATGTCAGCAAACAGGCGGAAATCTTAGTGCAGCACACCAAACAGCAAGATACAAGATGCTTTCTCTTTCTCATTCAAACCAGGCACGGACCATTAATAAACCATGCCAATCTCATTAGAGTATAACATGGTTTTAAAAATCCCATTATATTTTATTGGCATTGGCCTTACGTGGTGTTGTCCGAAAAGTTACACATAGTGTGTGACCTGGCTCTTCTTTTTCTGGCTATTCCCTGGACAGCACGTCAGTGTGACAGAATGGTTACTCTAAGTTGAAGATTTACTTTTGTGCGTTTGTTTTGTGAGACAGTGAAATAAAGAATGCATATTCAGGGAATGCAAATTTGGAGCTGTCTGGGGCCAAAGCTTAAGCAGAACCCAGTGACATAAAGATTGTGTTGTTTTGATAGGAAGACATTTATAAAAGCCTCACGGCTGACAGTATGACCAGCTCGAACACAAACACGATCTACATTCTGGGTTTAGAGAGATTGCATTTCTGTTCAGCTGATGCTCCTCCGATAAAATATCAGACATGGGTACTCCTGAATCTGTATTCATCAATGCTACCTCTACCGCCTGAGTATAACTAAGAGATTTATTTCCTTCTCTTACTTGATCTACACTAAAGAAGAGGTTCTGTTACCCACCCCAGTTTACAAGCAAGGAAAATTCAGACATGCAAAATTGACATACCTTGTCTGTGGTCAGATAATAAGTGGCCAACCTTGGGCTCAAATTTGTAATGTCCTTTCAAAAACTAATTGTGTTTCCCCACTCCTACTATTCTGCCTTTCAAATAAATGTTTGGGACAGTCATTTATGCATAGCCGCCTCCAGGGGAAAGGATTTGAATGTGTAACAGGCATCCGTAGAGGGTGTCTGCATTTGACTTGCATATGTAGTTTCACAGGAATAAACATTTTGGGGCACTGAATCAAAGGTGAAGACCCCACGAATGAGCACGCAAAGACATCCAGGTAGAACAGAGGTGCTAGCATGACTGAATAATCAGTTTTTGACCCCAGGTGACCTGACCTGCATAATCCTGGAAATTCATTTGTCTCCCTCGAAAGGGCAGCTGAGTTGACTAAACCGCACGCAAGAAGGTCAGCCTGTTTCAACAGAGTGACCGGAGGCACAGACAGATATTCAATGTCAATACCCAGGCATAGCTACACACCCTGGAGTTTATTCCTCTTTTGAAAAGAATGAAATAGAGAATTTCTAGTCAGCAATAGGTTAGTTTTTTGCAGGAGTCTAATGACATCATTATAGAATACTCAAACTTTGCTCTGTGGATACAATGTCACTAGTGCCCCTGGGGGCTAGCCCATGCTATCTTAGTTATTCTATACAAGCCCTCTCCATGGTACAGCCTCTCCTGCATGTTCGAGAAATGATAGCTTTTATAGACGCAGAAGGGTCTGCAATAGCCCAGGAGAACACAATGCTATTTTATTCATTAGTTGCCAAGTGCCTGTAGGGTTCAAAGAGACAGGTCAGTAGATGGGTACATAAAATATGAATTGCTCTGTACTCCAAAATATAAGGTACTTGCTAGAAGGTGTCTCTAGGGTTCAATTTTAATGGAAGCTGTAGACTCAATCGAGGTCTCTCGACTTTACTTGTGTTCCAAGACCACCAACTCGAAAGTCAGTGTTTTAACTGCTATTTGTATATTCTTTTCTAAGCCTGAATATTATTTTCTAATGCTCCCACGAGCATCCCTTATGCCAAACTATGAAGTCTTCCCAGCATAATCTCAAATACTTGGCGTACAGCATACATGGTATGCGCTCATTGCATCTTAATTGGAGGGAATACATAGTGTAGAATTGAGAGCAATGCACAGTATTCTATAGATTCTCCTTAAAAGTCAGACATTGAGACCAGCACCCTCTATTTTCAAACTCAACTATATTTTTGAGCTAGGATCTTCTTATGTAGACCAGGCTAGACTTAAACCTGCTGACCTCCTCTCTCAGCCTTCCCAGTGTTGAGTTAATAGGCAGATACCATTATGCTTAGCTCCAGCTCAAAACTGACTGTGAGCAAGTGTGCTTTGGTATAGAAGACATGCAAAAGCATTAAGAGGAATCTACTTATTTTTAATTTGAATATCAGAATCACTTCACTGTTTTGTGATTATTAAACAACATACATACAATGGAAAATATGAAACAATACCAAAAGAGTAAAAAACAATATTTCCTATTACCCAAAGCACAAAGGCTTTTAAACAGCACAACATAATTGACATTACACTATGAAGGCTTGCTAGTGGATGTATTTATGAAGGTGACTATAAAAAGCATAATTGTGAGCCGGGTGGTGATGGCACATGCCTTTAATCCTAGTACTTGGGAGGCGGACGAAGGTGGATCTTTGTGAATTTGAGGCCAGCCTGGTCTACAAGAGCTAGTTCCAGGACAGGCTCAAAAAAAAAAAAAAAAAAAAAAAAAAGCAAAACAAAAACCCAAACGTGTAATTGTGCAACTGGAGAGATGGCTCAGTGGTTAAGAGCATCGGCTATTCTTCCAAGGACCTGGGATCAACTGTCTGTAGTTTCAAAGAGGGATCCAATGCCCTCTTCTGTTTTCTGTGGGCACCAGACCTGCATGCATGTGGTTCACAGACATGTGTGAAGGCAAAACACTCATACTCATAAATATACAAAAACATTAAAAAATTAAGTGGAACCTGCATATTGGTAAAAGGGCTGTAAGTTAGAACAGATATCATTTATTCAATGTCTTTAATACGAAGTGTGGTAGTTGCCACTTCTTCATGTGTCAGGGGTGTACATGTGCCTCTGTGCTGGGCCAGCATAGCCTTTTTGATTTGTTGGTGCCAGTTAGGCGAGACGTCACGTATCTCTATTTGTGATGCCTGCCAGAGAGGGTATGACTAATTTTTGTCTTACTTTTCATAGAAAACATTTTCTAATGTTAGAATAATTTGCTCTATCGTTAATCCTTACTCTTTCATCTTTGGGTCAACACTGTGTCTAAAGCGTGTTCCTAAGAGAAACAGGTGTGGATGTGTGGCTAGACACCTTCACTCCCGCCTGTCATGGTGAACCTCTCATTTAGGAAGCAGATACATCGGCACCTGGCTTGATTCTTCAGGTCCCACAGAACTCAAGAACTTGCATTTCATAAGCAGGGACTTCTCCACTAAGTGTCACTCACAGTTAGATTTAAAACCTCTATTAAGAGCCTGGTTGAGAGGAGATAGTTTCAAAGTCTTTTCTGTATAATATATGGTCATTTAGCTGAGGTTAGCTCACAAGGTCACATCATTGGATATCGTCTTATGTCAATGGGAATAAATCTACATTGAACAATGCTATAACCAATTTACTTACAATTTTAAAGACTAAAGACATGTGTACACACATGAGTTAGTATTCATTCTGCTGGTAATTGCTTTTGTTCTGTTCTAAGGTTCATTGTTTTGTAACATTCCGATTGCTGTTTTTTAAAAAGACTTTGGGTGGTTTCAGGTTAGCCTGGAGAGCTGAGCTTGTGCTTTATCACATGATTTACTACACTCCAAGAGTTCTCGAGAATGTGTGACTTATGTTAGAGCCGACACACATAAACTAGTCTCACAGATTTGTTGTGAGAGGTGGATAATGCATGGAAAACATGGATCTTAGCACACTGCTCACTGAACTCAATAAAGAGCAATTACCATGACTACTGAAATGTTTCTTTCTCAGAGAATTGGCCAATTGTAAGTATACTGTGCAATTTTGCATTTGTGTGCAAATTTTAGTAAAATATTTGTGAGGATCCTGTCTATAATAGTTCACTAACTATAGACTTGATTTATATATAGTATAATTTAACATGGATATAGGGAATATGTATAATATGATGGTAAATGATTGTTTACAAAGATAATGAGTGAATATATGCATGCATACATACATAAATATTTAAGATTATTTTCTTTTTATCTTAATGTGTATGGATGTTTGGCCTTTATGTATATATGTACACCAAGTGTATGCCCTGCCTATGGAGGTCAGAAGAGGGCATCAGATTCTTTACAGAGTCCTCTGTGGATTTACAGATGGTTATAAGCCTCCATGTGGACATTAGGAATTAAACCAGGGTCCTCTATAAAAACAGCCCATGTGCTTAATCATTGAGTCATCTCTTCAGGTCACATACACTAATATTTCAATTAAAATGACATTTATTAGTACAAAATTAGTCCAAGGATTGTCAAGCATGACTAGATGTTAGAACTGCTTGGAAGAAGGTTAAAAAAAACAAAACAAAACCACATACCAGCACTAGAGGGACAGAGAGGGCAGCAGGTGGAAATGAATAAAGATTATAGTGGCATATGTGGCTGAAGATGCCATGATGAAACACACTACTTCTTTTGCCAACCTGCAAAAAAAGATGATGATGTTGATGATGATATATCAGTTGGGGCCTCCCACAAGCTGCTGATGTGGAAACTGGGAAGCGATCTGTTTAGGTACTTATATAGAGCTGATGTGGGATTCCCCTCTGTATGCTGTGAATACCACTGGTCAATAAAGGAACTGTCTTGGGCCTGTGCAAGGCAGAATAGAGATAGGTAGGGAAAACTAAACTGAATGCTGGGAGTGTAGTAATGAGGCGAGCAGACCTGCTTTTCGTCCTGCTCTGCTCCCGCACGGCTAGCTTTACACCCGAAATAACAACACACAAATTGTATTTATTTAAACACTGCTTGGCCCATTATATCTAGCCTCTTCTTGGATAACTCTCACATCTTGACTAACCCATTTCTAATGATGTGTGTAGCACCACGGGGTGGTGGCTTACCGAGAAAGAATCTAGCCTACATCCGTCTCAGGTCAAAGAATCATGGCGTCTAACTCACTTCCCTTCTTTGAACCATTCTGTTCTGTCTACTCCACCCACTTATGTTCTGACCTATCAGACCAAGCCATTTCTTTATTAATTAACCAATGAAAACAACAGATAGACAGATGACCCTCCTCCATCATGGGAGAAAGAAGGCAGAGTCAGGAGACACAAATACAGAAGAACTTTCTGTATTGTCTCTTTCTGTATTGTATTGTGTCTGTCAATTCTAGAGTTTTAGAAGTTGTGTACAATGTACTTCCTGTTTATTTCGGTAGTACTATATCTTTCTGGAATCTTTGATGGAGTTAAAGAATAGATACTTATAGTTATGGTGAAAGATAAAGTAGGTATAAATATTCTAACTGTAGTTCTTGCTTGATAACTGTTTTGTTATATGTAATTACTATGTTAAAGTTAAAATTTTCCTTTTTATTTAAACAGAAAAGGGGAGGTGATATGGGATTCCCCTCTACATGCTGTGAATACCATTGGTTAATAAAGGAACCGTCTTGGGACTGTGCAGGACAGAATAGAGGTAGGCAAGGGTGTGGTGTGTCGGGGGGGGACTAAACTGAATGCTGGGAGAAAAGGTGGAGTCAGAAGATGCTATGTAGCGGCCGCCAGAGACAGATATGACAGAAACTTGCTGGTAGGCCACGAGCCTCGTGGTAAAATACAAAATAGTGGAAATGGGTTAATTTTAGATGTAAGAGCTAGTCAACAATACACTTCTATTGGCTAAAGTGTATTGCAAATGATATAGTTTCTGTGTGGTTATTTCGGGGCTGAGCAGTCAGGAACAAACAAGTGGCCTCCTACAACAGAGAATTGTCCAGGCAAGTTAGACCTTAGATCAGTGGTTCTCAACCTTCCTATTCTGCAATCATTTAATATAGTTCCTCATGTTGTAGTGACCCCCAGGCCTAAAATTATTTTTGTTGCTACTTTGTAACTGTAATTTTGTTATTGGTATAAATTTAATGTGAATATTTCTGGAGATAGAAGTTTGCCAAAGGGGTTGTGACCCACAGGTACAGAACTCCAAATGAACTCGAGAAACATTTCAAAACATCAGGCTCTACCATTGCTGTTCTGTAACATAGTAGAATGACTCAGTGATCTCTGCTTTTTGACAGCACAAAGTTTTTCATTGGCTGACAGGCTCCCAAAAGCTTTTTCAATTATTTCAGGACTACCATTAAATATTTAAACAGTCTGAAAAGCAATTCCATTTTAATTCGTAGTAACTGTATAAAACAGACATCTACCAGTAACCACATAGGGCTGTGGGGGTGGGGTGTGTGCAGGAGACCAAGTCAGTTTTTTTACAGATACCTTGCACTAAAGCCCTAAGATTTTGATCATCATGAGGCAAAAGGCTTAATTGAGAGTGTAGAAGGGAAAATGTCACAGTTTTCAATATTTGTTATTATAGCTGAATAGCACAGACAGGCAAAGGAAAGAGTTCCTTTGATTAATCTAGTGACAGAAGACTTCAAAAGCTTACATACATGGGAATGGGCCTGGTCTCCCAGTCTCTCTTAGCAAGACATTCAGTTTCTTACTGAATGCAAGGGCTTGGAAGACAATAAAAGAGTGAGGGTAAATGGGGTTGGGGGGGCGGTTGACCAGATGGTGGCAAACAGACCAGTTGTAGGTTTCTTTGAAACATTGCAGTATTAACTACTTTAAGTTATTGAGACAGCATGCATAAACTGACAGTGACTGGCATAGAAAACTGCCAAAGAAGAGAGAGTCTGGAGAAGCAATGGAAGGGAAGAGTTGGAAAACACGGTCAGCCTCCCTCTAAGTATCCATGAAACACAGAAGGGAAGGCAGAGTATCAATATGGATGGTGTTATCTCTTCGGAAGAACTTGATTGGATAGTAGCAACCATTGTTGTTAGAACAATCGAGTCTGAATGGCTTGTTCCGGAGTCTCATTCTTTTTATATACAGAGAGAACCGTGGTATCGGAGAAGAGGAAGGTGAATAGGAATCTCCAGGCCAATGCATGAAATTAATAAAATGAAACAAAGCGGAGGAGCTGTGCATGCACCTTCGGTGACATTGGATCACATTGCCCTTTATAATGTGTATGTGTTTAGTAAAATCGCACGGCTCCCTTTGTCCTTATCTCAGGCCACCTTGGGAGTTTTGATCCTTAAAATTACAAAGAGGACAGAGGAGGATCACAAAGCACTCCCTCTTGGACGCACTGCCATCCATCTTTTTGATGTGAAACATCTAAAAAGCAAATTCTCAAAAATCATTTCCCTTTGAGCATCTATTCAGAACTCTGCTTCTCTGGTGATTCTTAACAAAGGTTTTGTTGCTGGTGCCCAGAGGAGAGACTAATTTAAATGTAGAAAGAGACACTTAAAAAATAATGTCATTTGTTGGGAAATCTCTCAGGGCCTTACCTTCCCTTTCACACAGCCAGAGAGCTCAACCTGATTGCATTTAGGGTTATCTTTAGCTGCTCTACCCCTAATCAAAACATTCTCACGAGGACTATTGTTCTAACTAATCTACTTATTAAGCTTTTATTCAGTTTTAATAGTCCTTTATTAAAAAAAAAACTCAAAGGGGATGGCAATGGATTCTACAATATTAGCTAGGAAAGTGTGACCTCTGACCTACAACCACTGGCTTGTGAGAGAATATTCGTCTTTTCAAAGTGATCCTTTAAACCAGTCTGCTTAATTACAGGCCCCTCCCCTGCATCAACACCGCACTCTCCATTCCCACAGAGTCTTAACAGCAGGAAACCACGAAGCCTATGCTTTCTCCATTTGGAGCTGGATTAATAAAACTCCACAGGTGAAGAGGGAGACCCGTCTAAAGCGAAGAGACGGAGCGCGGAGCATGGCATACAGGGAAAAGGTTGCTATGAATATTTGTGAGTGGGGTGCTCAAAGCTCCACTTAAACCAATCCTTTGTGCCTTTGAATATGCAACAGCTTAATTTTATTTCCTCTTTTCTCCTTGCTTCCCCATTTCTGGGTTGGGGAATGGGACTCAGGCTCTGGCTCGTGGGAGGCAACTATTTTACCCCTTAACCACGCCTCCTGTCTAGCTTTGTGCTTCTGCCTTTATTCTTTCCAAGGAAAAGTGAACAAGGCATCTGATTGTCTTTCTTCATTTGTTTTTTTGAAAATTTTGATTATCTGGGTTTTGGAATGAAAGCTATATCCACCTACAATTAAATAAAAAATATTAATTTTTATTTCTTAATAAAGGTTGTCATCTGCTGAATGAATCTCTAACCCAAAGAATGAATTAATAAAAGTGAAGCAACGAGGAAGAGATTGCATACACCTTCAATCTAAAAACAGGGTAATTTTAAAGATTCAAATTTTCCAGATCTAAACAAATTTCTCCACTGTGCATTTAAATGGAAACACAAACTATTGGAGAAATTAATAAGGCAACATGCCACAGAACCTACCAAAAATCTGAGAACTATGCCTTCACCCAAGTCATTCTTGATTCCCTGGAAATACCCTTGGCCCTTTCATTTCATTTTGTTTACTTTTTCATTTTGCTGTGTTTATTTTTAAAAGTTCAATGGAGCTATGTATGATAATATATGCCCAGTTAAGATGCAGTCTGGTAGGCGACTCAGCCATTCTTCATTCCTGAGCAATTATCTCATGGGTTAGGGCTATATCATCTGAAGTCAGTGTTTTCCACATCATTCTCACGTAGGGCCTTTCAGCAAGCTTTGAAGAGTCATTTGAAAACAAACAGGAGAATTCATCCACACGGGCAACCTACTATTTCTAAAAAATGTTCCAGGGATTGCTGCTAGTATTCGAGAACATAAGGATGCTACAGGTTACATCAATGCAATTGGGGAACGACCCATGGAGACAAAGCTCTTATCACGGCGCTAATATTTTTAAAGTACACTGCACACCATAGTTATCAGCTGATGAAGCACTCATATGAGGCATAAGGGGTATAAAAGGGACTATAAACCCTGGCATAAAGTCAGTCCCTGTAAAACAAGGATTTGATCATCTACACAGGTACTGGGGTCTCTGTTTTCATAAAGGAGTCTTAGAGGAGCTAGTGAAGATTTGCTTTAACATCCTTGAGCTGGCATCCTTAAGTAAACAAAGAAAAGATGCCCAGGCAGGTGGGAGAGTATCAGCATTCGGCTCACACACAGAGATCTACAAACAGGGTTGAGCTTTTTCCAAGGTGAGCAGAGCAGGCCATATTTTCTTCAGTGGGGACTTTGTTATGAGAATCGTGGAATCGAAGGGCCAATAAAAGACTTTCTCCTGAGATGAAAGATCAATATCTTATTTGATTTGCAGCAAGAAATAAACTTCAAAATGGAGAGATGCTTCCTGTTTTCTTTCGCAGAAAGGCTGCTGGCCATCTGAAGTTCACAAGTAGAGATGTTGAGCTGTGTTGAGGCTCTGAACCTAGTTATCTATGCCACTCAACAGAAGGTATCCCCTCTGCCATTGTCATTATATTATTACATGTAGGGAATCGTTAGTAAGAAGTCCTAATACCAGAGAGAACAATGGCTGACCTAGGAGCAGTAGTGGACTGTATACAGACTCTTTCTCCTGGCCATGGCACATGACAAATATTGTTTGTCTACTCAATGGCCAAGAGTTATTTTTATCCCAACTTCCCTTCTCTTTTTCTACCGAGTCTCATTTTTCTTTATGCTAACAAGTCCCCTAAGAAGGTGGACCCCCTCCCTTACCTGGACTTAGGGTTTGTTTAATTATCTGCTGATATCATGCGCTTGCCTGATGGATGAATGTTTAATGAACTAAGAGGGAAGCAATCCAGGAGACCTGGAGGATGATTTTCCTCTCTGAAGAAAGAAGGGAGATGCTCAACATGGCCCCTCCATCAGACTTGCGTGTCCTCGATTGGATGTTCTCATACCAAGGTAAAAAGCTTAAAGTCTGGGACCCTCAGAGTGGCTCTAAATACAGAGACACTGGGCAATGCTTAATGACTAAACCAATCTAGAATTCGTCTCCCTCCAGACTTGGGCATCTAATTTTAAGGCAGCAATGATTTGGCAGTGGGTTACCTTTGTGACTGAAGACAGCTTTAAGGGCAGCACTCTCCCTCACCATACTTTCTCACTGAAATATTTTTAAGTTTACAAAAGAGTCATATATTCTTAGTAGCACATCACCTCCATATCTGAATGTCTTTGAGTATTTATTGGTAGCGATAATGTGTACTCTTGTGTAACTCATCCGGCTTTCCCGAGACTGTTTCAATTGCAATGACAGAAAGCTCCACACTCTAGAAACTCCTTCAGTCTCACACATACACTGATAGAAAATCCAACACGAAACTATCCAACCCCAAACTGAGGGATAAGCCAGATAATTTAACGGGGTTTTTCCCCTCTCAGATATATGGCTATGACAAGTGTATGTAGAATTTTTATTAAATTTTTAAAATCTCTCAAATGCATACTTCATGTTCTCTGTATATAGGCAGACAGTTGAAGATCTATAAAAATCTGTAAAGTGAAAAGTGTATTATTACATGTTTGTATCTGTCTTCAGATACAAACTAATACCTTAAAAGCTAATACCTTATACCAGCCACATATAAATATCCAGGTATACTATACTGAGTTAAACTCACTCATGTTAATATTTAAATCATAAATACTTTAATTTTTATATGCAAGAGTTCAATATTTTAAGAGTACCAAATGCAATTAATATTGGCATTCCCATTTAACAGGTGAAGCAATTGAGGTTTAAAAAGTTTCATAACCCTGCTGAAAGTCACCCAGAGGCCAAGCATTTGAACAACACATCTCGCTACTTGTCATCAAATCTAAGCAGACGGAGTAATTTAGCTTGAGGTTGAAAGTGTCACAAAAGGCAGCTGACACTTGTGTGAACTGAGTTAGAACATCGTAAAGGCTCATCACCATTCCTTCGCGGTTTCACCTCACTTTCTTTTTCCCCACAGGTTTAAGCTCAAAGCCGCTGGAAAATCATCAGTGTGTGCTTGGGAGGACCCCTGTTGGCACTGGCTGCAGTCAGTAGAGGCCAGCCTCACAGACAGACCATTCCAGAGTCTCTGCACTCAGCGGGAGGAAAGTCCAATTAAAGACAAATGCCACCGCTTGTGTCCTTCTGCTGACACTCTAGTGGGAACGACACAGAACATTTCCAGCCGTGGAATTCGGGGGTTACTGAAGTGGAAGCTTGAGGGGACCCCATCCTCTATCATCAGCTGGCAGTAGAGGACTGAGAGAGATGCTGGCAAGTTTGATCTGATTGTATTTAGAAGATAATGTCAATGAAAATTGAGTTTTGTTACTTGTGCAAAGTAAATGTCGGGGCAGACTAAGACATTTAAGAAAAAGGAGAGAGGCCACTTGGCAGGAAAAAAAAATCCCATTTTATGAATATGAGAGTTATTATGAACTCTATTACTTTTATTTTTGAGTTTTGAGTATTTTAGGGGAATAGAAAGTAAAATAATTGAGGGAATCTGACGACCAAATATCAGAATCAATTTATGCCAAGGTAGAATACAGAATGCGACCTTATAGAATGTAACCTTTTTCACTTGGTTGGTTCATATCTCTGCTGTTCACAATGCGGGGCTCTTATTTCAAGCTCACCAAGGATATTTCAATTGTGATTTTCTAAAAGATTGGTGACTTATTTAGAGCAAGTTGTTACTCATAAAATTTTAAATAGTTCTAAAGTATAAGCATCACTTCCCTCTCTCTCATAGTCTGTTGTGCCTCCAACTCCCAATTCTTAAAAAAAAAAAAATATGAACTGGGAACTAGACATTTTTTGCGAAGGAGTTTCATAACCAGGATAAAACTATCTACTCCCTCACTACAATGCCAGTATGAACAACAATAATAATAAGGGCTGTTTCAATGTAGGTCAAGCTTATGTTAAGTAGTTTATGGTTGTTATCTTGCTCATTTTTTTCCATAGGAATCCCACGATAATTTCCAAATCACCATCTTTGTCCAAGAGGAAAAAAAATTGCAGGTTTACTAAAGTAGAATGTGTTCAAGGTCATACAGTGAGGACGCAGGGACAGAGTCTGCATTGGTACCCAGACAGGGGGCTTGATTTCAGACTCTTGTCTCCATAGCGAGCCAATATATTCATTCCACCTGCAGTGTCTACTTATACACCAAGATTTATGATACTTAAAATTGTATTTTAAAAAGACTTCAGGGTTATTTAGCCCATGTCCTGACTAGTAGAAGATCAATTCCATATAAAGCGGTGCCTTAAGGTTGTGAAAACCAAAAATGTAATGAGAGTTCGAGAAGGCTTTCAAGAAATTCTTGGATGATAGATCTCCCCCAGTTAGGGATGCCCCCTCTGAGGACAATATTACGAAGGGCAAGCATCATCATGTCACAACCACGTCCCCTGGTGCTACTATAAAAGACAAAATACTGAGTAGTACGCACTATAAGTCTTATCCCATATGACTTTTTTATGTTCTTATGATTCTTAAAATATATCTAAGTAACCTATTTCTATAATTCATCAGACTTAACCATGAGGAATACCTGAAGCAGCTACTGTTTGTCCAGCCAGCAGCAAAGGAGAAGCCATTCTTAGGAGAAGGAGAGGCTTTGTAGTTTATTTTATTTTATTTTTTTTTGGAAAGAAAACAACTGGACTCTAAGTAGCTCTGGATTTTGTCGCCACATCTCCCTGTGAGGGGCTGCATGACCCAGGGCAGGTCCAAAGAGAGCCTTCTTTTCCTCTTCAACTCAGTGAACAACTCAGAGCCAGGGCACTTCTCCTCAGGCAATGGCTGCACTAAAATAATGTCTATTTCAGCAAAGAAATAGGCAAGGGAATTTTGTTTGTCAAATGCTGATTTCTAGAAAGAAGAAAAGAGGTCCCTTCTGAACTATTCATAGCCACAGGTCTGCACTCAAGGATAGGGGATTCACAATTTACATAGCCATCAAGTTCCAGGAAACATCAAAGCAAGTCAAAACTGTCTTGAGCTGGCTATACTTTATAGGACCTGGCTATAGCCAACATTCATTCCTGTATCAGGACAGAATTATGCATCCTCAACTTGGGCCTCACAAATGGCCTAAGGATAAAATTCAGGTCACATGAGGTTATTCTCCAAAACTGCAAAATAAAGAAGGAAATGGGAATTCATCAACCACACTCTGCAGCAGCAGCAACAACAACAACAAAAACAAGGTTAGGTCATGGATTTCTGAGATTCACATGGCCACATACTATATTTAAATATTTTTGTTTTAAAAAAAGTAAAAAGAAAAAGTGAGCAAGGAGTAAGATATTTTCAAAGAAAGACTAGTCAGATTATAAAAAGAGCTTCTAGAAATGATACATTCTAAATAAAAATTCAAGGAGGGAAAAAATAAAATCATTGAAATAAAACTTCTATGTATATCCATTCAGTCACAGATTAGAACTGGAGCACACGAAGATTTTATCTATAATGACGAAGAGGGAGACAGAGATTGAACTGGGCAGAATAAGAACACAGAGGAAAATTAGATGAATATTTCTTACATAATGCCAACTTTATAAAGAAAAAGAAAATCCCAGAACTATAAAAGATGGGACAAAACTACGGCTTAAAATTTTCAAATGCTGTGAAAAGCATGGTATATTTCTATTCTTATATACGATAATAAATACAAACACATATCTAGACACAACCAAGGCAAGCTGTGCATTATCACACACAACAAAGGCATCTAAAGTCCAGAAAGTTGAATTCACATTGCTTATAAAGGACAGACATATTTCCAACAGAGTTCCTGGCAACAATTTAAGTTTCAAAAGAGTAAAATCATTTCAATCTTAAAATGATGAGGGAGGATAAATACTAACCTACAATTTCATAATTGGCCCAAACTATCATTCATTGATAAATTATATAAAAAAAAACCTCTCAAGCAAACACAAAAATGAGAGTATGCCACCAAAAATCCTAAATAAAGAAGGGTTAGAGTAAAGATCCCAGGATAGTTTAGCTTGTCTGAGAAGAGGCCAACTCATATCCATCTACCCACCCACCCAACTACCCACCATCTTACTTATATCTGTCATCTGTCTATCTGTCTCTCTCTCTCTGTTTGTCTGTCTATCTCTGTCTGTCTGTCTGTCTGTCTGTCTGTATCTATCTATCTATCTATCTATCTATCTATCTATCTATCTATCTATCATCTATTAATTATCTGTCTATCTATATCTATCATCTATCTATCTATCTATCTATCTATCTATCTATCTATCTATTTATCATCTGTTTATTATCTATCTGTCTGTCAGTCTGTCTGTATCATCTATCTATCTATCTATCTATCTATCTATCTATCTATCTATCTATCTATCTTTAATCTATCATCTATTTAGCTTCCTATCTAATATCTATCATACTTACATATCACCTAAGACAGTATTTAAATACACATTATATCCTTAATATTTCTATTTAGAGGAACATATCTTCACATCTGTTTCTATATGTAGACTTTCAGCAATCTGGGGAGATTCAAATGGGCGGCCAATGTAGACTCTTTTAATATAGGGCAGCTTTTGTGTAGATACAGAACCCCTCGGAGAAACATGCTAAACTGGAAACCTGATGCAGTGCACCTCCGAGTCTGTATTACTAATATACCGCAGTTGGTGTTGATGATGCTGTTCCATGGATCAGACTCTGAGCAGCAAGTTCCCAAGCAATGGTTTGGGAAGAAAAAAAAAATACCTCATGAGAAGATGGAAACTCAAGGGGCAATGTCGCATGCATTTCTAAGCAAATATTAACTTTTAAACATTGTAATAATATTTAAAGTAATTTAGCAGTTGCAACCAAAATAGATGTGGGAATCAATGCAGAGTCTGGATATCCCCAGATATTAATATTATTCAACCAGGATGTAGGGATAACTACCAAAATGAATTCCTTGGAACATATGGATAACTTTACAATTGGTTTAGATTCATGTTTGAAAATATCAGTGATTCTTTCGGACATAGAGACCATAACATCGCTAAAGCAAACCAGGATACCTTTGAGGTTAATTGTGGTGCTATTAATTACCCTGAATAAACAACAAACCACAATCATCCCATCTTAAGCCAGGACAATACAATTAGCTTCTTTAACTTTAGTGTAGAGGAATAGGCAGGTCTCCCTTGATTGTCCCATCCCTCGGGGAACTCCTCTGTTAAATGGCTTTATGCTCTGTGATTCTATGGGAATGCTCACTTGAGAAGTAAATGCAATGGGACCTTGCTGCTTTTACTCGTCCAACACCACTTCTGCTTCCCTCCCTTTTACCCATCCGCACCAACTCTAAGATTGGAAATGCTTTTCAAGTTTGGCCCACTAGTCTATTTGATTCCACTGACTATATAATTATAAAGTGCAATAGAAACATGCAAGTCAGAACAGTCATTCAGTGAGAGCAAACCCTGAGAGTAAGAAACAACGATGGGGATTTAGGGCTATATGGATTATGCGAGTTTGCAGCTATAGGTGAGATCCCTGAAACCTAGAGTCAGAGAGAGAATGGGGAGAGAGGGGGGGGGGAGGGGGAGGGAGGGAGAGAAGGAGAGGGAGAGAGAAAGAGAGTCTCCCTAATGAGAGAGTTTGTATCAATGCATTTAGTTAAACTTAAGGCAAATTATAACCTCGAACTATGAGGTGAAAGGAGACAATAGCTCCTAAACCATTTCTTTGTAACTTACTTATTCACTACTATTGTTCTTATTGACTTGAGCCACTTTGAACTTGGTTTCTCTACCAACAAATGAAAGGAGTAATTAATAAGATGTACAGTTTGTGAAACCACTTGACTAAATGAGCTTGGCAGGGCCTTTCAGCTCTACTGACATCACTCAAGTAGTGCTGGCTATATAAGAATGAGAGTCAGAATAATTTTTTCCAAGGGCTACTATTCAAATCCAAGGCTTGGAGCAGCTACGAAGCTTTTAAATGCTTCCTACATCTCCTAAAAATAGATTTTCAAACCCAACTCACCTTACAATTGGAAAAATGGGCCAGGTTAGTGCGATTCTCAATTCTCATTTTAAGGCAGAAAGCTCGTAAAATGCTGATATGATCTGATTTTCAGACTATGAAGGGATTGGTGTAGATAATGGGGACTCAGCTATAGCAGAGAGTCTAGAATTAATGTTTTCAAATATATTTGTTTCTGATTATAAAACTCATAACCATAAACTATTTAAATGTGCCATTCTTAGTATTCCATAAACATCACAGCAACAATTAAGTCCCACTGTTCCTCAGTCCAAGGTGCTCTAATAACATCTAGTTCCTCAGTCCAAGGTGCTCTAATAACATCTAGTTCCTCAGTCCAAGGTGCTCTAATAACATCTAGGGGAAAATATCTATTATTTATAATTTTGTTTGAACACTTGACTGAAGGTTCTAAGATTCCACATTCAGTGCACTGCAATACACTGATTCTTAAAAAAATTACAGAGCTACAGTACTGAAAACTGCTTGGTACTGGCATAAAAACAGAGAAGTTGACCAATGGAATAGAATAGAACACCCTGACTTTAGCCCACAAACCTATGAACACCTGATTTTCGATAAAGGAGCTAAAAGTATACAATGGAAAAAAGAGAGCATCTTCAACAAATTGTGCTGGCAAAACTGGATGTCAATCTGTAGAAGAATGAAAATAGATCCATATCTATCACCATGTACAAAACTCAAGTCCAAATGGATTAAAGACCTCAATATCAGTCCAAACACACTAAACCTGATAGAAGAGAAAGTGGGAAGTACTCTACAACACATGGGCACAGGAGAACACTTCCTACATATAACCCCAGCAGCACAAACACTAAGGACATCATTGAATAAATGGGACCTCCTCAGACTGAGAAGCTTCTGTAAAGCAAAGGACACTGTCACTAAGACAGAAAGGCAACCCACTGACTGGGAGAAGATCTTCACCAACCCCGCAACTGACAAAGGTCTGATATCCAAAATATATAAAGAACTCAAGAAATTAGACCATAAAAGGTTAATCAATCCAATTATAAAATGGGGCACTGAGCTGAACAGAGACTTTTCAACAGAAGAAATTCAAATGGCCAAAAGACACTTAATATCGTGCTCAACTTCCTTAGCAATCAGGGAAATGCAAATCAAGACAACATTAAGATACCATCTTACACCTGTCAGAATGGCTAAAATCAAAAACACCAATGATAGCCTCTGCTGGAGAGGTTGTGGAGAAAGGGGTACTCTCATCCATTGCTGGTGGGAATGCAAACTTGTGCAACCACTTTGGAAAGCAGTGTGGCGGTTTCTCAGGAAAGTCGGGTTCAGCCTACCTCTCGACCCAGCAATACCACTATTGGGAATATACCCAAGAGATGCCCAAACATACAACAAAAGTATATGCTCAACTATGTTCATAGCAGCATTGTTTGTAATAGCCAGAACCTGGAAACAACCTAGATGTCCTTCAATGGAAGAATGGATGAAGAAAGTATGGAATATATACATATTAGAGTACTACTCAGCAGTAAAAAACAATGACTTCTTGAATTTTGCATACAAATGGATGGAAATAGAAAACACTATCCTGAGTGAGTTAAGCCAGACCCAAAAAGAGGAACATGGGATGTACTCACTCATATTTGGTTTCTAGCCATAAATAAAGGACATTGAGACTATAATTCGTGATTCTAGAGAAGCTAAATAAGAAGGTGAACCCAAAGAAAAACATATAAGCATCCTCCTGAATATTAACCTTCATCAGGCGATGAAAGAAGACAGAGACAGAGACCAACATTGGAGCACTGGACTGAAGTCTCACGATCCAAAGGAGGAACAGAAGGAGTGTGAGCACGAGCAAGGAACTCAGGACCGCGAGGGGTGCACCCACACACTGAGACAATGGGGATGTTCTATCGGGAACTCACCAAGGCCAGCTGGCCGGGGTCTGAAAAAGCATGGGACAAAACCGGTCTCGCTGAACATAACGGACAATGAGGACTACTGAGAACTCATGAACAATGACAATGGGTTCTTGATCCTATTGCACGTAATGACTTTGTGGGAGCCCAGGTAGTTTGGATGCTCACATTAATAGACCTGGATGGAGGTGGGTGGTCCTTGGACCTCCCACAGGGCAGAGAAACCTGCTTGCACTTTGGGCTGAGGAGGGAGGAAGACTTGATTGGGGGAGGGGGAGGGAATGGGAGGTGGTGGCGGGGAATAGGCAGCAATCTTTAATAATTAAATAAATTAATTAATAAAAAAATTCAAAAAAATATTTTATTACCTATGAAAATTTTCATATATTTTGAAAATAAAGTAAAACTACACTCTAGCAGATGCATTTCAAGCATGTTACATTTTTGAAAACAGGAAAAGTCCTAAACTACTTGCTGAATAAATAATAAATGAACAGATAGGACAGGAAAATACACTATACACATTTATGTATACATATGTACATATATTACTATATATTTCACTTATCAGAGGATATAAATTGTCAAGTAAAAGCAGGAGGGTGCAGATATTGATAGTTGTTACTTGTTTCTTAGGTCACAGTTTTGAAACACAATTTCATATTGCATATGGAATAATAGGTTCCATTATTAATTATCAGATTTTAAAAATCTGCAAATAAAAGAAGTTTGGAAAAAGTACTACCAGACAAATACTTCTTTCAGGAATTCTGATAGTCCTTAACATGTCAGTATGACTCAAAGAACATCCATGAAAGAGAAAGCACTTTACTGTAGTCAGAATAGTGCTTCTTATACAGGCTTGAGAACCTGAGTTCAATTTTTAGCATCTACAGAAAAAGCTGAGCATGGCAGCACCCACTTGCAGTTCCAATGCTGGGAAGGTGGATCTCAGGGATTTCCTGGCCAGCCAGTCTAGACTATTCAGCAAGCCCTAGGTCCTAGGGAAAGACCCTGACTCAAACCAACCAAACCAAATCAAATACTACCAAACCAAACCAAGCCAAGCCAAACCAAACCAAACCAAACAAGGTGGGGCAGCTGCTCAGGAATAATTCTTGAGGTTAACCTCTAGTCTCTACATGAACACACATTTGTTTGCACATGCACACAAATACACACACATACATACACATACACATGTACATACACACACATTCAAGGAAAGTGATCAATAAGGATGAGGTTTTAAACATAATTTTCTCATCTGATAACAAAACCAAATTTAATTTATGTGTGATATCACTTATTCTCTGGAATTCACTTTGAAAAATCTTGCAAGACTCCCACTGCCAATCTCTAGAAAAAAGCTTAGTCATTGCTATCTCCTTTGAGAAGGGTGGCAAAATTTACAAGTTAGAGTGCACCATAATCTATTGTAATAATTGCTAGTTGAATTGGTTGTTATATATATCAGGTATATTTATACAATGTGTAATATTTGTGCATGTGTGTGCTATATGGACACGTTTGTGTGGGTTTGTGTTTGCGTATGTACACATATGCATGTGCTTGTGGAAGTTAGGGGTCAATATTGCATGTCTTCTTTCATAGTTCTCCAACAGAGTCTTTACACTGAATCTGAGTCTTACTAAGTGGGTAGACCAGTTGTCCAATGAGCTCCAGCAATTCACCTGAATGTACTAACACAGTAATGGGGTACAGACATGTATAGCTACACCCAAATTTTCGCATAGGTTCTGAGTAACAAACTCAAATCTTCCTGCTTGTTAGGCAGACACTTTACCCACTGAGCCAACTACTTGGTTCAGAAAAGTACTCTTTGAAAGCAATAAAGTGACTAACTCCTCGCCATTAATATTCAGTTTAATAACTTGAGAGAAAGTGGTTACATTTCATTTTTCTGGAATTTATCATGGCAAAAACATTTAAGGATGAAAGCAGATGTATTATTTTTGCATAGGGGAAGGATCCCAAAATGCATCTACAGGGATGTAAGGTTGAGCTCTACAAAAGGGTGGTTCTTTGAATGCAGCAAAACAGCGCGAGGAGGAACATAAAGAATTACCAAGGAGGTAGAACTGATCTACATAAATTTATCAAAGAATCACATTGTATCCAGATGCATAGATTATTCTGAAAGAGAAAACCACACATATTGTGTATCACTTAAAAAAATGGACCCAATAAAAAGGCAAAATTCAGTTGCAGTCCTAGATTTCCTATGTATCCATACAACATGGATAAATGGGTAAAGGAGAATACTGAGTATTTCATTTGCCTCTTGTATTCAACCACATTTTGGGTTATTCCTTATTGATTTATGATTTTATTAAAGCCTCAGGGATATGTTTTCCTGCATAGTTCCAGCTGAGGATTGAATGGGTAGCTGACGTTTCATAAAAAACAAGCAGGATGATCTCTTGCAAAGCTTCAATCCCCCCTTTAAAGCAATACTTATAATAGGAGTTCAATACCACAGCAAATAAGCATCATTTGTTTTCCTCTTTATCTTATCTTTGTTCCACGAGAATTTAAATGCAAATGTGAAATAGAATGAACAGCAACAAATGCATCTACTGCTCCGCAATGTAATCATTGCAATCTATAAAGCATAACAGGCTCTCTTGTGCTGTCTGCTTACTGTCACAGTATTTTGTGGCTGGAAAGACAGTCTGTGGGTGTTATTTTGCAACCAAATTTGAATAGGAACACTCTGAGGAATCATTCTTGTGTTTATGTGAAAGGAGTGCAATGTTTGTCTGTGCATGTATGGATCAGCTTTCTTCTTTATTTAACTTATTTTCACAAAACAATTAAGGAAGATGTATTTTTAGCAGCAATAATTAAAACCAGGGAACTCAGAGGGAGGGTGGATGTCCTCAGCATTATCTGAACAGAGCTTTTTCCCTTTGCTATTCGCAATATGCTGCTGTTTAGATTCTAATACACTCCATGTTGTTGTCTAGTTCTTACTGTCTGCCTCTTGCTCTTAACAGAACACAGAACATCTCAAATATCAGACCTTCTACTCTGGGAAATTACCCCATCCCCTAGCGGGCCTAAGTCAACCAGTTGCAATTTTCAGTGCCTAATAAATGTCTAAAGGGAACAGACCAGATTTCTAACCAGTGGTTTCCAAACTCTACATTGCTGTGGTCTGAATTTCCCCTCTCCAAACAAATGGGTTGACACAATCTTAATCATCAATGAGATAATTAAGAGGAAGGCCTTTAGGATAATTAATTCATGAGGGCTCAGACCTTGTGAATGAGATTAGGCCTTTTAAGAAGAGTTTGGTCCTTCCTCCTTTCCCCTAAAAGAAGGCTACAGCAGAGGGCCCTTACAGCCACCAGAATCTGATGCATAATGAGACAACAATGTATGGTACCTTTATCTTCAGTTTCTGACCCTTCACAGCTATGAAACATACACTCTTTTTTTTTATTTTATAAATTACTCATCTCTGATATTTTATATAAAAAGCATGAATGGAATGGGTTAGGCATGCATAAAATTACAGTGGGGCCATTTGTTTATTGTAGAAGATCTTTAGTATTCAATAAACTCAGAGATAGAAGTTTGGTGTGTCTAGAAGTGGGTACTGATGTCTGGATTTGTATCTCAGGCATTAGGAACATACATGGTCCTACGCACTTTTCAGTAGGGTATTAAAACACTAAGATCAATGGGCCAAATCTCGCTGACTACCTGTTTCTTAGGAGAAAGGAGTTCTTGGAATACAATGACATTTATCTGCATAAATACTTTCTTTGACCACTGAATTTCATCTGCAATGAGAGGTAAGTAGAGGGAATGGGCCATATATAGTCGGCAAAGCTTAAGATACTGATTACCTAACCCTTTTAGGAAATGGTGGCCCATTTTTTGCTCTAAATTTCATTGCTTTAGTTTGTGCTTCAGACTTTAACATGCATATCTGAATATTTTAGTGTTGTAATAAGTAAGTATATCACATGCAGTGAAGCCTTTATCAAATTAAATTTCTCCAGATATCCCATCCCACTTTAAAAAAATTTAAAATATCTATCTATCTATCTATCTATCTATCTATCTATCTATCTATCTATCTATCTATCTATCTATTTATTATGTATACAATATTCTGTCTATGTGGATGCCTACAGCCCAGAAGAGGGCACCAGACCTCCTTACAGATGGTTGTAAGCCACCATGAAGTTGCTGGGAATTGAACTCAGGACCTTTGGAAGAGCAGACAATGCTCTTAACCGCTGAGTCATCTCTCCAGCCCCCCATCTCACTTTCTTATCCTGCTTTGTATTTTTCAGGCCTATTTAACACATATGTCTCTAGTCAGCTTCATTTCCTTGCCTTCTTCCTCTGTTCTCGTTCCCTGTGTCCCTGGCACATGAATGTTTTTCTTGTCCTTAGACATAACACAAATGTTCACACCACAGAATCTTTGAATTGGATGCTACTTTGCAAATAGGGAACCTACTCTTAAGCTTTTTGTTTCTCTTTCTAAGTCCGCTGTATACATTGGTCTGTTCTGAACTACTCTATACAATGCCAGAGGGAGGCTAGCTTTATAAAGAAATGAGGTTCATTTAGCTCATGGCTTTGGAGGCTGGAAGACAGCATTGTATAGGCTCAGACAAGGGCCTTTGTTGGTTATGTCACTGCATGGCAGAAGGCATCCATGGGAGTATATGTAGAAGTCCCATCTCAAAACAGGAAAGCAAAACAGCTTAGGTCCCACATGCCTGTCAAGTATACACCCTCAATGACCTGTAGACATTCACTAGGCTTTGTGGCCTAATGGCGCAATTCTGTGAACCACCAAACTGAGAACAAGCTTCTCAAAGCATGAACTCTGGTGTGAAATCCACATCGAAGGCATAGCAGTATACTTGCTCAAAACATTCACTCTCTCCTTAGGGTTCACAGTAAGTTCTTGCCTTATCATGAAGAGCAAGATACTTGCTTCTTTCCCTCAAGTTTAATATAAGAGAGAAACAAGATCTATAAAATCTCCAATGGGAAAAAAACCCATGATATGCACTTTAATGTTAAACAACAGATGCCCTTAAAGGGAATAGCAAGAGAGCTGTGCTTTGGTTTGGAAACTCATCTTCTCTTTGCAAGTGACATTTATACTAAGATCTGAGTATAAGGAGGTTTTATGTTGAGATTTTTCTTTTATTCTTATTTGGCTTTCTGCAATGGGCATCTATGGGTGAACTTTATGTAGATGAACATATTCCAACATCTGGCTTTAAAGATTTATACTTCTATGAACACAGCATTTTGCAATCACTCTCTTCTAGGGAACCTTCAGTGGCTGATTTGCCTCTGTCCTCACTTCTGAGCGGGCAAGCTCCTCTCCCTGCTCTCTATACAAATGGTGTGTGTGGGGGGGAGGCAAAAGTGGTTATTTTATAAATGACAGTAAGACCAGTTCTTGCAAAGAGTTAATGTAATTATTAGGGAACTATGAACCAGCTTTAGAAATACTTCATATTTTAGAAAAATGATGTCCTGGACAAATAAGCATGTGTTAGGTTTAATATTAATTAAAATCTGTACACTAAGCATGAACTTCAAGTGATGGAGACCCTACCATTTCTCCCTGCTATTCCTGTCCATTCCTCCATCTTTTCAGCCTTTCTTAAGGAGAAAAGGAGTTAAAGATCAGTTGTTCAGACTTTAGGATTTTTAGAAACGGCCAGAGTGCCATGAGATAATGTTTGTGTAGTGAGAATCAACTGTGCGGTAGGTTGTGGGTATTTCCACTAGCCAACTCTTCTGGCTTGCTTTGTGTCTGTGTCTCCAATCATAAATTCCAGGCCCAGAATAAAACTCAGACTTTTGGTTTTCAACAATGAACAGTTTCATGAGAAAACAACAGTGTTGTGGGCCTTTTAGGATATATCAAATTCCCATGACCCTAGTACTTGTTTTCTTTACGGGTGGACCTGTGCGACAAACTTAGGTGCAGATATCTCGGGAATAGCACTGGCTCATAAGAAAGACCTGGACTGGACACATTGGGACAGTTGAAATCTGGGCAGAGGGGTCAAACTCTCAATTTTTCTTTCTTTGTGGTTCTTTCCTTGACTTCAAAATGATTGGGTGTTTAAAGAAAACTAGAAAAGCATTTTAATAATCTTATGCTAGTTGGCCTGAGTCAAATAAGATTCTTCTGTAGAAAATGGATTTTCATTCTCAACTAGGACTAAGCTAACTCAGAAGGTTGACAGAAGACTAGCTGACATTCATAAGGAGAAACAGTGGGTATATGGAAAGAGTTGGAAGGGAAAAAGTAGGGGGCAGGTTTGACAAAAAAATAAAACAGACATATTGTGCACACATATGAAATTCTCAAACTGTGAAGGAGGGTTTTCTGTAGGCTCCAGCCCACATCACTGGGGTTCTGCACACTGGTGATGGGTTTACCACCCAAATCAGTAAGAAAGTCAATTTTCATTGCACACACAGCTTTCTGAGGATTCTGCAAGGGAAAGGGGATGATCTCAGAGCAAGATCTGGAGTGTTAAACCTCCATCTAGGACATTTTTATTCTCTACATACATTGGCACAATCATTTCAATACCGCTTAGAGTTAGATGAGTCCATTCTGCTTATAGTGGTGCTATATGTTTTGATTAGTCTAACTAAAAGTCAGGTAAAACCAAGTCATTACTTTATTTACCAAACTCGTTCACATATCTATAGATATCTTTTAAGTTTCCAGAGTCTGAGCCAATGCGATGTGATTGTTACAATAAAAAATTATGATGGAGTGATTTTTGTTCACATTCTAACATGAACTGGCGACTGGCCCAGAATATGTGTAAAGTAGCACAATGAAGGCTTTCGGATTCCAACCGTATGAAAGTGATGCACATCTGTTGTTTGTGAACAATGTTGGTAGGACTTTAATCAAGGTGCCTTGCATGCTGTTGGCAAAGAAGTGGACATATGATTACCATGAAGACATTAACCCGGGATTCAAGCACTAAGTGTTGAATCAAAAAAAGGCAAAGACAAAATTAAGTGGATTCATGCAAGGAAAAATTATTGGTGTAGATTCATCCTATTTGTGTCTGTAAGAGACTACAAATAAATTCTTATGACCCAGTTCTCTGGAGCTGTCTTGCTTCCTGGCGGTTCCAATGCTTTATAAAAAAAAATCTATTCATTTGTTTTATACTAACTAATACTTCTTTTGGAAAACATTTTATTTATTCAGAGTCAGTTTCTTCTGCTTACCACAAGTGAACTAACAGTACCAACAGAAAGTATCTATGAGTCTTCCACCATTTAAAATAGCAAACATGATCACATGAACAATGAAGCAAGAATATTTATAGCCTATTACCCTTACTATGTAGGCTTCTATAATTTATTTATTTAACACTTTTATTAATAATAGGTGCCACCTTGGAAACAATTTTACCAGTGAGAATTTTAGTGTAAAGGTAGCACATCTGTGCTGAAAAGATGGCTCACTAGATTGACCTAGATAGTGAGCTGTATAATTCAGGGGCTACAAGGGACATTGAGATATGAAAATATAAGTAAATGGGTAAAAATTGAGTCCTCAACCCATATTCCATGTTTTTTTTTTTTCTGGGCTCATTGCTTAGAAGGTTGTCTTCTGTGGGAAAACATGTCTAGAGGTTTTGAGAGTCACTGTATTAATGAGGTTCTCTCACAGTTATTCACATTGCTAATGATTTGATGTCTGAAAATTCAAAACCCCACTAACTGATACATGCGTGGGAAATTCCACATCTGACCTCATGTGATGAGCAACCACAAAACTTGTAGGTACACTGAAACTATTAGCTAAGAACTTTGGGTTAGGCATGGAGGTATACAGGAGACATGGATGGACTTCATGGATAGACTCGGTCTCATTGCCAAGACATCTAATGAAAGCTTATATATTAATATTTATGAGTATAAAAATATTCCAAAATCTGCAACTATCTAAAAGCCAAGAATTTATAATAAAGGATACTCAAATCATAATAGTTTGAAATTGGCTGTAGATTTGTTTATTTTTTCTTAGACTATATGAAAAGGAAAACTGTTGACCTATGTAACTAAACTTCCTAGCTGTGTAGAAAGACATGATTGGGAGAGAAAGAAGCCCAACAATTAGTTGCATGGTATTTTCTCTCCTTGCCAAGCCACTCTGTGATAGTTATAGTAACTCCAGACTTTTCATTCTCTAAGGTCTGTATTTAAGAAGAGCAGAGACTTTCTCCTCCTGGTCTCTTTGCAAGTTCCTAAACTGTTTGCCCAGCTTAAGTCACATGTAACTTGAGCCCCAATCTCTATGCCCAGACAAACATAGAGCCCTGACTAAGGTCTAGGTCACAGGACCCACTGCTGGGGCAAGCTGTGTTCCTATTTAAAATACCTTAGTCAACATCTTGCGGAGAAGAGTCAAGCAAAGTAAATAACGGGCAGACAAAAACTAAAGGCTCAATAAATACACACACCTTTAGGACCTGCAGTGTGGCTCAGGCTGTAAAGGTGCTTGCTGCCAAGCCTGGTAATCTGAGTTCCTTCCCCAGGACCCACACAGTGGATGGAGAAAACCAATCCCTGCAGGTTATCCTTTCATGTTTGCATTATTCAACTTTGTATCCCCAACATCCTAATCATTAATGGCTCTCAATTACTATGTCTTCTTTACAGAAAGGGATGAATAAATATGTATGTAAAGGAAGAATCCAGCTTAGGAAAGTACCCAGGGTCATAGTGGATACAATTTGGATGTCTTGATAAGGAAGTTAGATTTTGTTGTTCAGCTAACAAATGTTTGGCCACATAGAATGTAAGATATCTAGACTATAAATCTGTAGGGCTATCCCCTGGCATGAGAGTGAGAGGTGGGTTGTAGTTTCAGGGCATGGAACATGTGGTAGGATTGCATGGCACTATGGTTGGAAAGGGAAGCACCCATGGAAGACTCAAGAGCAAAGTGGTGGAGAAGCGTCGGGAAGAAAGAAACTGACCGCAGGAGAGCCGTGAACAAAACATAGAAGCCACAGTTGCTTGGTGTCAGGGACTGGCTTGATGAATTCCTCCTTAGATATGCACGTCAGGACTCAATGAAGGTATGTTCTGTTCCCTGCTAGAAGTACAACATGGGTAAAGCACACTTTTGCTGCTAAATATTCTGCCTTCCCCCCAGGTGGAGGACAAGAAAGACGAGAGGGAAGCTATAAAAGGTGATAACAGTTTTCTGGAGGAGGAGAAAGGAACAAACTCCAAAGTCAGATGTTACCTATAGATACCACCTCGTCTTTGGTGTTCTTGATAAATATAGTAGAGATTTGAAAATAAAAAGGCTTAGGCAACCTGAAGTGCCCACACTTATAATCCCAGCACTCAGCCCCAAGTAGGAGTTGTTTTGCAAACTGGAGGCCAGCCTGGGCTACATGTTCATCTCCAGATAGTCTGGGCTGCTGTGTAAAACTCTATTTCAAAAAATTAACAAAGAACAAACAGACAAAACACAAAGAAGCCCCTCCCCTGAAATGAAAGGACTCATGTCATTTACAGAGTCACGAAAAGGCTTTGGATCTCTCGAGCGTGGGATCGATGGGCAAATAGCTGCCATTCGCAAAGATAGATCCATGATGCCACGGCACAGTTCCAATACAGTCTTATGCCCCAAAGTCCTCCTTTAAATTCAAGACAGAATAAAATCCCACCATTAGGAACTTCTAGGATGAGGAAGAGATATCAAAGAGATGAGTAAAGTAGATTTCACTTCATGCTACTGCTGCAGACTTTGGGTGACTTATTAGATAGCCAGTGACATGGCCCAGACAAGATCCATATACAGTAATGACATCATACGTTCTAACCCTGGTAGCTCCCCTCCGATTGCCGATGAAGGTGAACTGACCAGGATTTCTTTGTACTACGTGCCTAGTAGATAAAGATTTGGAAGCTAAGTGTGTTCAAAATGAAGAGAACTTCTACCGCCTACATAGTTTGCCTGAGGCTATGTAGGCACTTAGTGTTACAGGTGGCGTACTAGCTGGGTCTCTTGAGTCCCATGTGTCAGAATGATTCTTTCCATGTCATCATATTGTCTCTTCCCACTGATACCTAATGAGATCTTAAAAGTCACATGCTATGGCGGTAAAATGGACCTAGGATGGCAGCAATCACAGACTGGAAGTTACAGGTTAATTAAATGATAGAGAATGAAAATGAACTAGAACTTGCATTTTTTGATACTGAGAATTATCTACTATCAATCATCATCATCCAGTCTCATACTTAACAGTCTTGATTCACTTTGATCTGTCAACTGCACACTCAAACGGTAATACTGAGGCATAACTAAAACTGGTAGAAGAAGCAGCTCTGCTTTGGAGTCTGGTAAACGAAGGCCAACATTTCTTATTTTGCTTGTTTTTGTTTTCTTCTGGGTCATGTTTCAAGTAAGGCTACCAACATTAATTCTGACTTTCTGCAAAACAAAGATGGCTTTTTGCTCATATACAAAACCAATGCACTGTCCTTACCGAAATAGGTTATTTTGTATCCACAATAATATCTAACCTAGCAATACATGTGGAAAAGTTGTGATGTCAGGGTTTAGGTATTATTTATAAACCCAATGCTTCATCTTATCTTTCGAGTTTTGTGTAGACATCAAACAAAAGAATGATTGAGGTGGTTTTGTTTCTATTGTTTGAGAAGGATAGTCAAGCTGCAGACGCCACTCCTCTATGTAAGGAATTATCATGAGTCGCAGAGAATGCTAGTGTGAGATTTGCATGCCCATATAGATCCAGTACTACTGTATTACATAGTCTATGTATATACAGTATATATACCAACATAGACTGTGTAGGCACAGTATGATATCTTAGTCTTATGGGTCACCTCTGTTTCTCTTCCTCATGCACGAATTCAATGCCATTTTACCTAATCATATCATTTGATTTTATTTCTGTGAGTGCAGGTGCTCTAAAGACCCTTCATGTTGCAATATGATTGACTTCGTGTGTGTGTGTGTGTGTGCATGCAGGTGCACACATACGAAACTACTGAGAGTAATATTTACTGTACGGTCATGAATCTTAAAGTCTTAGTGAGCCCCTCCTAACAACCTTTCAAAGGGATATCAGCATTCAAGAACTATTATGGTCACCTCATAAAAGTTAAATATATTTCCTAGGAACCTTACCTAAATGAAGGGTAAAGTCAGAAAAAGAATTATTACCTCCACTTTAGCCTTTAGGCCATGTTACAAGAAGAGACACGACATCACACAACTTCATAAATGTGAGGAACCTAATTAGAAAATTAATTCCCAATTATGCATATGGAACAAAGTCTGCTAAATGAGAAAGGGACCACAACAAAGGAAGGCAAAGTGGTGCAGAAATTCTTCCAGCTAAGAAACCTGCTTCCTCCAGGAGGCTGCCAGTAATAAAATTGAGAGACACTATTTTATGAAAAAAAAGAAAGAAAAGGCCTTTCAAATTCATGTTTTGTTTTTCAGGCTTTGGGAACTTACATTTTTACTTGGAGGAGGTCAGGACATCTTAAGATTGTTTGAAAAATGGGCCATCTTTGAGAAAAACATGGGGATAGAAACAACAAAGCTAAACTAAACTCACTGACATTTTCAACCATTCTTTCCAGCAATTCTAGATCTCAGTGCATGTATTCTTTATCTGTATGCCTCAAAGTCTATGTGCAGAACTTTAAAATGTACATGCATGAGAAAGCATGGTGCATCTTTGAAATACTGAATAGTACTCTCTTGTTGGAGATGCTCTGATAGGAATCTACTGCCTTAGAAGGGCAGGGGATTCATATACAAGAGGGTCAGGTATATTACAATTGCTTAGATACTTCATACATTGTTAGCATCCTGAAGGTACACAAAGACAGGCTGAGTAACACACTGTCTTCCCTAAAAATAATCCATATCACTCCAAGGCAACAGTCACGATGTACCACCTCTTTAAATGGGTTTCACATACAATTCAAAGAAAAATCTCATAGTGGGCCATGGCATAAGAACAAAACACATTCTCAGAAGATTTTCTTCTGTGTTTTTCTTTTTTTTTTTTTCCCCTGAGCACTGAAAATTATCTCTTTGTCAGTCCTGTGCCATGGTCACAATGCAGCGGCCTCAGACTCGGGAAACGTGTTCATTAGGAGAACTGCATACTAGGCAAGGTGCCAGGTTGTGTTGCCTTGTTTGGAAGAGAAAAGAGAGTTGATTTCTCCAGCCACCACCTGCCCATCAAATCCCCGAGCATTTTTTTAGCCTTTCGGGTCAGCTTGGGGGATGTTAACTTGCATCAACAAAAGAAAGGGCAGGGAGTCTGACTCCAGATCTGTTAATTTCATATTTAGACTCACAAATTAAGGGCAGGTTTCAGGAGGCCTTCACAGAAATATCAAGCAGGAGCTGCTAAGGGGACTGGGAGTTTCAGATTAAGACTCGAGGACGGAATCATCAAGTTGCGTGATCTTGTTGCTGTGAAAGCTGCTCAACAATCTGATCTTAAAAGACAGAGTTGCTCTGTCGATGAAAGTGCAGAGACCTGAAGGAGAAAGCGATGTGGCTCCTCAGGATGGTAGCATGGTAGAACAAGGGGGGGTCCAAACTGGCGGCAGTTGCAGACTGAGCCCATTTGCCTGAGATACTCCAAAAGGGTGCCCTACAGTTGCAGAGATCAAAGTACAGAAGCTTGATGACTGGCTGAGAGCAGAGCCTGCAGACTGCTTCCTAGTCCCGCAAACCAATTCCAACTGGTAATTAGCTGATTCCCAACATCAAAAGGTGAGGCATCCCAGAGGAGCCAATGCACATCAAAGCCTGTGGTGAGGGGTCCCTGCGCACCCCTTCCACCCTCCGCCCTCTTTCCCAGACATCCACCCATCCCATCCGGATGCCGTGAGAGAGGAGTCGCACTACTTCTCACTAGGGACCACCATCAAACAGACTTCTAAATAACTTGGTAGAGTTTCCAGGCTCTGTTAGGAGCAAACGAGGAAGCTACAGGTACGTGACCATATGGCCCAGGTTTTCCATCATGACCTAGGTTTCTGATAATTAGTTCTCCTGCCCACATTGCTGAAATAGAGTCCAAAGCAGGGTTTACCATGATAAACAAAACTACCAGCAGCTCTGATATATAATAATACACGAGAACAAATGTTAATTCTCTTTCCTATTAAAGCTAGGATTTCTAGGGTTTTTTTTCAGTTTATTTTGTAAGTATGTAATTTTTTTTTATAACATAAAAGGAAAAAGTATGACCCACTGGCTTTAAAGACTCACAAATATAACGAGTATTAGTTGGAGCTAGGTGCTGGGCACAGGCCTAATGCTAAAGCAGACTGGTATCGACCAAGAATGGGCCTTTTCCCGCAGGGCACTTCCCAAGGCATTTTAATGTTCCTAAACACAACGGCTCCGTTTGTCATCCTTGCTTTCATCGTTACTGTTTGCCTTCTGTGGCTTTCCATAAAGGCCTGTGCACCTCCCGATACACCTTGGCAGATGCGTTTCGGACAGAGAAAATCTGCAGCCAAAGCTTTTACAGACTTTGTGCCCAGGGCACTCTTTGAAACTGAACTTCAGGGTGACTTGCAGTCAAAATGTATTGAATGGGGTTGGGGGAAAGATACAAGAGATAAATAAGAGGGCAAAGTCAGGGAAGAGCTTAGATTTCTAAATTAGGGAGGATTCGGTCAGTATCTTGAGCTCAAAACATCTAAAAACTGAACCTACAAGTACCCCCTACAGGTGAGGGTCAGACTGTGGACACCTGCGGGCCAGCTGGTCATCTCTCGTTCACCTGTTCCGTGTGTCTGCCCATCTGAACTCCTTCACAAATGCTGAATGAACATAGCGTCTTCGTGTTGGAACACTGTCTCTTTCTCATGCTCTTTTCACCAAGGCAGCCATATTTTCCAACCACAGATATGCTTTGGAATCTTTGACTTCGCTCTGGATCCGTCCAGTCTATGAATGTCACTGGGTCTGGTGGATCCCAATGTTACTACACCAATTTAGTCTTTAATACTGTTCTTGGTAGTTACTGCTAGGCCTCAGGGCTGGTTTCCCTCTTCCAAACCATGGGGCAGGATAATTTGAAATATCTCTAAATTGTATGTGATACCATCATGCCCTCCATCCCTTGAATCCATGAGACTTCTACATTGTTTATGAGAAATAAGTACACCATAGAGTCTATCTCAGACTCAGGGTCTTATGCAGATATTAAAGAGTATCTCAATTGCTAACTTCTCTCCTTTGAGCTGCAAAAAAAAACCCTTTAGCATTTCCTAGATTTTAATCTAAGCTTTCAAAAAAGGTGGAAGGCATACTTGGATTGAGGCGAATTGCAGTGGTATTTATTTTTATGGACCATTTGACTTGCCATAGTCCTTCCATTCCCAATCATGTGCCTGATACTGTCGAAGTGGAGCAGAATGTACTCCACTACCAAGCTTTGCAATTGTGCTTTTTTCTCATAGCAGGTTGAAGGGCGATCTAGACATTTTCTTTGTTTCTAGGTCTCTGTCACCATACTGGACATTTTACTCCTTATATCATATGCTTTGCTCCGCTATGCACTTCGGTTTGTGTCTCCTACTCTGTAGTTTGTCTGTATCCCTAGCAGAGCAGGCTAACCCCTAAGGAGAAGTTAGCCTCAAAAGATTGAACACCAATTGCTTCATTGTTTAAAGTTCAACTTGATTTCTTAGGAATTACCTTCTGCGTGTTTACATTTCTCCTTTATTTGAGCGTTTTAGTAGAAATAACCATACCTCCACGGTAGTTAATAACATGTCCCAGAACTAAGCCAGCTTTTTGATAATGACCTACTGCACTGATATCATCAGAAAATAATAGCCAAGGATAATAACACAAACATTTTGCTGGAAAGAATAGCTACGAGGTGAAAGCCATTACTTGGAATGAATACAGGGAAGGACCTTTTCCTGTAATATATATGTTTTTACCTTTTGTTTTTCTCTTTACATATAGCCTCTTCTAGAATAACCTTTGTGGAAAGATAAAGATATCCAAGTTTAACTTTTTGACCTTTCTTCCTCCAAACTAACGTGGATAACATACTGTGAAACTCTATTTGCTAGAGAGCCACAGAAGGGCTGTGCAAAGCTTCCTTTAATACTTCTGCTGTCTGTTCCTTTTAATCCATCATATTTACAAAAAAATAGAAAGAAATAGAAAAACAAATCTGCTTTCTATTATTACATATGCCTGACAAAAGGAAGAGAGCCCACAAGTGTTCATTATGGAGAGTATCAAAGATGCTGCAGACCCCGAGGAGGGGTGGGCTCCAGGTTCATTTCTAAAACTGATATGCATGTTGCCTGATAAGGCTCCCTGGGGCTACTCAGCCTGCCTCCTGTTTGTTCCTAATCCTCACCCATCCTGCCCCCACATCTAAACAATATTTCTTCCTCATTGACAGCATCTCTTTTTGTTCCAAGAGGTAATTTACATAGATTCCATTTTACTTTAGCCATAAGTCAGTTAAGAGATGAGGAAATACAAATTTGACTATGCTAAATAAAAAGGCAAAAGGGTCTTCGCTATGGTACCTACTTCTCACCAAAAGCATTTTTGCTACTATAGAGCCACTCAAAGCCCCGTTATAAAGCCCTCTGGGATTGCTGGATTTTGAAGACCCACTTAAAAAATGGAAGGGTTTCTTCTTCCTCAGGAAAAACAAGTCACACAATGCTTGCTCTACTCAGAACACAGCTGGGGAAAGTGAAAAAGCCAAATAATCCCATGAGAAAAGCACAAGCTGGGAGGGCAGGTTGCAAAGTGTGTTTATGCTGTACCAGGAATTTCATGTGGAATACACCTTACCAAGTTGGTTTAATTTGTTTAATTAATAAACTTTATGTGACCCATTTTTATGTAGCATGTGCCCTGGAGGCATGCATATATATATAATTTCTGAGTCCATGGTGGCATGCTTTTCCTAAATATTTATGATAACCTACAACTCAACTTGCACAGAAACCCATTATAAAATTAAATGGATCCAGGTGGATAATGTATTGTGTTCTCCAAAGACTATAGGAAAATATTGCCATACTCTGATATAGTATTAGAGTCGGAAGGAGAAAGAGATCAACCACGCCATGAATGCTGAATTAATCTACAGTTTTCGAAGTCATGAATATTTTACTTATTTTCAGATTTTTGTGACCCATCTTATACCATATATATATATACATATATATATACACATACATACATACATACATATATATATATATATATATATATATATATATATTAACATCCATTATATCACGTAGCACATATTTGTGTCAGGGTATATTCCAATGACCTATGAGTACTTATATTGATGTTTTTCCTCCAGTCTTGGTAGTCCTTTTTTATGTTTTCATATTCTGGGTTTGAAGTCTACTGTGAAATTTTTGTTTTCAGAGGTGAAATACAGAAGGCAAAACCTGACCTAAAGTTTTCTTTACAAGAAGAACAAATAACTGAGAAGGTAAAACCAGCCAATTTAAGCGGTGACATCTGGAGAACATAACTGTACTCCGAATTGGAATCAGTCTTACTTGAAAGTGTTTCTCTTTGGTTTTCAGGAAAAACCCAGGAATAGGCTTTAAAAAAACCAATAAACAAACAAACAATTTTATATCTCTTAGACTCTTAAAATAGTTTTCAGCATTGATTAGAAACGATCTACTAATATAACTCAAGTCATGAACGAATGATCGGGCCAGTCAGAGGAAAGCACACAAGACTCTTCATTTAGTGTATATTAGCAGCAAATACCTGGCACAGGAAATTTAATAGAGCCAGAACACAGATGTCATTGCCAACAGCTGAGTATGAGAACGGGGATTAGCAAAAGAATGACAAGAAGAATCTTACAGTAAAAGTTGCTAAAAACCATTCATTGTACCCTCTTATGGTACAATTTATAATTTAGGTTGGATAAAATAGACCTCAGTAGGGCTCACAGGTATCCAGGGAGATGTCCCCAGCTGGTACCTTGGGCAACTGAGGAGAGGGAACCTGAAATGATCCTATCCTATACTGATGAATGTCTTACATATCACCTTAGAACCTTCATCTGGAGATGGATCGAGATAGAGACAGAGACTCAATTTGGAGCAACGGTCTGAGCTCTTAAGGTCCAAATGCGGAGAGAAGGAGGGAGAACATGAGCAAGGAAGTCAGGACCACGAGGGGTGCACCCACCCACTGTGACAGTGGAACTGATTTATTGGGAGCCCACCAAGGCCAGCTGGACTGGGACTGAATAAGCATGGGTTGAAACTGGACTCTCTGAACATGGTGGACAATGAAGGCTGATGAGAAGCCAAGGACAATGGCACTAGGTTTCGATCCTAATACATGAACTGGCTATGTGGGAGCTTAGCCTGTTTGGACGCTCACCTTCCTGGACCTAGATAGAAGTGGGAGGACCTTGGTCTTCCCGCAGGGCAGGGAATTTGTACTGCTCTTCAGTATCGAGAGGGAGGGGGAATGGAGTGGGGGGAGGAGAAGAGGAGTGGGGATAGGGAAAGGGGAGTGGGGGGAGGGGCAATATTTGGGAGGAGGGGGAGGGAAATGGGAAACGGGGACAGGTGGAAATTTTAATTAAAAAAGAATAAAAATAATAATAATAAAAAAATAGACCTCAATAAAGCTCAGAGAATGAAAACTCGAAAGACAAGATTAATACACAGATAATCTAGAAATAATCGAAAGGCATTCTGTTTGCAGGAGAAATTTTACGCTATGGTACCATCACAAGGTCACGTCCCATTCTCCAGTGAGACAGGGGACATCCTCTGTGGGGCTCCATTGCCAGTGTCTATCCACTGAACACCACTACGTGTAAAAAGGTGTAATTTCCTTGAAGAGACAGCTTCCAACACTTTCCTCTGTAGAAGAGGTCAGCCACTGTCTTTCAACGAGCCTCCTTTCTCACACAACGGATCCATGCCACACACTGTGCAGTGGACTTGACACCCTCAAACTTAACGTGCACACTCTCATGACATCAAGGGGATTATCCTTGGATCTCTTCTTTGAATTCCCTGAGTCTTGTCATGCATTATCTTCCTCCATTGAACACTGCTGTATGCCCAATCTTCTTGCAGTTCCATTATATTTCTTTTGTATTAAACGTTTTGATATTTAAGCTCTTCTCTGATATTTGGACCATACTTCATAAGTATGATAATTACATTAGGCAATGTAACTAGATTAGGTAAAAGCATACAATAGAGTTAATTTAGCAAATATATATGTGTATATATATATATATATATATATATATATATACACACACACTCACATGCATGGCAACATTTGTATGCAAGAATCAAAAAAAGAAGGAGCTAAAAGTATCTGTTTTATGGCTTTGGTTAGTTACTTAAACCTTTCAGGCAGCTATGTGCAGGGGTCTCCTAAGAGAAGAGGTCACTGTGTATGCTACATCTACACTGACACCCTTCTGTATTTTGAGTTTATGTTGGGCATCTCACTTTTAGTGTCCTTGTTTCCCCAGTACCTGAGATTTTGGAAATATGTGAGCATAGCCAAGGATAAAAAGAATAGAGTTAAAAAAAAAGACTTAACTGACATTTTTCTGTAAAGGAGGGAAATTGAGGGAGAAAAAGGGGAACATCATTTCTGTGGTAGGCATGGCAGTATGGGTACTTTAAATCTCATTTTCTTTGAAACTGTGGTCTGAGACCCCAGATGGGAGTCATGCACATACAATAAAGGGGCTGCAGAGAAACAGTCTGGTGAAGGGTTTCCCAAACACTCAGAGAACAAAACAATTGAAACTGGAATGTGCAATGAGTCTAAGGTATCCTTTGGCCGGCTTCATCCTTATTGCATCCCATGACTTAACTGTATATTTGGTTCTGGTCATACCACATGCCTTCATGCTAGACAATGCCAATGGACATTGCCTGAAATGCTTCGGGTTCAGATCTGAGATTACTGTATGAGTCACAGTGCTCTTACAGAAACAAAGGCTTTCATTGTTTTTCTATAGTCATTAATCAGTGTGAATCAAATTAGTGGATCTTCGGATTGTATGGTGTTACTATGTTTGGTGTTTTTAAAATTGCTGTTTGAATTGTTGACTAGTGTCTCATAAAACAATAAATATCATTCGTTGAATTTTGGTTTGGGATTAGAACAGAATTTCTCCTATTTGGTGCTGTGTATGTGAAGTGACATTCTATGCATTGACAATTATAAACTCAAAATATTGATCAACTCCGACAAACACTGGGATGATGTATGTCTTTCAGTATCAGACATTCAGCCAAGATTCAGTTCTTTATGTAAAAATCAGAGTATCGCTCTCATTAGTATGTAGAATTGCTTTCATTTTTAATCAATGACAAAATTATATGCCTGCCAAAGAGCTGCTTTAGTTTCTTTATGATTTATTGTCATCAAATGTTTGATCTGTATACTTGTTTTATGTACCTATGCACCTAGGTCACGTAAGCATCTCTCAGGTGAAGGAAGTTGTAAGTGGTAGTTTTTGGAGTTCAACTTTCAAGCTAAGATTTGCTTTTGTCCTTGTAAGAACTCTTGGGAGTATATGTTTCCATTTCCTTTGCTCTGGCTAGGAAGGTGAAGAAAGTTAACTAACGAGCTGGGCTTTGCTAAGCTCTAGGAGAAAAGAGTCCAACGGGACTCTCCTTCCTGCTTGTTTCATGATAAAAGCAGGAATTGGTGTTTTGTAACTTTTACCATTTTAGGAAGTGTCAGTAAATCTTTACAGAGTACAGTTTGTTCTCTTGTTGATTCTGAAGAACTACTTGAGAGATGAACACCAACAGTTCTGGGAGAAACACCCAGGCACTGCGTGTTTCCTTTAATTGGATATTCCTGAGTTTGACCTGCTCATGGGACTGTCCCCCGAGCAGGGTATTTGTAATTGTCTGGGCTTCCTTTGGCCCCTTTGCAGCGAGCCGTGATAGCCAGGTGATCAATAATTGTTCTTCTATTCATTATGGATAACTTTAACTCCTTTTTGTAGTTTACTGGGTTCCATTACAGAACTACATAGATAACAAATTTTGGTGTGCTTTGACCGCTAGGCTTTTCAATGACCTATAAATATGTGAACCAACATAGTAAGGAACTCATAATTTATAAAAGTTTAGCATCTCATTTAGCTTATTAAGTCACTCGAGGCAGAGGTTCTCAAATTTAAGCTTGCAGTCTAATTCTCTGGAGAGCTTGATAAAACCTAGAGTGCTTGGCTAACTCCCAGTGTTTGTACCCACATCAGGAGGTCTGAGGTCACCCAGAGATTTTGGCATTTCTGATAGGTTTTCAAATGGTTTGAAAAACTGAAGTGAGGACCACTCTTCGAAGAAAAACTACCTTAAGAAGAAAGATATCTATATAAGTAATAAATAATTGTAGTGCTTATGACTATCTTGATATTTTTAATGGATAAGGAAGGTTTCTATGTGACCTCAGCACTAAAACCACTTAAGAGGGGACAAGAGACCATGCTTGCTTTACAGTCTTCTATAAAGTCTCAGTGGACCAAAACTAATCTTTGTTTTTCTTATTTTTTATCGGTTTCTTTTTAAATTATTTATTTATTTTATGTGTATGGGTGTTTTGCCTATATGTATGCCAGTGTGCGGCACACATACATGCAGTGCCCACAGAGGTCTGAAGTTAGCATCAGGTTGTTCTTCTGGGGCTGGAGTCACAGAGGGGTGCTAGCTGCACGCAGGTGCTAAGAATGCTACCTGGTCCTCTGGAAGAGTGGTCAGTGTTCTTAACTGCTGAGCCATTTCCCCACCCCTATTGTTGGTTCTTATAAACACTTGTCGAACTGAGCATGCCTAGTATATTTTAACTCCCATCTATGTTTAATATATGATAATAAAAATCCATAAGGATTAAGTGGCTTGTCCTTATAGCTGAAAAGATCATGTTTGATATGATTTAGATTGTTAAAAACTTTAAAAAATCTCTGGGTGTTGGTGGTAATCCTAGCACTCAGGCTGCAGAGGCAGGCAGATCTCTATGAGTTCAAGGCCAGCCTGGTCTACAGAGAGAGTTCCGGGACAGGTTCCAAAGCTACAGAGAAACCCTGTCTTGAAAAACAATAACAACTACAAAAACAACAACAAAAACCTTAAAAATGTTTAATCTTATAATTAAACACAGCATTCATACAAATATATATCTCAACTGGCATATCCAGGAAGCTGAAAATTGAAATTGGTAGAATAGTGACAAATCATCCAGCTAGGCCTGGAAACTTGATTAATTTCCTAAGAATGATCTAACAAGAAGTTAGTTTGTTGAGAAACTATGGATTTGAATAGAAGTTAGCTGACTTATCTCTCAAGAAGGAAGTAGAGATTCTCTTTTGTACCAGGTAATCTAATTGTTAATTGAGCAAGTCGTGATTAATAATGGCTAATTCAGGGCTGGTGAAGGCTCAGCAAGCAAGAGAACTTAGTACAAAAGCACGAGGACCTGGGATCATATCCCCAGAACTCACATAGAAAGCTCACTGTGGTTGTACTCATGCCTGTCTGTAACCTTGGCAGTGGGGATGGGGTGTGAATGGAGACAGGAGGGTATCTGGGGCTTGTTGGCTGCCAGCCTAGATCCAGTTGCAATGACAGATCGCTTGTTTCAAATGAGCAAGGCATAAAGTGAAAGAGCAGGCCACCTGTGTCCTCATATACATCACACATATCAAACACACACATCACATGCATGCACACACACATCACACGCACACCCCCATGTAGCTTAGAGCACCTGTCCCTGTTTTTAGACACTGAAGAGATGAGCAATACATATCCCATGACATTTTGTGCATGTCTTGAATGTTAGATTCTAGGTATAAGAGGGGAGAATAAACAACCATGTAATTCATTCCAAAAGGGATGCTATTTTAATACAACATGTTCTTGCGATATTATGGAGAATGGCTAGGTTAAGTATGTACAGTCATTAAGGATCAAAGTTTTCCCTAATGAAGGGATGTCTGAGTGGCCACTACAATGACCAAAGTAAAACATTCATTGCAAGTGAGAGGGAGAGACATTATCAAACAGGTACAAAGCCATTGGCATAGGAGCCGGCTTCTCTCAACTGAGAAACTGGTTAGGACAAGTGGTGATACTTAACACCAGGAGCTCAGCACAGAAGGCTGTGAGAACTTTGAAGTCTTTAAGACTCAGAAGAGCCACCTTGATTTGGGCTAAGATGACTCATTGATCCCATTTATATGTGTATAAAAATGAGTGTGTACAACTGTAAACCAATTTTAAAAATTCTGATCTTTAAATGAATGCTTTCCTTAGTTTATTTAGCATATGAATGAGAAAAATAGAAATTAATACACCAGCCAAAATTGTGTCTTCACCATTGATACTTTAAGGATATTATTACTAAGCATTATAAACATGGGCAGCTCAAATAATAATAAGGGGGAAAATCATATGGAAATTGCTAACAAACTCATTAGAGTGTGCTTAATTATTGCAGAGAGGAGCTAGCAAGAGGATTGGAGCTTAAGGAGTAAGTCTGTTTGCACATGGATTGATATGCTTGTATGGTAATTACTCGCAGCTGTTGGACTTTCTGAGTTTATTAGAAACTTAATTCCAAAACTTTCATGCTGAAAAGAGGCTCCAGGACTGTCGCGCCAGCTACTGTGCAAGTACTTGGGAACATGGAGCGTTTCCCGAGCTGTTCTGCTTGGTGACGGCTTCCAGAGTAACTACACATCCCCTCATCACACATAATGAAGTGGATCTGCTCACTTTTGATTTCCATGTGGTTTGCAGAAGGAGCGAAGCCTCCTGATTGAAACCGCTTGAGCCCTGTGATGAGACATTGCAAGTAATATGTATCCCAATTACGAAACCATCTCAGAAAACAGGCTTGGTGCCTGATGTATTCATTTGAAAGCAATTCTTGGCCAAATTGATCTTTAAATAATCTATCTCTATGCTTGTTAATTTAATAGATCAACTGACGTCAGGAGAAGACAGGAGTGCTCCATCCTTCACACCCGGTCTCAGAAATGACAACTGATCCTTCTTGGTGATTCATTTATTAGACTTTATAAATTAGAAGAAAGATACAGTGTGCCTGAAATACAGCTGGAATTTTGCCCAATAGCTTTTTTTTCCTTACTCGCCATCAATCAGAAAATTTAATACTGTGTCTGGATCAGTAATTTTGATCTCAGTCTAGTTTTTGCTCTGTGACAGTGTTGGCTGCTGTCCTGCCTTAGGATGTTACTGGTGTCAGTGAAGTGACCATTCTTGCTATGTGGCATCTTCTGTTGCTATCCTTTGATAGGTTCCAAGATTAGCTAATATGTGCAACTGAATAAAAACAATAACACGCAGAGCCAATTGCTATCACAGTCCATGAAGTTTTCAGTGTGCACGTGTAACCATTCTGTCCATGTCGACCAAATCGCAACATTTCGTGCTCTATGGTTTTGAGTCTTGTTGCCATAGAAGCTGTGTTCCAGATTTCCAATTCTCTCATTTCCGTCTCAGTAGATACCATGTCTACAAGCATTTCACTACTCTTCCTTGCAGCACACCAACCCTTCAAGGACCACATCAGTACCTCTATGAAAAGTCTTGTCTTACTCCATTCCAGGAAAAATGTGTGTGTGTGTGTGTGTACGTATGTTAAAAAAATCTCTATGCTTAATACTAGTATATTATTTATTGTCAATTTAAATGTTAGTAGCAATGGTGATGTAGTGACAAGAAGAATACTGTGTTAATTACTATCAAATCCTCTTCTAAGGTCTTCCTGGGTTATCGTCTTACCTAGCGCTACATCCTTCTTATGATATAGGTGATTTTATTTCTCCCACTATGCACATGAGAGACAGAGATAATGATAGAACAAACAGGTAGTCCTGTTAGATGTTAAGAGATCTAAGCCGGAGTTTGGACCCAGATAATGTAGCTTGTGAGTTTAATCTCACAGGATAACTGAAAGCAGCAGAAAAAATATAAAGAGACTAGCAAAGTGCCTCCAACGTAGTCTAAGTTGTTATTGTATTGTCCTGTGCAATCCAAGAGTTATAAAGCAAGTTACAGGCAATGATTAATAAATGCCAAATGTTAAT
Organism: Chionomys nivalis; assembly: GCF_950005125.1. NCBI lineage: Eukaryota > Metazoa > Chordata > Mammalia > Rodentia > Cricetidae > Chionomys > Chionomys nivalis. The sequence continues at coordinate 19,988,598 of NC_080092.1, forward strand.
CTAGGCTGACAGTGTATTAAGTGAGCGTTTCTAAGTTTCCTGAATGTGTCTGCAACCCATATACATGACTGTGCTGCAATATGAATGCTCAGTAAACACTCCGTGAGTGAATGAATGAAGGAACGAACAAAGTAATCCGAGGCTTTTGGATGGGCTTTTCCCTCTCCCCCGCAGTTCCCAGGGGAACAGGGTTAAATCCTCCCCAAATCAGATAAATATTAAGCCACTGAAGCATGGATTAAATCAGCCTTTCGACTTCCATTTCAATGAGTTATTATTTAAAGTAAAGCTCACAAAGCAATATTTTTAAAAAGTCTACATCCTGAAGTAAAACATGGAAATTATCTGATTAATGCAGATAGCCACTCACCAATTTATATTCTTGAACTCAAGAGAATCATTTAGCTAATTGTATAGGTGATTATTATGCTTTTCACAGAAGTGTGGATCATGCATTTGGAATTGTTAAATTGCATATCCAAAAGAATCCTCTGAAATCTAATTATTGTATACTTAGAAATTCCCATAATCAGCGAAAAAGATTTTTTTAATTTCTTTAAAGACAAAAAGCTTTAAACATTTGAAAATTCTCTATTGAGAAGATGAATTCAATATTAAAAAAAACAGGTTGACTTTTAAACAAATAGGTCAAATAGGCATTAAAATCGTATGAACAAGAAATAGTTTTAAACCCTATTTGCCCATTTACCAAGTGTATAAAACTATGTAATTATAAAAATAGTAGTTTTTATTAGGAAAAATGTGACTTTCAGAGAATGTTTTTTAAATTCTACTTATTTTATGTCCTGTATATAAATGTTCTGGTTGCAAGAATCTATGCAAATTGTGTGCATGCTTGCTGTCTGCAGAAGCCAGAAGAGAGCATTGGATTCCCTGGGACTGGCGTTACAGTTGTGAACCACCTGTGGGTGCTGGGAACTGAACCTGGGTCTTCCAGAAGACCAGTAACAGCTCCTAGCTGATAAGTCATAATTCCAGCTCCATTAGAGAACGTTTGGAAAGAAACTGTTGGTATGGATACTGAGTTTGAACAGTGACTGAAACCCTAAGTGCTATGATAGATGATTGGTTCAATTTCATAAATGTTATTTCTTTGAGTTTGGTCTGTTGGGAATACAGATATAATGCCAGAGAACACTTATAAAATGAAGAAAGGGAGAAACTGAGATACATACATGCACATATTTATAAAAGGAGAGAGAGACGGGGGGGCAAGGGAGGGAGAGAGACAAAGAGACACAGAGAGATGGAAAGACAGAGAGAAGGAAAAAAAGGAACTCAAATGTTTGCTTTCCTCAGGGGGCTTTATGTATGTGTTCCCTTTCTGTGTCTGTTGCAAATTTCGGGAAAAGTAGACTGTAAGGTGGGAAGGTTGACTTGGGCTCACATTTTCCGAGGTCTCAGACCATGATGAGCTGCCCCACTGCTTATGCGCCCGCCCATGGTGATGCAGAGAGAGTTTCACGGTGAAAGCATGTGGCGAACAAAGCAGCTACCTTCCTGGTTATCGGAAGGCAGAGAGGAGAAGGAAGGGGCCAGGGTACAAACAGCCATGCCTCTAGTGACCCAACTTCCTCCTACTTGACTCTACCTCATAAAACTTCTAGCCCTTCGAATCGTCCCTGAGGGTGGGGAGTAAGGGCTCAGTGCCTGAGCTGTTAAAGACACACTTAGAATACAAATTATATTTCGATGGTAGATGGCTTCAAATTACAAAAATCTACATTACACAAACTTACTTGTAAATGGTGATCTTCTGGAATACATTTGCTCCAATTTCATATGCTAATAAAAATACACGCCATTTTACCATGATGTGCGAAACTAAGTGACAAGAAATTTCCTTCTTCCCTGGCACACATTTGAGCAGCAGTGCCCTCACAATAAGAGCCGAGGGTTGCTCAGTTGGAGTCTCACTGTGCCAGGTTCTTATAACACAGTGACAGGTACATGCTTGACCACAGACCCCTCAGGGGAAAGCCAGGGCATACACGCTTCACTGGTGTTCACCCCTTTCCCTTTCGAAAGCTCGTCTTCATGATTTCAGACAAAAGGAAAAGCTTTCCTGGAAAATGGACATTTTGGGGGAGGCCTCTAATGTGCTGTGAACACGAGGAGATTCAGGAGGAGCCTTAACTTAAGCACAGGACTAAAGAACTTTATTAGCAGAACCATCACTTCTGCTTCCGAAGCTGATGATGCAGGGGGAACATTGGAACATGAATCAAAATATTTGAGTCCTATCATAGGTATTGTTTTCTTTTAAGAGGTTAAATGATCCTGACCAAGTCGTTGAACTTTCCTCTGTCTCCTTTAAAAGAAACCAGTCGATTTCCTCAGATGTTTCTGGAGCACCATCTCCAGGCTCAGTAGAGTAGCAAACCTTGATGTGAATAAGTAATCCAAGTTCTTGGGTTACAAACAATGACTCCCAGAGGAGAATTCCGAACTTTATGAATGTTTGCCTTAACCTTAGAGGTAGCCGACATCTACGTATTTACAGTCCGTGTGGAATATCCACAGAATTCCTTGCTCATAACAGTACTGGAGTTTAGTCATTGGCCAAATATTTATGACAAAGAAAATTAAGCCACTCCCCTCTTCCATCTTCTAAGCCTGTGGATCCTCGAGTCACGTTTTCTGCTCTGGAGTCTCATGTGCCATCCATTTATTTTATGATGCAGTTAATCTGAAAACAAAGCCCTTTTCAGGTTCAAGTTCTCCTGCAGCTGACATAAAGAGGAAGAAGTATGACATTTGCAAAGCCCATGGAATTGGCAATATGGAAAGCAAGCAGCCCCACAAGGAAGGGCCCAACCATTCCTGATAAGCAAAGGGAATTTCTCTCCTGAGAATGAATCAGTGGACCAAGGCAAATTTTCTGTTGATAATAAAATATTGCCCTTCATGTAGGATCTATTATAGTTTTTAAAGGTATTTTTCAGCCAGTCTTCTACTGAGTAACCAAATCTCTCTTTAGTAGAATTGAACCTATGAGAGGAAAAATGGTGACTTGTAAGGGCACAAAGATGAAGAAGAGAAAGGAAAAGAGGAAGAGAAGGAGAGAGGAAAGAAAAGGAGTAAGAGTAGTCTGCCAGTTTATGCATCTGGACGCTAAGGTGAAGAATACAATGGTTAGATCCCCCTTCATCATTCAGTGCTGCTTTAGGAAGATCCTTGAGGTTTATGCCGCAAGGAACATCAAGCAAAACTCTACCTGATGTTATGAAGAAACTGTATTTAGATTAAACTCAGCACTGGCCATGTGTTTTCAAGAATATTTTGACTGACTTGCTCCAATCACTCTCCTCTCTAAAATCCCACTCATTGTAATTCAAATCTTTCTTTTTTTCCCTTGGAGATGGCTATCAACTATCCTAGTCCTAATTGTTTCTCCTTTTCAGAACTTTTTGAGCTTATAAGGGTTGACAAGTTCACCTCCTTAACCTGGAAGGACTGTAAACAGAGAGGGATTGAAGCCACGTCTGCTAAATCTATGCATCTCTAGTCACTCAGAGGACCCATCCAGCCTCTGCCTTTTATTCAGCTCTGTTTACAAAGTGAGTTACATCCCCAACATGTATCTCTGACTCGTGGAGCCATGTAGATGTATCACCAACACTTCAAACTCAAAATATCCAAAATTAAGTTTTATTTCCTCCTAGATTCACTCTTCACTGATACTTTTATTATATAACCTGGAAACCCTGCACACATCCTCAATTTCTCCCTCTACTAGCTCTTCTATAAACTCGGTCAACTGTATTTCAGAAAATGATACAAGATAATGAAAGAAAATCCTATTTCGTGGCAGTAAAATATGTTTGTCAAGTCACATGAACTCTCTGTTTTCAATTCTTGTCACTGTGACTCAGGGTAGGGCATTTTCCTTCATGGAGTATTTTCAGAGGAGAAATAAGTTGACTAAAAACAACCAGATGGTGCCTGCTTTGTGGTAGCTTTTGTGCCGAGATGTTTATGCCATTATATATGTTTGCCAGTCACCTGTTCTAGAGCGGGCCATGGTTCAAGCAAAATAAATGAAGGGGCTCCTTTGGACTGGAATGGTAAAAAGCTTAATCACTTCAGAGCTCATCATCGATTTATTTCTCTCAACTGGGTAGATTTAAATATGGCTCCCGTGGCTGCCTTACGAAAATTCATTAAAGAACCAATTCAATATGGAGTGCTGAGTAGATTTATTGATTTTCCTACTCCAGTGTCATTTGGGCATTTCATTACGTGTATGTGTATTCATATATTTTGTAATAGGACAATTTATTACGCAGAATATAGAATAATTTTCTCTAAGAACTTTCTCTGCCACAATGGATCCAGATTGCTTTGTTCCACAGACTCCATCCAAATCAGTGGGACCCGTGGTGCTTTCTGGGCAAAAGGTATCCATTTCTTATACTCCTGGGCAGGAAGATACTAGAGACTTCTTGACCAGGTAGGTGCTCCTTGGTGGTGAAAGGGCTGATTAGGGCAACTCAATAGACAGCATTTAAAGTCCCCACTAGATCCAACTATGAGCTGGAAGAATTAGGCTCATTTGTACTCATTTCCTTTGGGCAGTGGACACACTGGCAAGGTCAGTGAGTACTTTTTTTTCCCCAGTATATTCTGTCCACCTGCTGCCTGACATCATTCATTGCATGTGCTAAAGTGTTGACCAATGATGGTTCAACTCTCACCCTCACAGTGTTCACCATCAAGAGAGGGGTTGGCATATAATCAGCCATATTCACAGTGCCCAATTCAGCTGTGTAAGGAAAGGCTGGAGTGTTTGCAAAAGTAGATGGCAAATATATTGCCTCAGCCTGGACTTGAGGAATTGAAGCTAGGAAGGAAGTTTCTAAAGAATGAAATCTTACAACAAATATTTCAAGAGAAAGAGCAGTTAATTAGAAAAAAAAAATCAAAATGTAAGAAGACAGAAAAAAAACGTCTTTAGGAAAAGTGAGAAGAAGCTAAAGAAAGAAGTTAAGCCGTCAGTGGTCCATGAAAGCCCATTCCTAGAGATGCCCACTGGAGAGGCAGGAGCCTGTGAGACCAAACATCACACTCCACCTTTCTCTTCTTGCTCTTTACTCTTAAGCCACGTCCAGTTTTTGTCTTTGTCCACATCTACCAGGTTCTATCTTAGGAACTTCACCGCCACTGACTTCCTCTTCCTGGATCAAAGCAGCTCTTTCCACAGCTGCCCCTCCTTAATGCTTTCAAGCCATGGCTCAAATGTCAGAGTTCAGGAAATCTTCCCATGACCACCTTCTGCCACCCAGCCCCGACTTCTCCATCTTTTCTTTATATGCTGAGCCATTATCTGAAGTTATGGTGTGTCTTCCCGATTTCCTTACCGTTTTCCCCAAGTATAATATGCAGGCAACAAGAGGGCAGGGATCAGATAACTTTCAATCTCCAACACTCACAGCAGTGTACAGTATACAGACAACCCCCAATGAATAGCTAATGAGTGCATAAATGAATATATAATGAGCACAAGGGCTTCAATAGAAGAGCAATCTCTGCCAGTGATCCAAAACCCTGTTGGCTACATATGGACGCCGGGGAGCACTTTCCTAGGTAAACTGAAAAGAAATCAATTTTCTTCATATTTTTGCCTCAGGTGACAATCTCCCACTCTGGGGTCTTCCCAACGGAACAAAGCTACTCATGGATACAGTTCCATGTATCTCCGCCTTGCTAATTTCCCTTCCAGGTAGCCACAGTACCTAATGCTGCATTCCTAGAATTCTGTTCCAGTTTGCTTTCAAATACCTTATACATAATAATTATATTTTTTAGAAATAATCATGCCAGAAAATGTGAAGTTTCCGTTGGAGACTGATGGTTGCTGGAAGAATTGTATATGGCTGACCTCTGACGCTGCCCAATATGCTATACTTGGACTTCCTATAGCCCTGTCTTATTTGTTCTCTCTTCTGTCTGCTCTTCTCTCAACAGGGACTGAATAACAATGAGATACAACAAGCAATGTCTTTCTGGGTGATTATAACACACCCTGGGTGGTGACATCAAGCATAAGAAGTGCAATAATCGCTCCCCCTCGCCCCAAATTCCAGAGAGCTTTGTGGGCTTACTGTAGTTGAGAGCCTACAGAACGCAGAGCGATCCAGCTGTGTGTGTTTACCGGACACTGCAAAGGTGAGTGGGGAATGTTATTATCACCTCATCAGTCAGCCCGGAAAGTGTTCCGAGTCTGAAAAATACCATCCTGGTTTTATGTTCTAGTGTGAAGACAATTCATGTACTTGTTCTGTCCTGGATTTCCTAGGATTTATTTAAACTATTTTGGTCCACAGAGATTGTGATGTAAAAATAATCAATTGAAAAAAAAATACGTACCAACCTTGCAGTGTGCGTAAGATTTAGGTGCCCAGGGTTTTATAGGCATCAAATTAAATATTAATACTTAACATTTATGGGACCTTTAGAATCTGCCAGGGACTTTAACATGGGTTAGTTCATTTAATCTTCAGAAGAACACTAGGGGGGAAATCTTATCAAATTCCCCATTTTAGGGATGAGGAAATTGAGGCTTTAGCAATGAGGATGGACCTCTGAAGTCCATCTTTGAAAGGACCAAATTAGTATTTTAATCCAGGTTGTCTCTGTCTTGTAGCATTAAGAATTTTATCACTGAATCCTTTTGCTTGGTTCAACATCTAATTTTAGCACTCAAACGTTCTGACTCTGGATCTCTAGTCCTCACTTTTGGAATGTGGAAAATGATTTGGATAATTATAGGATTACTTCATTGACTGTTTGGGGTGGGGTTAATATAGCAGAGTGCCAGGTTCATGATAGATTAGTACTTAATGAATGGTGATAATTACCTATTGTTATTTCATGTGCAGCTCTATTCACATTTCAACTATATAAGATTTAAAGGCACAGGCTTCTTTTGGACGGTTGTCCATATATTTAGAAGACAATATAAGCAATACAAATTAAGAATATATCAGCAAAGAGACAAATGGTCAACTATAGAATATTAGTAATGGTAATATTGTCGTAAAGACTTTCTCTGTGCCTATTTTGAAAACTACTCCCAGTTTATAAAATAGCCTTAGTACCATGAAGTCATTTTTTACAAAGCTCATATAATAAGCATAAACTAAACCCAGGGAAATGTGCAAATAGCCTATATTCTCTATGCCTCCTTATATTATGACTGTCTTCTTACTGCATAGAACAGAAAAGCAGGTGTGTATGTGGGAAACTATGGGAAAGGGAGGAAATGGACTATTCCAGAAAGGAGGAAGGACTGCCAGGGAACTATGGTAGACTCTCAGGAGGCAAAACACCATCACAGAGAAAGAATTCCAGATTGTGAACAAAGTCGGGATAGGTATACAAGAATTAACTCTTTTAATCTTTGAAAAGCAAAGGAAAAGTAGACAGGGTCTTCAATGTTAAATCATAGCGTTTGTGCCACACCTATAAACAATGGAAGCAAAACGATTTTCGATATGGCAAAGGGGAAAAGGGACAAGTATCTCTGAAAATAAAACACTCGAAAGGGAGAGGAAATAACCTGGCCTCTTTCTCTAGAAAAGACAAAGAGGAAATTATGTACTCAGAAAGCTGAGTACATCACTAGGAATAATAACCTAAAGATAATAAATGCAGATGAGCTACTCCAGAATCAGAGTGTTGGTTGACTAGGGCAGCCGTCCGAGGTCTATCTAAAGATGTCAGGAAACTGTTTGCCATGCGGGGCACAGGGGTGTGGCCTGTGAAGAGTGCCCTCTGAAGCATAGCTGGCCAACTCTCAACGTATGCCAAGATTGTTTTCATCTCTGTTCGCATGTTAGCTACAGAAATAATGGCCCTCTTAGTTTATTCAAAATAATGTGGCTCCCTCTAGATGTGACTAGACAATTTAAGATAGTAGGGGCAGAGTTGGAACCCATGTAAGCTTCCATCCTATGGAATTAAAGGCTCCTATCTGCACACTTTTCCTAGGAACATCAATTATCCATTCTAGGTGTCTTGAGGACTTAGGAAGATTGTGATCAGAACCACAAGCAGTCTCTTCTTCTAATCATAACATCAACAGGTAAACAGTAGCTTCTGGTCACTTCATTGAAAACAAAACCTTCTGTTCTCTCTCTCTCTCTCTCTCTCTCTCTCTCTCTCTCTCTCTCTCTCTCTCTCTCTCTTTCTAAGGAAACTTAAAGGCTGAATTATCAGAGCCCAGATGAAATCCAGTTAATAGCCGAAATTGGTGTTTTCTTTAGCGAGTTGCCTTATCTCTTTTTAACAAGCCTTACTTACTAGGGTAATTGCACTGAATTCAATCCATTATCTATGGATTAATTCATTAGGGTGGCTTAAACTTTGGGAAAATGGATGGGTTTTAACAGTCCGCCCCTCAATTCCACAAATTGACACTGTAAAACAAGTCTGTGCCATTTTTATGGAGGCTCCAATTCATGAAATAAAAATCAATGAAGACATTGCCTTCTAAGTCCCATGCCATCCCCGGTGCTCTGTAGTTTTCCTGGAAGCCTTTGGGTAGAAGAAGGGCAACTCTAATCAGAAAGAGAGCCATTGTCTTCGGGAAATCATGAACAATGCTTTTCTGGGCCAGTCACCTTACCACGGTGGCGGCCTCTGGTGTAGTGTTCTCAACCTTCCTAATGCTACCACCCTTTCATTCTCATTTGTTCCTCATGTTGTGGTGACCCCCCAACCATAAAATTATTTTTGTTGCTACTCCATAACTGTAATTTTGCTTCTGGTATGAGCTGTAATGTAAAAACCTGTGTTTTCTGATGGTCTTAGATGACCCCTAGGTTGAGAACCTCTGTCCTAGCGTTTGTGCTGTTGGGGACGGAAATCTGTCGCTCAAGCAATCTGTCTTTGTCAATCAAGAGGCTTGTTCAGGAAAGTGCTGAGAATGCTGAGCCTTTTTTGAGGGTGCTCGTGGGACCATAAATGATTCCCCCTTTGTTTGCTGTTGTCCTTTTCCACTTGTAGGCAGTGGGCAGATTAGATGATGCTCAGCGGTAGCTATGAAACACTGCTCTACCAGAACCGCCTGCGGCTTTAAAATGCAACAATTCCCAGGGACCCATTCCTTATAATTTATGATTTAGGAGATCTGGGCTCATGCCCAGATGTCATTTTTATTTTTTAAAGCTTCAGGTGAGTCATATACAAAAGTCAGGTTTATAACTCCAAACGGAGTCATGCTCCTGTTTTTATTTAAAAAGAGCCACTTAACCAAATGAACAGAGAGGACTGGCACTGTTTACTATATAACACCAATCAATGGGTTTAAGTTTATTAAGTATAACTATCCATCTGGGAAGACATGATGGAAATACGGCATGGAAATCAATGAGTTGTTGCCCAGCCTGAAATCATAAAATGGACCAAAGAAGCTTGCTTCTTTTTTTTTTTTTGGTTTTTCGAGACAGGGTTTCTCTGTGGCTTTGGAGCCTGTCCTGGAACTAGCTCTTGTAGACCAGGCTGGTCTCGAACTCACAGAGATCCGCCTACCTCTGCCTCCCAAGTGCTGGGATTAAAGGCGTGCGCCACCACCGCCCGGCAGAAGCTTGCTTCTTATAGTGCCATGCTGATCCCATGAATTGGTATCTTGAAGCACAGTTAAAAAGATTGGCAATGACTTCAATTTTTGAAATATATGGTTATTATAAGGCTAGAGAATTGTGAAGTTGTTGTATCTAAGCTTCACACCAAAGTCAAAGCCTACACTCTGTCTCTTGAGTGTTGACTGAACCCAATAATGGTGTGCTGAGGAACAAAATGTGGCAGTAACAGCAGGTCCTCAGCTGCATCACAACAAGTTCCCACCTTCTCCAAAGATGGGAGAGCAAGTTGTTATTCCACAGGAATCTGGATGCCATTTTAACTAAACCGCTCAGAAAAAGAGATCCATCAGTCCCAGTGTCTGAGCTCATTTTTGCTCGTGAAACACAATACTAAAAACTCAGTGTTTTTGACATTTGGAGAGATGTAGAAGTCTAAGATCAGAGGCCATATCTGATGAGGACCTTTATGCTCATTATCTCACGGAGGGATCAAGGCCAGAAGAGTGTGCGACAGAGGGGACAAGAGGAGACTGAGCTTGGTGATAACTAACCCAGGCCTGTGATAACTGCATTAATTCACTCCCCAGCAAAGCCCTCCTAATCTAATCAGCTTCCAGGGACCCAGCTCCTCAATACTGCTGCTCAAGAGATTACGTTTCTAACACATAAACTTTAGGAAACATAGTCAATCAAACTACAGCACCCAATAAAGCCTTCTGTTGATTGATGCTGGGCAGATATCTTGGTTGTAACCTCACGGACAGTCTTGAGCTAGTACTTCCTAATTGATCCATTTCCAAATTCCTGTCACACAAAATTAAACGTGTGCATTTTGAAATGTTCATGTTGTTTTAAACCCTGAGGTTTAAGGTAATTTGTTAAAAAGCAATAGATAAGTTATTCACTTGGGAAGACTTTCTTTATCCAGTCTGTAGTTATTTTAGCCTCTGCCTTTGTTTATGACTTATCTGAGGTACACAGGCACATGGGATTATCACCCCAATCAGTAAATATTTCATAACTTGCAAGCATTGCTGTGAGTGTTGTCTCTAAAAACCTTGATAAGCAATGTTTAAATAATAGCATTCTGGATGGCTCCAGTGGAATGTTATGTGTTAATAAAAGAATTAAGGTTAACATGGACTAAAGAATCAATGTGAATTGTTGGAAAGACAACAACCAGAAAGTAGTCATGTATTGTAAAAATCTGCATCACAGGGCCTGGAATTAAATGCATTGCTGATAAGAAGGAGTGGTAGTAGCTAGATACAAAATCAACTTCGTCCTTGTTTCTGACTTTTCAAAGAGCAAATTTGAAACAGTAGCGGTAAGACCTAGCAGCAGCCAATGAAGATGCAAGACCCAAGTTGGAGTCTATCCTTTCTATAAAGGTGATGTGTGACAGCTCTCTGTGATTCAAGGACGTGGTTGGCTGAGCAAGGCCTCAAAGAATAGAAATAAGTGAGGGAAAAGTAGCTGTGGACTTAGCGAAGAGGGTAGGCAGTTTCTTGAGGACTCGAGATAGGTGAAATACAAGAAACACCCAATTTATAGTTCTATTATGATCCATGGGTGCAGATAAATACCACAGCTAAGTGTTTGGTAAGCAAATTATCAAATATATGCTGTCATCCCCAGAACGTCTGCTGGTGATGCGTTCCTCAGCAAAACAGCACTATCAGCTTTTGTCCAAGAAAAGCTGCTAAATCCTGCAGCCTTTATTGAGGGACTCAAAATACTCAAGACTCTGAATATGCTTCTCAACCTTATGAATAACATGCTATATCAGGAGTTCTGTCTTGGGGAGGTTAAGAGGTTGCCACGCAAGATGTATGGCACAGACTGGTCAGTAGCAGATGAAAATCACCTTGCTTTTAAATAATTACTGACATCTCCCAGAGATGTTGACTTAGCTAGATTATAATGGGGAGGGGAACCAAAACAAAATGAAGCAAAAATCTTTTGTGCATCCACACACACAGACACAAGACACACAGACACACAGACACACACACCACACAGTACACATACACCCACACATAACATGCAACAAAAGCCCACACATCCAACATGCAACATCCTCTACCAACACATAGCCCAACACTCCCAATATCACCAACATATATACAACCAATATGCAGCAACAAAAATATACTCACTCCCATAACCAAACAAACCCAACAGTTACATGACAGAAGAAAAGAAATAGGTATTGCACAAAAATATTATCCTCTTGGGACTCTGTAAGTGTGAACATCTAGGTATGATGCAGGTGTGGGTAGTTGGGTGTCACTCAACTTCAAGAATTACTAAGAACTTGTATGCAAAGTACACAAAACCTTGCTGACCATAAAGTAACCTCCAGGAGGACGGACTTGAATAACATCAGTTAGCTATCCTAAGCATAATGGTAAACACAGTGTTAGGAAGCAAAGTGAAATTGCTCAGGCTAAATTGTTGGAAGGTAGAGAATCTGAAAGATAAAACAAGCAAGCAGGCAAAAACAAACAAACAAAAAAAAACAAAAGCAAAACAACAAAAATTTCACTGAAATTATAAGAAGAAACCAGATTGGGTGAGGGTGGGGACGCTGGCAATTTTCTGCTAAAATAAGAAATAATAATTAACAAAATTTAGTATTAGAAAATAAAATCAACGTCACTTCTTTTTGGAGAGAGGAAGAGAGCACTTTCAAATCATTTGGCTTTGTTGCAGGAAAGGAGAGTACACTTTGAAAGCCAGGCCACCTTCTACTGATTATTACAGTAGCATTTGATTTGGAGGATGGCGTAAGATTTTCAGAGAAATTAGTGGGCTTTCAAAGTGCCCTTCATGCTTCCTCAGGACACGTACCAACAGCCGTACATCTTCTATCAAACATCAAAACAAACAAAAAACAAGTCGTGGCAGGAAGAAATGGGTAACAAGTGACTTAGCTTTGGTAAGACAGCAGAAGATGAAAATATCAGAAAGGGAAAGTCTGAAGAAAACTGTCAGGAAAAGTCACTCTCACCATGCCCCAGCCTCCCTGGTAGCCAGTGAGGCGGGAGGGGGTATCCACAGAGCAAAAGGCTCCGAGGCCCTTCTTGTGCTTTTGGCTCGAGGTCTGCCATTGTCGCCCATGGAGACATTACTTTGAAGAAGTGCTGTGTCTGCAGAATCGGAATGATTTTCTTAGAAACAATGGATTGGAGAGAGAGCCACATCCCTCTCAGTGGAAGCAGTATGGAAGATCAGGAGGTTCTCTCTCAGAAGTAAAGAACACAGCAATACCTAAAGTGCTGCCGATGTTTGGATAGAACTTTATCTCAACTCATGCCTTATTCCTTCTTTAAATTACGCCAAGCTGCATGACTCACCTGTGTTCTTCATTTTCTTTTTTAGGAGGTGAGGATGGGGAATAAAATTCTCAGTCTTCAGTGGTTACATTTCAGAGGCTTGCTGGTATGCTTAATTATAAAAATGCTTAATTTTTAAATTGTGTGTACGTGAGTGGGGCGCACACATGTGAACACAGGTGCTCATGCAATGCTCATGGAACTGCAACTCCAGGCAGTTCTAAGCCATGTATATGGCTACTGAGAATGGAGCTGAGCTTTTCCGCAAGAGTGGTAGATGCTCTTAATCACTGAATAGTCTTTCAAACCCTCCTTTCTCTCTCTCTCTCTCTCTCTCTCTCTCTCTCTCTCTCTCTCTCTCTCCATCTATCCTTCTATCTATCTATCTATCTATCTATCTATCTATCTATCTATCTATCTATCTACCTATCTATCTACCTATCTACCTATCTACCTATTTATCTTTTTGATAATATCAAATAAGTGGAATGAAACTAAAATAGAAATATGACTAATTCCCAATTTTACTAGCTGTGCTTGTAATATTGAGTATATTAAAAACAGAGCTGCTTTTATAATTTGTTAAGAGCTAGTCCAGCACAGGGGTAGGAGAGATACTCAGCCATTAGGAGCTCCTGCTGTCCTTGCAGAGGACCTGGGTTCAAGTCTCAGTACACATGTCAAGTAGATCACAAAGGCCTGTAGCTCCTGTTCCAGGGAATCTGATATCCTCTTTTAGCCTGCACTGATACCTGAACATAAGTTATTCATATGTGTACAATCAGGCAAACATGAATAAATGTAAGAAGATTAAATAAAACACATTTTCAGGAAAAATAGATTCTAGTAGATATAGCATCTAGTTATACAAATCTGGGACGACCCACTCCACTTTTAGTAAGCATCTTGTAAACATATACTTTCTGCTTTCATGCATATTATAATATAGTAAGAAGTTCTCGTGAGAAGTTTAAGTAAAGCTTATTCTCAGATCTTTTGATCACAGAAATTAGCTCAGAAATTTTGTTGAAAATGTAGACACATATTTAGACTGATGGTTCAGTGGTTAAGAACACTAGTTGCTATTTCAAAGGATCTAGGTTCAATTCCCAGAACCCACATGGCTGTTCACAACTGTCTGGAACTCCAGTTTCAGGGGATCTGGCTTCCTCACACAGCAGGAAAACCCTCAATGTATTTTTAAAAATGAATAAATCTTAGAAAAAAATATAGACATCTCTAGTATTAAAAGGTCACTCTTGAAGTTGGTGGGGTGGCATGGGTGTCTGCATTTTAATGCAGTGACGGACTACCATGTTGAGAATATCTATCTCAGTTTATCATCCATGATTGCTAATTACACCTCTAAGTTAGGTACTATGCCCGAAACACCCCCCAAAAGGAGTGCCTTTCTTTCATGAGCTCACCATGCTATGAACCCTCATCCTATTTATATGACCTTGTTTCATTTCCAGCCCTAACCAGGGAAAGGAGTGAAGGACACAGTGCAGGCTCTACAGTAGAGACTCTAAAAGGATACGCTTACCACAAAAGGCAAAGAAACTCACAGTGGTCCATCCCTCTCCCTGCTGTCTTGTCTCGTTCCTCTGCTCTCAAGATCTTTGGATTGGTATGCTTCCCTCTTTCTTTACCGGGGCTTCTTTTAGTCATTCAGGTTTCTACCTGAATATTACCACCCCTGTCCAACTTTCTCCAATAGCCCAGCCTCTAACAAACACCATCAACTGTCTGCGAAGACATCATCTTGCTTCATTCCTTCTCAGTAATAACATTATCTAAAATGATCTCATTCACTCATTTATGTAATTATTGCCTGGCTCTCCCTGCAAAGTGCATAAAGACCTTGCCTTCCTTTTAGATGCTGTAGACATTGTTCTTGGTATAATATCAAACACACATAAGTACTTTAAAATGCTTCCTGAGTAGATGAAAGAACAGAGGAATGTCTAAGGTCTCATGCATTCCTATTTCTCCTCTTACTTCTTAGTTTTGATATGGGGGATCGGCAAGAACATGGATATATAAAGGATTTAGGAATCTATAAGTCATAACTAAAAATATTCTCATGCAAATATCATCATTAATTATTCAGGATTAGCTGTTAATGGAGACTTTTTTGCTTTGGAAAAAGCTGGGAGAGTTCATTTGGTCAGGGGTTAGGAAATTGGGGAGGGGGAGACGAGACTCAGTAACTTGGGATGCAAAGCTACAGTAGTGGGCTAAACATCTTCCAAGGTCAGAGACGGGTGTCTACATTTCTCCCTCAAGTTTATGTCTCTACAGAATTGAAAGAAGAAGGAAGAGCTACAAACCCACACGAATAGCTCTCTCACTTACAAACATCAGCATTTCCAAGGGAGGCGAAGCTAAGCTGATAATGTATCCTGAAAAGATGCAGCTTTTCTCTAGCCCACATTGAGCTCAGTTTTGCAGAAGTAAATGGATGAACAGATAAATAAACAAAAGAAATAAAAATGCCCCAGATCAAAGTTTGTCTCCCACACTGCTTGTGTGAGCTATTTAGGTTACTGCACCATCAGAATGGATAATGCATGACCGTGATGGGAAAATAGCAATAAGCCATGCACTGTCTCTGGGCCAAGCGTCATACACTTATTTAAAAAAAAAAAAATAATTCCTCCCAGTCAGTTTTGATGGAGGCGAACTTGAAAACTGCTGCACAAATGGACTGCGAAGGGCTTGCTGGAGGCTTGCTTCCTCTGGAAGGGACGGCATGCTCTGTGCTCTCTCTCTCTCTCCAAGTGCACCCACAGCTGTGCCCTGTCCTCATGGTGTACACCGATTACCATTATTACGGAGACGGTTTCCTAATTGCATGTGCTGTTATCAGATTGGAGGGCAGCCGTGAAGAGGCTGCAGATGCCCTGGCTGCCCTGCATAACCAGTCACCGACCGACTGTTGACCTCGTAGAAGGCTAACAGGCATTTATTGACTCTTCACATTTAGCCCAACCCTACTCTTAAAATCCATACATATATTCATTATTAATCACACTTTGCGTCTAATTCTCCCACAGAGATTTTTCCCCCCTCTGGTTCTATATGCAATAGTTCTTGAACAATATGGACCATGTTAGAGGGAGTGGGATTCTTACAACCTTGGATCTGTCTTTGTTTGAAAAGTAGGTGTTATAGGGGGAAGCTGTGATGGGTCAGTGGAATGAGGAACAGAGATAAAGTTTAGTAAAGATCAGGTTTACACAAGCTCAAGGCCAACAAAAGCAATGGATCAGAGATATAGGTACAGTTTGTCTGATCCATAGTTATGACAATCATTGCTTTTTACTACAGGTAGGCTTGGCTTCGCTAGATCTAAGCATTTTGCTTGTACAATTTAATTCTCCAGACCACCATTATCCTGGTATCTTATGCCTCCCTTTATAGATGAGGAAAGTTAGTCCAGTGCTGCATTTAGTTCTCCACTTTGTCTTGGAGCTGGTGAGCAGTAGCAAGCTGGTCCATCCGAATCAGTTCTAATCAAGAGACCATTTTTTTCACCCTTGCTATAATCATGTACCATATTCCTCCAAGTTCAATGTCAACTTTACAGATGAGGGAACAGGGCCCACAAAACTCTAAACCTCCTCTACAGTCAGGGTGCCAATTTCTGACAAAGACTGGAACTGGATAATTTAGGTAGTTAGCGAGGAAAGATCAGAACTGCGGCATATAATGCTCCTAGTTAGCAAGATGAAGATGTTAGTTACAGTGCAAACTGTACAAAAAGTCTTTCCATACCATTATCACCCATGCCGACTGGCGAGTATAGTGTTAAAATTGAACGACATCTCGAGTAACTTCACATTTGACCAGCAAAATAAAACCAAACCATATGAATAAAAGTTAGACTTGAGGAGCCTGCTGAATATTCACAAAGTCACAAATAGATGTAGCGTTTCTGTGTGGCGACTTCATAGGACTTCGTAGCAATTTCCCGTAAAAGTGAAACAATTACTGTTCAATCTGTTCCAGGGACAGCACCTCAGTTGTCTTTTTCAATCCTTGGGTGTGTGTATGTTTCAGTTGCTACCTAAACTGCCTAATTTTCCAGAGAAGTGCGGCTCTAGAGTCCTAGCATCCTGTAGACCATCTTTTATTTATGCATAACACTTTTTAAATCCCCGTCAGTGGCAGAGGATGTGTGGAGAGGAAACGCACGTAGATGAGAAGATGGGTAAACAAGTCACTTGACAAAAGGTAGGGACATTTATTGCCAAGAATGTGGCTCGACTCCCCAGCATTGTCTTTTCAGATACGGGTGGCCAGTTTGACTATTCTAGTTTGCTATATTTATGTACAGATTTAATGAACTTGGAACAAGTAGCTTCCACTAGTCACAGACATTGAATGCATTCAGACGTGCGGGCTAATCGTGTGATATTCGCCCTGGCTGCACATAAGAATCATTTTGCAAGCTTCACAGAATGCCCACCCTAGACAAAATAAATAAGTGTATCTGGGAATGAGTCCAAAAAGATGTCTCCAGATGATTCGTATGTGTCTCCCGGGCTGATAGCCACTTGGTATTTAGAAGGACGAGGGCACAAGTAAGAAGCAGGGGGGTTATCTAGCAGACACACAGGAGCGTGTTCTCTGGAGTCAAACCTCATAGGTTCAAGTACCAGCTCTGCCACTCACAAGCAACATGTGTGACCCTGGACAAGTGACTGCTCTACACTCGAAGCTGGCAATGGAATAAAATTAAAACAAGGGGACACATGTGAATTGTTTAGAATGCTAATCACTTGGGAGATGGATAAGCATTACTGTCACTATGGCACGTGGCTAATGGTGTTGATTTCCATTTGAGGGACAGGGAATTAGTGATAAATTTTGTCACCGGCTTCTCAGATATCCCTTCAAGACTTCCTGTGCCAAGGGTAGCACCACGTTGAGGCAGTGCAGTTAGTGAGCAATCTCTGAATCGCACTTCATCACACAGTCCTCCAAAGACCCAGTGGTGGCCAGAGAAAGGGGCCAGCTGAGAGGACAAAGCTGTGGAAGTTGAACAACCTAACCGCAATCTGGGGGATGTATGTACATAGTTGGATGTGGTGACACGAATCTGTAATTCCCGCACTGTTCCTTGAGATAGGAGGTGGAGATAAGAGACCCCGCTCTAAGTTTAAGGGTCAAGTGGCCTATATCACGAAGCACAGAACCTCCTTGCCTCCAAAACAGGTAGAAACCAAGAACCAATTTCCAACAAGTTGCGTTATAACTTGTACTCATGTGTCCTGGCACATGCATCCCACTCCCAAATAAATAAATAAATAAACAAACAAACAAATAAATAAATAAGTACTAGAAGAGGTGACTAAACAGTTGCAAAAACTCCTGCAAAACAAATACTTTACTGAGAATCTAGACAGCGTTAGAAGGTTGTGTACCAAACAACCTTCCATGATTTAGCTCTCTATTTGAATGTTCTTCAATTCCACGCATGGAGAACACCATGTCAAAAAGCAGAGTATTAGGCTTTAGGGGCTAATGTGGCCCTGCTGTTACGGGCTTTCTATTGAAGAGTATTAGAGTAGAAAGGGAAGGGAATGCATGCAGTACAGCTGTAGGCAGAGGAAGACAATAGTGAATCTTGGCAAGGGTGGTGGTCTCTGCATCAGTTACCAAAACGAAATTAGTTTAGTGTAGGTAAAAGTTGGAGCAAGATTTGCTGGTAGAAGTTCAGTAGTTAATGGATTAAAGCTTACATGAATAGTTTTGGCATTTTCTTTGGAAGGAATGTGATGGCTGTATAAAGTTACAAAAATAGTAGTTCTTATGAAGACCTTCCCCAGCTTTTTGACAAAAGCCTGCTCATCTTGCATGACCGTAGCACACTCTCTAAACCGGGAATCTAGTACTGCTAGACAGTATTAGGCCAATGGCAGACCCTTTTGAAAAAGCCGCCAGTTTCTCCTTGCATTTGTCTGTATTTGAGCTAAGCTTTTGGTACATGTCGGCACAATCATTTTAAAATGGAGAGAAGATAGGAAGCTAGTATCTCGACACAGCCCCGCCTTAAAGATAAAACATTCGAAGAGTCTGGCTCTGGTTGAAGTTCAAAGCAGTTCTTTCGCAAAGTTTAGACCAGGTTCCACCACCACACCTAGAACAGAGGGTGCCATTTATATAGGCACCAGAGAAGGAGGTAGAAAAGAAAAAAAAAAAAACGCAAAACGAGATTACCATCGTGCAAAGTTTCCCACGAAACAAATGTTCAATCTAACTCAAGAGCAGGAGAGGAACCTACATTTGCAAGTACTGCGGGGTATGGATGTAAATTTACAAAACAAATGCGTCTGGGAAAAATTCTCTGCCCATCTATGCATGTTTTTAAATGTTTGAGTAAATCAAAAGAAGGGGGAAATAATCACTCTGTTGGTTTCTTAGTGTTTTCTTATGACAGCATAAGGAAATACAGGCTTCTCTCTCCCCCTCTCCCTTCCCCATCTTCTTTCTTGAGAAATAATTTTGAAAACAATTGAAGAACTGATTTTCTTAATACTGTTACAGCCCTTTAAATGAGTGCATACACACTCATAATTACAAATGAGGCATTTGCTATTTTGCATCAGTGGAATTTAAGAAATTAAAAAACCGAAAGGAGGTTTTCAGGAGCACAGCAGAATTGCCTTTTTAATAATAGATTTGGCTCCTCTAATCCATTCTTAATCTAATTAAGACAAGGAAAAGCATTGGGCTGCCTTCTCAGACAATGGCAAGGATGCTATGAACAGAGGGCGATAAAGTGATCGGTTCACACCCCATCAAATTTACTCACAGCCTGAATAACCATTCTGATTTCCTGTGTTACATTTGTACAATTTAACAAATGTTTTCATTTGATTTCTACCACTTCCTTTTCAGATCGAGCACAGTCTGGAGAATCTTCCAGCTCCGGAAACATGCTATGTCTGGTGAAGCAGCACCCAGTGTGCAATTACGGAACCCCACAAATTGATGCTAACGTCTGCAATAAGCAAAGACAATAATTAAGTGGTAAACCTTTGACATTAAAAACAGCTACGGTGTTATTAATACCCAAATGGGCACCAAAACAAACAGCATTGATGGAATTTAATTAAATGATTTTATGATTGTGTGTTCTTTGCAAGCTTAGATGATTAGCCCTGTTATCCTTGGATGAGCATTTAAATCTGGAAGCTAAGATTCAATCTAATGGCCTTTTGTTCAGATACTTCTTAGGGAAAAAAGGTGATTTCTTTTTCCTATAAAAAGTAGATATGGTGTAAAGGGGGCAAGAAAATAGCTTGTTTTGGATTCTATGTCTATGATAAGTATAAAAAATATGAAGAGGAATGATCATTTGGAATAGTTGGGGAGTTTTTCTTGGCTGTATTTTTATCCTCATGCGGTGAATAATACCGGGAGAAAATAGGCAATTTATTGTCTCGCTTAATTATAATTAAGACATTCTGATTATTTTGTGTTTGTACTAAAGGTTTGGTGGTCCACTGCAACTCCACATGCCCCAATCTCTCTCCCCAGTGCCCCCATTTAATTTGTAGAAGGCCAATAGGAACGTTGATTATAATCTCAAATTATGAACCAACTAAGGAATCACTACTGTTTGTTTTTGTAGAAGCAAGAACACAAACAGCAGCAGAGGACAAATGGGTCAAGCAGTCTGGACTCGGCATTAAGAGTCGGCAACTTGCTAATTACAACGGCAAAGGCAAAACCAAACAAAATCTCCCAATCGACAACCAAATAACATCCAGGTTCTAGAAGCTACTATTTTCCACTCAGTAAAAACAGACAGTATATTACTTAAGTAGTCACTAATTCCTAAGGAAGAATCATGATGATGAACAAATATTTCACAAGTTAAAGGGGGAAAAAAAACCCATGATATTCTGAATAACAGAATTTTCCAAAATGGAAATACTGTACAATAAAAATTTATTTCTGTTGAAAAAATATTGGTTTAGTTTGAAAAAGAGATAACACAGCTTAGAATGTTTATGAGTACTCTTAGAAGCTTTATGCAGGTCTCATAAATTATAATTCCACTCTAGACTCTTTACTGGCAGAAACAAGTCTGATATGAAGGATATGAAGGATGCTGAGCCCCATAGTGAGACAAAGCTGTATTTGCTTCCAATTGGGGCTATCAGGGACAGGCAGCTACAAAGAGGACACTTGTTTTTAAGTTATAAGGGATTTAATTTACTCTGTGGGGAAATGAGGAGGGAAAGGGAGTGAGGGACCTATCGCCTTTAAGACGGAAAGTACTGTGTGATGTTTACTTCTGACTGGCTTTCTCTTATCTGGAATTCCTTCCCACTGGTCCTTGTTCATCCACACTGACCACCTTCATCAAAGAGTCTCTTTAATGCCTGTGGTGTATTTCTGTTTTCCTTGCACAACCAGAAAAATCACAAATGTGAAAACCTTTCTTTGATTCCCATAATCCTTTGCCTATGGATCAGATCTGAAAGCGTTTCCTACTCTCCCCACACAAAAATAAGTTGTTTTCTCTTTCATGTTCATGAACAGACTCAACTTTGTCCTTGTATTCATGAGTGAAAATGGCAGAATGATATAGTGAAATTAACCAAGGCTCAGAAGACTAGAAACCTGGGTTCTACTCTTACATTGGTGACATTTCGCTGCATTCATCCTATCTTCTGTCCTATACCAAAAAAAAAAAAAAAAAAAAAAAAAAAAAACCTGACAGGAGAACATATAGGAAACATTTAATTTTATTTATGATTTCAGAGTGTTGAGCTTTGAAAGTTAAATAGTTCCCACAAATTCATGTGTTTGACCAGTCTAGCCTGCTGGGGGTATTTGGGAAGGTTGCTGTCCCTTTAAAAAGGTGGAGTCCTGCTAGAGGAAGTACATCACAAGAAGGACATTTCTTAAGGTTTTATAGTCCAGCTCCACTTCCTGTTTGTTCTGATGTCTGAGCTAACATGCGATGGGACCCACTCACCTCCTGCTCCGATTGCTGTATTTTCTCTATCCCGTAGAATACACATCTTCAAACTTTAAGGCAGAATAAACCCTCCTTTATTACAATAATTCTTCTCAGTCATATTGTGACAGCAATTTACAAAAACATTTCTGCTTTTAGTGTGTCGGAGTCAAAGGTTTCTGGACTTTTGTCAGACAGAGAGAATACTGTGAAGGAGTGGAGGCTGTACAAAAGCAAAGTTATTGCCTGTTGGCCAGGAGGCAGAGGAAAAGGACTGGTGCATATTCTAGCCTCTACGGACACCTGTTTCTCACACACAATGATCTACTTCTGTCATCTAGCTACCATATCCCAAAGCATCCAGCGTCTCCCCAAACATCCCCATCAATTGAGAACTAAGCTTTCTATATATAAGCCTTGTGGGGCTATTCAATAGTCAAAGCAAAACTCATGGCCTTATGAGGTCTCGAACTTCTCTTTCGTCAACAGTTGGCCCGTATGCAAAATTTGGGAAACTGTATTGGATCTGAAGCAACCATGTGGCCCCTGTGGGCAAAAATGGCCTGGAGATAGGTACTGTGTATCTCACAGTAGAGTTCATTCACGGTTTGCACTAGTTAATGTCATTTGGAAAAATGTGAAATTTCTCCTATCAGGTACTAGAGGTGCGTGTTTTGAAGCAGAAGACTGATTCCCCTCAGGCATGATCTGCTGCAGATGAGGGGCAGCAGGTGCCCATCAGTGCACTCTGATCATCTTCTTTATTTGTTGACACAAAGGCAAATACATGTGGATGGTAGGAACCTGCGAATTTTGGAGCCAATGCTGTAGAAAGATTTCTAACATTAAAACAGTCTAACTTACTCGTTGATTTTCAAATGTGTGTCTACATTAATGATAAAATAAAATTTGTGCCTTCTAGAAAAATTTATGATCACAATGGACTTAAGAATCAGTGATCACCTCACTTCTATTTTGAAGATAAACAGATGCTTTATTTATTGGCATCTTCTTTAAAGCTGTGTTCAAAACACAACACTTTCTGAATGAAAACAAAGAGCAAGTATACAGATGTGTCTGCCTTGGAACCCTACTGCTAGTCTAGACAAGGTCACACTCTACTTCCTGTGACCTTGGCTTAAGGTTTCATACTTCAGTTTTTTTTTTTTTGTAAGTAGAAGAAAACAAATTAGCTTCTGTTGTCACCGTATTGAAAAATGGTTGTGGTCGGACAACGTCTAGTTCAATCTCCATCTTTTACAGATGGACAAGATGACCAAAAACCCTCCTCTTAGTCACTGGGATTCATGTCTTTGTCATTTACTAGTTGGAGGATGCTAAATAAAACATTTGGAGGCTGTGTTTCTTAATTTGTAAGAGAGCAATAATACCAGAATGGTTTGCCTCTCAGTGTGACTCTAAAATCAAACCAGAAAGCACCTAGCACAGCCTCCTATATCAAAAGCAGCCTATAGTCTTTGGACATGGATTATCCTCATAGTACCCTTGTAAAGTCAATAGTATTTTGTGTTACAGATTATTTAGGTACATGTAGGTTAAGTGACAAGCCTAGGGCTACAAGTAGCATGGTTAGTAAAGGGACATGTGAAATCTTACACCACAGCTCGCATTTTAAGCATTATGTCTGTGTTTTCATGGTGTCTGATACTCAGAAGTTCTTATCAGTTTTAATAATAATATTATTTTTATAGTCAGGCCTCATCTTCCACACACATCTCCCTGCTCAAATCTGCCAACCTGAAATTATTATTCAAAACCCCTTTGCCTTAGCTGTAGTCCAAATTTTGCAATTATATGCCTAGAGCAAATGTGTTTATTTTGGTTGCTGGACACTCTCCAGTGGACACTTCCATTTCTGAATAAGGCTTTTGAAGATTTTCCAAATGCTACCATTTGGAAAACCTTTGAGTTGAATGCTGCCACACTTGTCATCGGATGGTCTCATGTCACCCGTGAGGTCAAAGAGAAGTCAACTATTCAAATTTTCCCTCAAAACATTCTGTACATCAAGGATGTGCTACATGAATGTAGCATGTGTGTCATCGATGTATGATAACAGTTTGTCAAATCCAATTCACTGAGTCCTATTGAGATTAATGAAGGGTGTAAAAATGACAGCTATCTGACATATTTCAAATCTCAACTTGACATCTACAACCTTTTAAAGTTATTTTTAAATACAGCAGCACTTAAGATGTATCAAACACATTGTATGCTGCTAAGCCCCTGTTGGATGAGCTCAGTTTTGTAGCCATGGAAATTAACACGGGGCCACACTCATCAGCTTTTCAAACAATCATGCAATGTGCATACATGCCAAGAAAATAAGGCAACATGCCTTATGGAAATGAAATAAATTCTACCATTTGATCTTTCATGGGGGGAGGCAGGGTGGAAGTTCATCCCTAGGTCTACAACAGGCTTATTTGTGCTTAGTAATAGAATGAATAGAGACAAAAAGAAATGGAGGGTGCAGATAGGAAGCTGCCATGCAGTTTTGGGCTGTGGGAAGGAGCATGTGTTTGTGTGTGTGGCTGGGGGGGATGTAACAAGAATTAGCAGTTCAGGGACTAAGAACTTGTTTTCTAGTCTGGGCTTCAATCATAAACTGATAAATTCTAACAGTGAACCTTAGACTGTGACATCATTTTGCATTTATATAATAAAATAAACATCGAGAAATGTTTATGGAATACAAGTACAGGGGTCAATGTGTACGAATTTGCCTTCACGTATTGCATGTAATGTAAGTTGGTATCATTTTCTACAGTCCTCTGACTGTTCGTGCCCTTCACGTTCATGATTTGAAACCTAATCTCCAACATGATAGCATTAGGAAATAGATTTGATTACAAAGGAAGACCCCTCCCCAATGAGACTTGTAAGTACCCTTACCCCCAAACAAACAAATAAAAACAACAGCACCCCCCAAAACCCTCAAAAACAAAACCCAACAAACATAAAACTACTGCCTTATCCCTTCTACCATATGAGGACATAGCAAGAAAATGCCCTGAACAAGCCAAGAAGTAGATACCAAATAAATCCGTGTCTTGCTCTTAGACTTCCATGTCTCCAGAGTGATGAGAAATAAACCCTCACCATTAAATGTTATTTTGAACATGATATCTCATTGTAATGGTACAAATTAAGCCATCATCCAATCGCCATGTTAAATGTCCTCAAACATCAGTAATGTAGACATTATTGACAAAACTTGTCCTTTCTCTTGACCATACCACTCCAACCTAACATGCTGCCCAGTAGTCAGGGTTAGAGGGAGTATCCCAGACATAGACTCAGGCTTCTTTAGTAGCAATGCATAGACGATACCCTAGAACTCAGTTTTTCTACCTTTCACCATCAAGACCTTGAATTCCAGGGAGGCACGCAGGCAGCTAGACCAAATGGACCCTGTGCACCCTCACTCTTCCTTCTTGGATCTGGTTTATGTATCACAGCATGTTTTTGTGAGTGTTCTATGCTGTGATGAGACACCACAACCAAGACAACTTTTAAAGGAAGCGGCTAATTGTGAGATTGCTTACAGTTTCAGAGGGTTAGTCCAAGACCAGGGGGGTGGGGAATATGTTAGCAGGCAGGCATGGCACTGGAGCAGTAGCTGAGAGCTCACTTCTAATCCATAAGTTGAAGCCAGAGAGAAAGACTGAGCTTGTCATGGACTTTTAAGACTTCAAACCCTACTCTTGGTGATTCAGTGGCATGCCTTCTCCAACAAGGCCACACCTCCTAAATCCTTCCCAAACAGTTCTACTAACTGAAGACCAAGAATTCAAGTGTTCAAGTATGTGAACATTCTCATTTAAACCACCATATAACGTAAGGGGAAATTCGCTCCTGAAAAACAAAATTAAGCAGGTTGAAAACTTTAAATTTTACTGTGATTTAAAAAGAAATAATTATAGGATAAGTAGTGGATGACTAAGAACAAAGGCAACATGATCTGAATTCAGGAAGCCTGGAGAAAGATGAGTGGAAGATACTTGTGAGGGTAAATGCTTTGGGAAGTTCATCAGCTAAGCTGATATACATCAAAGCAGAGGAGTATTTTGCCTTATAAAATCATTCCTATTTAACTAGCATAAGATCCTAGTTCCTTGGTCTTTTCAGGGTTTAGTCAAATGCTGAACACATAGTAAGTATGTAATAAAATTTGAAGAGTGAATAACAGACCCATTCCCCATGGTAAGGATAAAGATGGTCATTAGAAAACCCAATGACATGAATTATTAATTATTAATGCAATATCTTCATATTAAAATGAAGAAATCAACATTTAGCAAGCTCTTCATTCACTTTAGCCTATCTTAAGCTTATTATTTGTATTTATGAAATCACTTAAAAGAGCAAACTCCTACGAATCCATGGCAGTGTGATAGAGTAACAATTGGCTATTTCATGTCTGCCTGTGGGATCTAGCTAGCACAGAGCTTCTAAAGCCACTGGACTCTCCAGCATCTTTCCTGTAAGATGACAGGTGTCAGAGACTCTAGCTAGCTTCATAATGGAGACTGGTACCCAGAAATACCATGGCAGGATCAGAGTCTTGGAATATATTGAACCTGAGCTAGTCATCAATAGCCAAGAATACAAACACATCATAAGCCTTCTTAAAAATTCCAAAAGGACTCAGGTAATCTCTAGTACTGAACCCTAAGAGGACACATGGAAGCTCCTAGCTTCCCTCTGTTCCCTGTCATTTGTATCATTCTTCTCTAGCTGTAATCTGGATGCATTGTAATAGCCTGCATGATATATAGATAAATGTAAGTAAAATATGTGATTTCCCAGATGCTCGAGCAAATTGTCTAAACATAAAGGTAGGGCCACAGAATCTTGATTTACCTGTCTGACTTATAGTTGGCATCTGAACTAGAGTTACAGGATTGAGTTAACTTACGGGCTCTAATATTCTATCACATTTTAATCCTTTATGTGAGGATTATATAAAAGGAGGAAATATTTTTATATATTATATGTAATATATATTTTTATATAAAATAGCTTATACTCTTAGTAGCAAAAAAATCCCTCTCACTGGTCTACCAGGACAACTGGAAAAGAGTAAGTGTTGTCAAATTCTGACACAAAGGCTTCTTTGTGATGCTAGAAGTTGTACGCTGGGCCACTATTTGTAGAGCCCCCTCTTATATGGAGTAGGTTTCCAACACAAAACTCTTTTGTTTCCTTTAACACAGGAATTGTGCTGTTACACAATTTTTATTGGTGTGCAAAACTAAAAAAATGTCTAAAGTTTATTTTTCCTTGCATGTTCACATGTGTATCTGCGTGGGTTTGGGCACATGTGTGCAGCTGTACTGGGACCAGAAGAAGGCACTGGATTCCCTAGGGCTGGTTACACGTAGCTGTGACCCGTGTGACGGGAATGCTGTAAAACACACTTGGGTTCTCTGCAAGAACGCTGTACTGCTGACCACTGGGCCATCTCTCCCTAATTTTAAGGTTAAAATGTTACCGTTATTAGGAAAAAGGTTAAGGAAGATTCTTACTGACTTATGAAAGAAGATTCAGGAAGAAGAGGAAAATAGTTTGGAAATAGTTTTGACAAAATGTGAGGTCAGCAAGGCATCATTTACATTAGTTGTACATTCCTTATCGGATATCTAAATATTATTGATGCAGTGGACTTGAGGCGTGAAGTAGAAACATGGCCTCCCCTACCCAATTCAGGTAAAACAATGTTCATCACTTTCAGTCATTCCACAAAATGGTGTTAGTGATGGGTGAACGGCCTACCCAAAGATTTCCGATAGCTGAATTATCAAGAAACCCACGTGACACAAGGAATGTCAATCATGGCCCCATATGGGCGCCGAACATAATGACAGCAGCAAAATTACACCACTCCTTCCCAATGACGCCCTAAAAACTAAACATAAAAGTAGCATGGTCACTGTGGAACATCAAAGAATCATTTTATATATTTTATATTAATCAAATTAAAGTGCATACATTTCCTCTGTTGAAGAAGAGGCCACCAAGAAATGACAGCAGCCACCAAATAACCAAGTCACTGGAACTATTCAAACTTGCTTTCCCCTCAGAGAAGACATCCAGCATCCCGTATCACAAGCCTCCCTCTCCCTCAGCCAACACTAAGGTACAGAGGCATTTCCAGGAACTACCGGACAACCATCCCAAACCTCATTTTTTTGTTGTTGTTGTTGTTGTTGCTTTTTTTTTTTTTTTTAAATCCGTAGTCTCCTGTGGGACACAAAGGAACACGCTCTAGCCTATTAGCATGACAGGTAGTGTCTTCCTAACAACTGCTTTTTACTCCCTCTGACAAATGTGCTTGGTGCCATGGTTGACGTTTGTGTGGTAATCAGGAGTGATGGAGAGGGGACGTCGGCGCTGCCGAAAGTGCCCCCCGATTTAATGTGAACGATTTGTCAAACGTGCTGTGATAGCAATGCTGTCAGACCCAGGCAGGGAAGCACTCTGTCATCTTTGCGCCAACCAAGGTCACTTTGGCAAGGAGAGGAAGGCTCTCGCCAGTGAAATGTTCATGTTTATCGGTGATATGCATGGCATACTTTCACAACTTGTTTTTCCCTTCTATTAACAGATAACCATCACAGGCCCAGGGAGACACTCCCCTGGAGAGAAGCCTGTGACAAGATTCAGTCCCCTGGGTGAGCCACTGGGCATCACTGAAGGCCAAAAACTAGGATAGCTACCATGAAAGTCAGGGTCTGCTACAAGCCAGCAGAGCATACAGTCTCTGCCTGGAAGGAGAATATGGCGTCATCATGTCTTACAGTTTTCAATATGATGTTGACAATATTAGGTTTGAGCACTGCATGGCATTGTGTAATCTCTGATGTTTTATTCTATGATTCTAGGCAGTAAATAATTCTTAAGCAAAGAAAGAGCCAAAAGTTTGGTGGTATCTTCCCACTGTGTTGGTTCGATGTATTGGTAGACTTATGAATTATAGAAATGAAGGTAAATAAGGATAAAAGTGAGAAAAGCATTTCTTATTAGTCAAATGAAACATATCTAGATGAGGTTGCTTTGGATCTCTTTGTCACATCTTCTCATCATGTTCTTTCAGGCCTTTCTTATTACACTGGCATAACTCTCAGAACAAACTAGAAGCAAAAGTAGGGCCGGCACTATCTTGTCAAATTTTATATCTTTATCCATCAACATACTATTGGTTCAAGGAAATACTGAGAGCAGAAAGGAACTAAATCCATAGAAATAAATACGAGAAAATCTAGTAGGAGACAATAAGGATCTATGGTAAGGGAGGACAGCTGGGGAGCCAGGACAGTGAGCATTCTGGCAGAGGACAAACATCATGTCAAAGACAATGGTGGAAATGAAGGAGGAGATGGAGAGTTGGGTCCAAAGGAATGGTCACTGACTGACCATGTGACTGCATCTGGCACAGAGGGGAAATTCGCACTACAAACATGTTCCTGCTAGTGCTAATTTGCGTAATGCACACACTGCTATGTCTTGCTTTTTCTTTTTCGTTAGTCACTGATGTTATAACTATCAAGATTTTTTTTTCATAAACTTTTGGATTTTGCAATCTCTAAGGGCTGGAGGTTCAAGTGCCTGACAGTGTTGGGCTTCACAGACACAGCGGCCCCTTTCAGCTGGACATTCTGTGTCTAGCTTTCCCCGGCTTGAGTGTCTAAAGCCATTGCCACTTGTCCCCATGTTTACACACTTGTTTCTTTAATCCTCAAGAAGCATCTGACGCTCAGGTCTCAATCAATGAATCGCAGAGCATTGAATAAAGGGACGAGACATTCAAGCCTACGGCCCCTGAAAGAAAAGCTCTGGTGTGTTAACTCCAAGAGATCCCTGATCCTTTCAAAGCAGCCGTGGCTCCTATTCAGGACCAGAAGACCTCAGTGCAAACGCTAATGTATATGAAACGTAGATGAGCAACCCCATATGAGACCGCACATCAGAGAAAATACGTTAATTGGGATGAAGGTGATCCATATACACTACTTTAGAGGTGACTAACTCTTTTGATACACGGGATCGCTTGTCTCAGTTGGAATAGTAACACTATTTCCATGTTACAGGGTGGAAACCGAATCTCTAGGAGAAGTCATAACATTAGCAGGATGGAATTAGACCTGGTAGGCACTAAGCCCTAATTCTAAAAGTAAGGTCAAAACATTAGTATCTCATTAACAGTCTCCAAGTAGCAGGAAGTGGTGGCACATGCCTTTAATCCCAGTACTTAGGAAGCAGAGGCAGGTGGATCTCTGAGTTTGAGGCAAGCCAGGTTTATAGAGTGAGTTCCAGGATAGCCAAGGCTACACAGAGAAACCCCCTCTTGAAAAACAAAGAAAAAAAGTCTCTAAGTGACCCTAAAGCCAAGCCAGAATTTGAGATCCACACCTTTACATCAAGGGTGGTACTAGGAGATGGGGTGTTTGGGTTGTGATCAAATTTCCACAAATTCAAGAGGGTGGGGTCCTCATGATGGAATCAGTGCCTTTACAGGAAGAGACCACAGAGAACTAACATATCTCCTCATTCTTTCTCTCTCTCTCTTCTTCCTCTGTCCCCTTCCTGCTAGCCACATCCCCTGTGACGTTACAGAATACAGTAAGAAGGCAGCTCTTGGCAAGCCACAGAGACAACAATGGCAGCCCTCATTACGAACTCAAAGTCCCTGCCATTCTCTTGGCAGACTTCTGCTTTTAGGAATTGTGAGAAATAAACACTAGCTTCTAAAAACACCCAGTGACCTGAGGTGACAAATCATGCAGGGTGTGGTCTTCCTCCCTCACTTCTGCCGCATCAAAGCAGTACGAACACACAGGCTGGAATGACACAGAAAGGGACAGTAATTCAGACTGAGCCCCAGGGGAAGGACTTCTAGTCTGGACTCCAACAATTAGACTGTGGTTGTGTTGCAAGGGATATTTAATTAGGATCTCTGTCTCTCTTCCTCCTTCCCTCTCTTTTACCCTCCTCATCCTCTCTCCCTCCGCCTCTATGCCTGTCGTTCTCTCTCTCTCTCTCTCTCTCTCTCTCTCTCTCTCTCTCTCTCTCTCTCTCTCTCTGTGTGTGTGTGTGTGTTAGGTAGTTTTTTATCATTGTTGTCCACCCCGCGTCTCAGTCCCACTGGTCTCCCAAAACGGCGAAGTTTCTGAAATTCAACATTTCTCTAGATTCTGTCCTTACTTGGCGGCCAAAATCTTTTGGGTGCTATCCCCAAAGGCTTATCTTTAAAGTGCTTTTTTTCCCCCTAGTACCTGGATGTGCATTTAATTAAGAACAACCTCAGATGACGATAAAGAGCACCAGCCAGCACTCGTAATCTATAAGGAACGGGAAGAGGGGGAAAGAGAAACAGTTAACATAACTGGTGTCTGCCTGGATGTAGTTCTAGGAAGTAAAAGGTATGACTATGCCAAGCATGTGTGTCCATACCCTCCAAAATTGAGTTCCCATTAGATAGCTGCACTGGATTTGATATGGAAATTGACCCCTGTGTGACATCTATTCTATCCGATGAAGAGAAACACTTGTTCCACACATAATCCTCAGTCATGCAAGTGGCCTAATTATGCTCGGTGGCAGTGACTCCAGGGAAACACTTCCCAGCAGGGATAGCAGGGCTATATTTAATGGGAACACTTTGGGATGAATAGTTATTCACTGGCCCTTTTTTGGATAATGGGACTTATTTTATGCAACTCCTGCGAGAGTCACACAGCTTAACAGTGAACACATGAACAGTCTTTGTTCGTATCCCTCTATCAAAGATAGACAAAGGCTGATTGATTCATAGTAGGCGCTTAATATTCAGTCTTGAATGACTGAAAAGAAATTTAAAAATTAACTACAACTATTAGTATTTTCTCGCCCCACTTTATTGAAAAATGGTCTTTAGGAACCAAAAATGAATGTCTAACTATGATATTCTCCTACTAAAAGTCTTTGATGATGCCCCCTGGCCCGCAGCATAAAGTAGAAAGTGCTCAGTGTATCACAGGAGCATATGCGTAGTCTGGCCTGAACCACATCTTAGATTCCATCTCTCATCACACTGACAAGGGATGACCTTGCCATTAATTACAGTTCAAGCAACAAACCTTGCTGGATGTCTTCAAGTCTTTGAACAAATCGTTTCCCTTCGCCTGAAACATCACTTTCCTATTTGTTTCTGAAATAGCAGCTTCATCAAGTCTTTCTTAACTGGCCCAAGTAGAACTAATTATCCTGTCTCCCTCTGCACTGTTCATGGATTTTATTCATGGCATTCCCATCATTTTACAGCACTAAACAGCCACACATCTTCTTCTTTGGATAATGTGAACCTCACCCCCTAGAAATGTGGTCCTCTGTTGGCTTTACAGGCCTGGCATCTGCCACAGGACCTGGGTCATTGCACATGCCCACCAATGACAGTTTGGATAAACACACTGATGTGTCTTTCCATTCTTATGCCCTGGGTGTTAGGAATACACTACAGAGGGCGTCTTTTCAAAACAAGGAAAGCAGTAGGAATTATTTTTTAATTATGAGAGGGCTTATTAATATATTAATCCTATAGAAAATGTGACTTACAGGCCTGAAAGTCTAAAAGATATTTGGATTAGAAGAGCGTTACCTAAAAACAAAAGTAGTGATGAAAAGACATGGAGCAAACACTTGGGATAATGAGTTTAAGCAAAGTTGACCATCTGTACTGATCTATGTTTTGTCAGTGAAAGGGTATTTCACTAATTATTAACAATTTGAATAGAATTTTAAGACCAAAAGTGAGGCTTCACGTATGCTACCTACTCTCCTTTCAATTGAGTAGAGACTGGCTTCTGCTTTCATCCTTATTATTACTGATAAACATTTCCTGAACACTTACTATGTGACAGATGATTTTAGTAATATTGGCTTCTTATGACTCATTTTTCCCTTTCATTCAGTAATTATTTGCTTTAGTAGTTACTTTCATAGTAGGCATTTAATGAAAATCAGCAATAAGGATGTATTTCATTATGCTTTATTTATATTGAAGTACTCAGTTCCGTAGGCCTTCGTGTAATGGGTCACAGAATGTGAGACTTCAAGTGGATTTCTCTGTGTAGTTCTGGCTGTCCTGGAACTCGCTCTGTAGACCAGGCTGACATCAAACTAACAGCGATTCTCCTGTCTCTGCCTCTTGAGTGCTGGAATTAAAGTTGTGTGCCACCACTTCCCACTAAGACTTCATGTCTTCTCCTTGGACTACGATGCCACATGAAACACCCTGTTGACTGAGTGCGGTGTATAAGGGAAAACAAACACTTCTATAGCTATTGTTCTTTCATTTCATGTGTTCTAAGCCTTTCTCCTCCGACTGGCAAGTGTTCTGCCCTCAGCAAGGTTTGGGGTGATTAGGGCTTCCTGCCTGCCTTGCATTGCTAGTGGTTAAGAAGAGAGAGGAGCACAAAAACAATGGTCAACTTCATTCCCATTGTTATGCCCATGCTACAAACTAAAGGCATATTCAACTGTCCTGTGAATTTCTTGAAGGTGCAAATTATTTTATGTCCAAGAAATGATGAGGGGCGTGTGCAAGCCAACACGGACTTCCTCCACAACTGATAACATTAAAGAATTTAAAACAATACTCTGGACATAGTTTCAACTATAAAACTTGAAATATTGCTGCCTAACAGTCAGTGAAACCCCGTGACCTATTGACTGATGACAAAGTTGTGACAATGGCACAGTGGCCTTGCACATAGGAACTCTGCAGCTTCCTCTCCTGACCCTCCTATTACTTCAGCTGACTCTCTTTATGATATCCTAGAAGACGCACACCCATCTCACAATCCTTGGCCCTTATGTTCCTCAAAAAGCCTTATTACAGGAATTCCTTGGCAGCTTACCTGTCATCCAGGTGTCAATCCAAATATCCTTGCTGTTAGTGCGGTAATCTACGACCCTTCTCATTTAGGAGGCTTTCTCCATGGCTACCTAATTATCACACTTCTTTGACTATATGTATTTACAGCATTGTCTTTTGTGTATGTTTATATTTAGCCCCTTTCCATGCCTCATTGCCTGACAGGATGTAGTTTCCACTTATTGATATTTTTGCCTGTCTTGTGTCCTCATTACTATCCTCTCTTTCTCCATCTCTCCACTCTACCCCACCTCAGAAACTAGGAAAACTAATGTCTATAATATATTCCATCTGTTTATGGAAAGAATGCATGGAGTTAACTGCATTTGTGGAGAGATATCTTTCCTCATCATGGATTTGAACAAGTCACCCAGTCTCAACAGTATAGGTGGTTACCCTCTTCTCGGCTCCAAAGCTAATTTGACCTAGCCATGACCCAGAACACTCAATCTTCAGTAGAAATTGATAGAGAAATAATTTTTCTTTGCACCACCCTCATCAATAAAAAAAAATACAGATGGCAAGACAATTTGAAGACGTGAACCCTAAATGGAGAGGTGACACACACATGTCACGGCAGTGCGTTTCATTCAAGGCAGCGAGGGGAAAAGGTCCTGCTTATCAACTGGGGAGGAGGAGGAACAGAAGGCTCTCCAGCTCATTTCTCCTCCCTGGGCTAGAAATAGACCGAGAAACAAACAAGAAGCAGCTGAGGAATATAGGGTCTCTTGCTACTATAGACCTGCAGAGAGAAGGACTCCGGAGATGAAAATGTTAAAGGAAGGAAATCTGACAGGACCTTTAGTGATTAGAGCCGTCCTCGTGGTGGATTCCACTGTCTCCTGGCAACAAAGGCCAAATCCCTGTTGCTCTGTTGCAATAGTACCACTCATGCTCGTCTCCCAATTCCCTCCCTTTCTTCCCCTCCCCATCTCTCCTAATCCCCACATCCTTCTCAGCTCCCAGTTTCCAGCTTCTCCCTCCCAATTCTTATCATCAAGCAAGCCATACATACATACATACTGGGAAATGAAAAATTGGTTGCTATGGAATGATATCCGATACAGCTCTGGGGGGGAAAAATGTGTTTGCAGTTTTTATTAAGCAGCAACACACGAGCTAAAGAAGATGATTTATGGTAATGAATCATATTAATCAACTAAATTAATATATCATTTCAGTGATTCACAGAGTAACAATAACAAATAAGAAATCGGACTTAAAAAATATCCTAGCCAGGTATAGGTATCCAGACATAAATTAAGGATTAATTTGCAATCTACTCACACATTAAAATCAAGGACATTATTTCATCATTTCTTATCAAATATGTAAAAATGCAGCCACTCCTGCATGGATTCTTTCACTCTTGAAATTGCCTCTTGCGGCTCACGGAATAAATAAAATAAAACTTACACCTCATCCTGTTTGCACGCTGTCACAGATAGGGTAGAAGAGACACTATTTCGAGTGTAAAGTAGATATGAGTAATAACACCATAAATTTGAGAGCGGGCAGAGATTAGCCATATGTATTTGTTCCAATACAAACGGAAGTTTGGTTAACATTTGGGATGATTAGGGACCCTTTAGTCACATGAGCCACATTTCAAGTTCTCGACAGCCAGATGAGGCTACCATGTACCATCTCAGACCTTGTGGCTGTTCCCATCACTGTGGGGTGATCTGCTGAAAACTCTTCTATGACATACAGTTAAACCGGATAAAGATGGCCTTCCAGCACTCTGAAAATTTTCTAGTTTTTTTCCTTATTTTTCACTTATGTAGATATACATGATCTACGAAGACAAAATGACCATTGTCCTTACTCCTACCCATGAAGAATCCAGAAACTGGTGGCACCCTGACATATGTGGAGCTTTGTGTCTGGATGAGCGAGCGAGCCCTATGTCCGTCAGCTGAAGAAACTGTGAAATTAATTGTGTTGACATTCACTTGGGCAGAAAACAGTTAACCCAGCATGACAGGGTGATGATGGTGGCTGAAAACTCAGAGGCCCTCGAGAAACTTGTTTTCATCTCGTTATGACTGCTTTGATAATTATAGCCGACTCATCAGCCTGGAGTTGAACACCACGAATAATCACTTTCCTGCATATTTTTTGAAGGAGGAAGCATAATAAGGTAAAATTTACAGACTAATTTATGACATTTGTGAATCTATTTTCAGGAAATGAAAAGCTATGATTCAGTAGGGGATAGGAAAATTCTCTTTGAAATAGTATAGCTTTCTCTCTCTCTCTTAAAAAGAACCATGTTTGAAATTATGAAAAAAATTTCTCTTTTGCATACAGCAAACAAACACAATACTAATGTGAGCCTAACAGATTTCTTTTCTTGCTGCTTGAATTGGTCTCCTTTAATTTCAAGAACATCTTAATACAAGGAACCAGAAATCTTCCAGTGGGTTAAATGCATAGATTAAAAAATACCACACTTAGGAAGACACTACCAGAAGAATCCTATAAGGAAAAGAAAACCACACACTTGTGCATTAATATATGTGTAACGAAATCACTAATCACTCTATCTGTTTCTGTGTAAATAGATACACATCTACTGAAATAAATGAGGGAGCCCTAAGCCTGCTTCTCTGTCACCTTCCTGAGACTCTGTCCTCAGCATGTTATACATCAGCTACCGCTAAGACCCTTCACTAGTCATAAAGTGCTGTGAACAATAACAAAACTAAAATCACCAAATCTCTGCTAAACGCAAGACAAAATTAATCAAATCCACAAAAGTCTCTAATAAAACCATCTGGCTCAATTCTATTTTAGGTCATAGCAGCTATAAATGTCACTAAATAAGATAATGAACAACACAGTAGCTGCCTTTAACTGGAATGGTTTACAAGAAATCAGAGCCAGCAAACTCTCCATGCGGCCATTCTTTCGCCAATCTGGGACAGAGTTCTGTAGCAAGTTAGCAACTTTCAGCGAGGGATAACAGTTGAATTATGTGGGAGAAATGGCACTTGAGAGTCCTCCAGTTTATTTTTGACTGTGAAACATTAGTCTGTAGGTGGTTTTGTAAGAACTCAATTAAAATGTCCATCGGTAAATGGGGGATTTACATTTGTTTGTAAACTTCCTAATTAAGAAACATTGTTCCACCCTTCCTTCGGTGCCCTTAAAGATTTGCAGTCCTAATATGATGACATATGCCAAAAACAAAACAACAAAACCACTGGAGTCCTACTGTTGGGTTCCTCTTCAAACACAGCACAAAAGTCAGGCACAAAGATACAAGCATTTTTCATTTTGGTCCCAGTAGCTTGGATTTCTTTTTCTTTCTTTTCTTTTCTTTTTTTTCCCTTTCATTCATTCATTCATTCATTCTTTCTTTCTTTTCTTTCTTTTGCTTTTTTTTCTTTTGCTCTTGAGTGTTTGTTTCCTTGTTTATCATGTAACGTATTACTGAAAATTTTTAGTCTGATGTGAGACAAAAACCTTATCTTTGAGGATTTTCCTGGAAAGCACCGTTGCTTGGGCAGAGTCTAAAATAACTCGCACAGTAAGAACTTTTGAGACAGGCTGCGACGTGATTAACCTGCAGTGTGAATGATGCTTGTCTACCTTAATTCCCCGTTTAAGGGAATCACTTTTTTCCCCTTTTGCTTTACCTTGATAACTGCTAACATTTATATACATCACACATTGCCTTCAATGTTTAAATACTCTGACAATCATACCTTCCCTTCTAAGTTAAAAATGAGTGACTCCAGAAAAGAGAAGAGCTGTTTCTAGGAAGAATATGCTTAGACACCCTTCACAATCCACGGCAGGGCTCTGACATGCCATAAATACCCCACACATAACTTCCAAGAGGTTTTTCAAATTAGCATGCAAGCTTACCCCACCCAATAAAGCACAAGTCATATTCCTTCCCTCTGGACGTCATTTGCTATCCTTACTTGCCCATGCTGGCAAAAATGTAGCAAGGGTATTCTTTCCAGCCTTTTTAATTACCAAAATTCAAGTTGCCTTTAAAATATCATAGTCCCTCTTGAGATTTCAGGAGAGCTGGGGATCACCATGGCAATAAGAAAATGGTGCCAATATCATCTTGGCATCAACCTGCCACACATCTCAGGAGTCCTTCACATGGGAGAGAATTGAACTTATATAAAAAGTAGGCATGTTCCCTTAAATCCTTTATTTTGGGAAGGCAATGATAAATTTCATGTTACAGAAGGTAAATAAGAAAATGTTGTAACCATATGCCTCCCTCTAATATACACAATTAAAATGCAATATCAATCTGCTCTCCTGGTATGCAAAGTAAAAATGGAAAGTTAACAGACAGTGGCCCACATATGATGCCCATGTGCCAGCTTTCCTTCATTCTAGCATGCCTCACCGACTTCTCATGAACCAATCTCCCTCAGCTCATAGAATGTGGGTGTAATCCCGCTGTCTGCCTTGATTCACGGCCTTGCTCCTTCACTCTTTCTGTCAACATTTCCTGTCTACCCCAACATGTTAGGCAGGGAATGAGAAGTGAATTACCCAGAATGATATAGATGCTACAGAGTGGGACCAGTGTGTGTGTGTGGTGTGTGTGTGTAAAATTCCAAAAGAAAAAAAACCAAATTGGAAACATTTCTTGCCACAATTATTTCAGTCACATAATCCATGCTGTAGTAATATTCAAGAGTACTATTGATGTATAATTGTAAGAACAATGGTATAGCAGCTCAAACAAAAGTAAAACAAGAACAGATATAAAGTAACATCTCACATAATAGGTTGCAATGCACTACTATATATTTATCATATATGGATA
Organism: Chionomys nivalis; assembly: GCF_950005125.1. Classification (NCBI taxonomy): domain Eukaryota; kingdom Metazoa; phylum Chordata; class Mammalia; order Rodentia; family Cricetidae; genus Chionomys; species Chionomys nivalis. The sequence goes on from NC_080092.1 coordinate 20,027,272, forward strand.
TAATACATTTTAAAATTCATAATATTAAATATATATAACATAATATAAAAGTATACTCTTACATGTATTTGGTACTATTGTGATGCAATTATTTCTAACTAACCCCACTGTCTTCTTCTCTGCTTCTCCCACTATATGGAATAAAATATCCTTTAAAAAATTTTCTTGGTGTAATGGAACCCTTCCCAGTACCCAAGGATGCATTAGGAGTTCATTTGTTACCCTATAGGCAATTGTTCTCCTCTTAGTACTTCAGCTAGAAGACACCCTAAAAACGTCAAAGGAGTAAAGGCTGAAACCTGGAGGACCCAGTCTCAAAGCTTTCTCCTACTGTGCAAGGTAGATTTGCAAAAGTTTTGAGCAGACCGTGAAATGTGGGCAAACAGTCTCTGGTACAACTGTGCTCTGTGTTTTCTGCAGATGAACTGGTGGCTAGAGTAAACCTTGGATCCCTTCTCAGAACCTGACGGAAAGACCTGTGGCAGAAGACGGATTTTCCTGCCGTCAGTAAAGAAAATGCACAGATACAAGAGAAAGTGAAGATCAGTTCAAGGAACTCATGGGGAACAAACCCAAGAGAGTCTTACAACTAAAGTGCTGGAGCCGAGCCCCCAAGGAAGCTGGGCAGTAGAACAGGAAGAATGGGAATCGATGTCAAGTTTCCCACATCTGGCTATGGGGTGCCACAGACACTCAGGGTCCCTGCTTCCTAAACATGACAATAAGGAAAATCTTAACTTTTTTTTTTGCATCGTTGTGGTTCACTTAAATTAATGATGCTCAAGGTCTCACACAACATCCATACACCATCAGTATTGCCAGACCTCTATCGTTCTCAATAGCTGTCAAGTCTTCTAGCACAAAGCTTAGCATTCGGTAGAAGGGTGAAACGAGACTAGGGAATGCCAACCAGACAGCACGGCAATGAGAGACAACTAACCTAAAGGGGAAGATGAGACGGGGGTGGCGTGGGGTGGGCAGCTCCTATTAACTGTCTTGTTAGAGGGCGTGAGCATTGCACTAACAGGCCTCCCGAGATCCCCATCACCCCCACACCCACCGGCTGCAGTGAAGCTTTTCCTTCCTTTATTTTGTGGCGAGTGAGTGAAAGGAGACATGGGGAATTAAGCTAACCACCAGCCTGTTCATGCCGAGAATTTAAACAAGCGTCTATTTGTATATTACAAACATGAAGTGCAAACACTCCTACCTACCCTGGATCTGAAGTTCAATGTCAAAACCAGCCGTTAGTTTATATGTCATGTTTCCATTTAAGAGGCTTCCCTCTTCAGACACAAATAAGTCTGAAACGGCCAAAGGAATACCAAACAACCACAGAAGCCCAACTGCTTCTCTTTTTATTCTCCTTAATGAGAAGAGCGAGGCAAGGGATATTTCACAAGTGCTGGAGGGCCAGTAGTCCTTTTTTCAGGAACGTAATTGGTTTGAAAATTAACCCTTTGTTTCAGAATATGTCTACTTGCTTCGTATGCCGGTGATGCATTTCTCGTCAAATTTCTTGATCATGGTACAATAGCCAGTCTGTTTCATCTTGCTCGCAGTTCTTACTTACTTAGCAAATAGGTTTCATTTTCTGGGCCTCAGTTTTCCATATTTCAAAAGTCAGCTTGGGGCTAGATATTTCTTGGCACCTTAGATTTTCTTTGATTCCAAGTGACTAACGCAGATGAAATGTAATTTTCTTCTTACAGCACTTTGATTGAGTTTTACTAATTTCTCCTTTGATAACCTCCGCTCTGATAGCTTTTCTCTACCTCCCTTTAAGGGTAGGGGAAGGATGCCATGTGACATAAAGGAAGACTGATCTGATAATTAGGTGATCCGATTACCTCATCCTTGGAATTGATGCTCTCCAAATGAGAGATGCAGAAAAATCCTTCTCAATTTTGCTCTGTTCCCTTCTGGCAGTTTCAAATGAGCAATTTTAGCCTCTGGACCATTCCAAGATCTGGAACTATTTTATTTTCATTTGAGCTAGGGTCAGAACAAACATAAGGCCTTTCAACCTGCCAGAGACAATCACCCTTCTTTCTCCCAATTGTATTCGTAAGTAAAATGACAGTACTTTGCATGTACCAAGGATACTGAGCCACAGGTGGCCTGATCAGACTTCCTTCTCAGTCATCAAGCAGGCCACATGACAGGAGACAATCACTTCTTGGCATTAATTTTTTTTTCTACCTGAAAAAATACTGAAGTATACGGTGTAAATTTACACAAATCAAAGCATAGGGCAGCTATCTTAGGTATATTATTTCTGGATTGAATATCCTAGCTGAACCTGATTTTAGTATCTCTAAGATGAATTTGCATCATGACAAGGTGGTGGCTTTGAGAGCCACAGTCTGCTGCCCAGTGTGCATGAGAGTTCTATATTTTAAAGATACACACAAAATAACATTGTTTTCCTGAAGTTAGCATCTAATAGACTACATTCAAACTCAGAGTCTAAGGTTATCTTTTAATAGAAACTAAAATGTCTCTATGGATCAGCTAGCGACAGAAGAAAACACAATCAGCCCCCTAGTTTTGTATGATACAGTCATAATATAATTTAATTTTAGCAGGTAATATATCCAGGCATATTTCTAATCCAATATCAGATTGCAGGGATTTGCTCTCTTATTAAATATTACATATTTTTAAATTATTCAATTTTCTACATTGTTCCTTTCTGAACACAGGAAGCCTGGAGCTTAAAGGCTATATACTTGTATGCAAGGTCTAGGTATATATGAGGAATGAAGACCGTACTCTTCCATCTGTGTGCATCTAATTGCCATCTAATGACAGCGCATGGTTATACGAGAGCAGTGCTAGCACCAAGAGTATTTTACCTAGGCGAGAGAAAAAAATTACAAGCTTTTATTTTTTTAACTATATTAAGAGGTAGGCCAGGAAGCTCCATGATAGCAATGTATTCCAAACATGTAAACCAGCGACGTGTTTTTTTTTTTTTTTTTTTTTTTTGAATTTTTGAGACAGGGTTTCTCTGTGGTTTTGGTTCCTGTCCTGGAACTAGCTCTTGTAGACCAGGCTGATCTCGAACTCACAGAGATCCGCCTGCCTCTGCCTCCCGAGTGCTGGGATTAAAGGCGTGCGCCACCACCGCCCGGCTTCCAGCGACGTGTTTTCTGTCTTCTAGAGTATTTCTATTTCTAGTTGGATGAACCTAAAGAATATTGTGTATTCATCATTGTCTAAAGGCAAATCAAGATCGATGTAAGAACAAATATTTATGTCTTTAATCTTATTCCCAATTCCCAACGTCTTTTCTCAGATTAAGGCAAGCCTAGAGCAATGAACACGGACCAAAGCATGGAGTTCTGGGCTAGGCGAATGGCTACATGTACTTTGGCAAAGGGCATAGGATTTATAACTTCCAAATGAAATTAAAATGAAGTGTTATTAGACCGAGCCCAAGAGGAGAGGCATAATATACCTATGAAAGGAAATGATCAAACAAGGGTAGATGACTAGAAAGAGGTTTACAAGAAAAAGCAAAGGACTGAGGGTCCCTTCAAGGCCTGGCTCTTCTAGAAAAACATTAATATTCTTAGCATAAATAGACACAGAAAGGCAGACAAATATTCTTTAGTGATTCAATTAAAACCCAAACATATCATTTTCACAATAGCTTGCATGTAAAAGAAACTCCAATCTTTTAACAGTAGAGAGTCAATTCAGTGAGGGTGAAGGTGGCACCCAGCCATATCTCTTCTTATGTCTTCAGAAGCTAGGTTAGGACCATGGGTAGAGTGTAAGCTGGAGAGATACTTATTATAACTGCTAAATGAATCAAAGAAATCTTATACCTTATAAGATGAAATACTATGCAGTTACCAGAAAAACGTTTTCAAAGCATGAAAAAATACCATGTTAGCATCAATTTTGAAAGTAGGTTACTAAACAATAAGCATAAATCTTATTGCATTAAACCTTTAAAATATTATATAGACAAATATCTGAACACAGGTTATAGAAATATAACTTGGATACTATGGTTATGTCAGAAAAATGATGACAAAATTTCTATTCTTCAACTTCTAACATATACTCTGATAAAATATATAAAGAAGGTCTTATCTCAAAACTAAAGTAAAATTAAAATTAGGGAGCCTAACTTTGAATACACCTTCATCAAGTGTGTGGCAAGTATCAAAAGTTTTCACATGAAGGTCTGTACAAGTGACTCAGATTTGGTAAAAGAAAAATCCACGAGTCAGGCAGAATGAAACCACATCTCTAAGGCCCCATTATTGTGAGTAAAACAACTGCACAATCAATGTGAAATTTTATGGGTAACCGATACGGGGATTGAATTGATGGTTCTAAATACGCTGAGGTGACAAGATGCCAGGAAGGATCTCAACAGCCTTAGACTCTTAAGCTGGTTCCTATTAATAGCACAGTCAAGGAGACCCACAAATGGAGAATTACAGTAGTCTAGACTTTAATAAAGGGGTTTACCAACATCTCCACATCATTCTTGCTGAGCTGGGGGTTCACTTCCAGGAGCATGAAAGGATGCTCCAGTAACAATCACAGGGTGCTTACCCCTTGATGAATCAGATGTCAACATGACCCAAAGGCACTTACAACTTCGGGATGCTTTTAAAATCACATTCCATAAAAGGGTAATCAGAAAAGAAGCCTAACTCAGCAAGCACTTGAGGCCAAGGAATTGAACTTTGATGTGATTTTGATCCGGTTACATCAGACTGTGTGACAGCCTGCAATGTTCCACAAAGGTAACATTCTCATGTAGGAAGAGTGAATATCTTTTCTCCTGGGCTGGCATGTTCTGCGGCATGACACCACTAGCTTCTGAAACCTTCCTATGACTTGATCTTGGCTCCTTCACTGCTTTCCCACTTATTTGTATGCTTATTCTCCCAACAGTGTACATGAGAAAGCATGTAAATTGCTAGGCATTATGAAATTATTACTTCTCATTGCACTACTGTCACGGTGTAACCAAGCAGGAAATATATCCCGTGAGTTTTTTTTTCTGTAAATGTTTTTTTTTTTTAAGAAAAATGATGACTTTCGCTTTATAAAGGGCTATCCTACATTTAAAAAATCACATGACCTTAAGAGCTCAGACCGTTGCTCCAAACTGAGACTCTGTCTCTACCTCGATCCATCGCCAGATGAAGGTTCTAAGGTGATATGCAAGATATTCATCAGTATAGGATAGGGTCATTTCAGGTTCCCTCTCCTTAGTTGCCCAAAGTACCAGCTGGAGGAGGGAGAACATGAGCAAGGAAACCAGGACCACGAGGGATGCACCCACCCACTATGACAGTGGAACTGATTTATTGTGAGCCCACCAAGGCCAGCTGGTCTGGGTCTGAATAAGCATGGGTTGAAACTGGACTCTCTGAGCATGGCGGACAATGAAGGATGATGAGAAGCCAAGGACAATGGCACTAGGTTTCGATCCTAATACATGAACTGGCTTTGTGGGTGTTTAGCCTGCTTAGACGCTCACCTTCCTGGACATAGATAGAAGACCTTCGTCTTCCCACAGGGCAGAGAATTTGGACTGCTCTTCAGTTTTGAGAGGGAGGGGAAATGGTGTGGGGGGAGGAGAAGAGGAGTGGGGATAGGGGGAAGGGACTGGGGGGAGGGGGCAATATTTGGGAGGAGGGGAGGGAAATGGGAAACGGGGAGAAGGTGGAAATTTTAATTAAAAAAGAATAAAAAATAAAAAAAATAATAACTAGAACCTGGAAACAACCTAGATGCCCCTCAACAGAAGAATGGATAAATAAAATGTTGTACATTTAAAAAAAAAATCACATGAAAAATTTTATAGATATAATTCCTGTACCTTGTAATTTCTTGTAGGATAGTCTCCCTATTTTATAAACTTTGATCAGTCAAAAGCATAATTTCTTTGCCAAAGGTCATGAAGATGTTATGCCCACTGCAGCTACAGCTAGTTCCAATCACTAAGGAAATGTTCAGTGAGTGAGATGCTTTCAAGACTATTGCAGAAGACCAGAGTGTGGTGATCTTACCGCTACAAGAAGAATAAAACATACTCATTGGAAATTTTAGTTGATTGGAGTAATTTCTGGCCAATTTGAATATTCACATTACATCAAGGGACTGAATAATAATTGTCACATCTGTCCTATCATCAAACACACACCCTTGCACTAAATAATCATCCCTCTGCCTGAAAAATTTCATGGAGCAAATATTTATAAAACTGGTTAAATCTAGAAGATGGGTTCAAATACATCAGGCAAGTTTTTATTGTGGACCTTGTGACATTGGTTAGCATGACATTGGTTATTATGAAATACCAAGACAAAGCTGCTATCTGAAATATTTCTCAAAAGTTTTCACCAGGAACTGTCTTTTGCAAAACTTCATACTAGTCTGGTTTGCTGTGGATCGTACCATTTAAAAGCTGATCCTGGGGACTTCAGAGCCATCTGAGTTTTTCAGGTTAGTTATTGCATGCATTGCCAGCCACACATGTATGAAGATCACCCACAGTAGATCACTGTTTTCTTCTGTGTAGTTACACACCAGATAGTATCAATAATGAGAACTTTTAAATAGATGTGTTTTGATTTCACCAGAAGAAAGAAACTGAAGAGTAGGGATGTTCAGGGCTATGACCCTAACAGGCACTTGGGATGTGAAGAAGGGTGAGTCTCAATTTCCTGTCCCTCCTAGTCAATGTAGAGTGTTCAAGGGCACCTTGGGTAACTTGGGCCCTGCCTATCTCAAAAGTAAAGATTAAGATAATCAAGATTGACAACGTGAGTTTAATGTCTGTGAGATACTAGCAGTTGCCGGAGGAGTAAGATGCCAGAGCATTACCAGTAAGTCATGGTGCATGTGGCAATACACAGATTATTAGAAATGGGTTAATTTCAACATAAGAGCTAGCAAGGAATAAGCCTGAGCTATCAGTCAAGCAATTACAATTAACATTAAGCCTCAGAGTGGTTATTTGGGAACTGGTAGATGGGAGAGAAACTTCCAGTTATACACACACACACACACACACACACACACACAGGGGGGGGGAACAAACACACATATATCAAGTAATTTTAAAAAGTATTAGAAGGACCAGAGTTAGTGCAGTGTAGACTGTTTGCCTACTATACATAGGGTCACAGGCATGATCCCACACTACTATGAAAAGAAAAGGGTAGAAGTGGAAGAAAGAAATGAAAGAAAGATATGAGAAATTTTGCTAATATTAGATATCAAAGACTGACTAGGACAAGTCAAAGAGAAATTGGTTAAAAATGCCAAACTCATATATTCAAAAATTAAAAATTCTTTATGAGTAAAAAGCATACAAAATCTATACTAAAATACTATGAAGATAAAACTATTTTCCCTCTTCTAAATCCACAGAGATAACAAAATAATTGGAATGAAATTTTAAGCAAGACACTTCGAATAGCTCCTTGCTACATTAAGTTTACCATAAACTCCTATTAACTCTTCATACACAAACAGTGCAGGAACAGTACAAAAACCATAAGTATGCTATAGGGTGAAGCCCCCCAAAAGTTAAAGAATGATTGAAGTGAAATACCATTATGAATCTGATCAGCAGAGGCTTGAACAGTTCTAAAATTGTTGAGTCGTTTGAAATAATAAATTTGGGATATTCTAGCATAAAATAATCATGAAAACAAATTCAACAGGAAGTGAATAATTCAAGGATAAAGGATCTAAAGGAAAATAGAGTAGCTATCACACACACACACACATACACACATATACATACACATACACGAACAGGTCTCCTTATGTAGTACAGACTGGCCTTGGATTCACTATGTAGCACAGGCTTGCCTTGAACTTTGACTTTCAGTCTCTAGAGTTCTCGAGTTACAGGTATGCATCATTACACACAGCTTAAAATATAAATTTTAAAAATAGCTACAATTACTACTTATGTCAGCAAAGATGACAAAATGTCAGAAACTGTGAAAGTGTTATTTTTTTAAATAGTGGAAATTCAGAATGTTTCTACTTTTATTGGTATACTATTTCTAAATAACAGAACTTGATTTTGTAATTATGAATTCATAAGGAAAGGAAAACTATTTTTTAAAGCTTAAAAACCATTTCCCCATTTATAAAAGGCAGAGAGTTAAGAATATTAATGCAATTTTTGGAGCAGCAATATAAGTAGAAATTACTTGTATGTATAACAATACATACAAGAAGTAAAATACCAATTTAAAAAAATATTCATTTATGTTGGAAAAGACAAACAAAACAAAATAAAAATAGCATAGGTTTCTGGGTGATGTTTTATTTTTGTTTTGTTTAATTTTCTTTGAGATTTTCAAATGCCCACGGTTGCTGGAAGTATTATTGAGTGCTCTCCCACAGAACACTGGGCAGATTATGACATACACAGGTAGTATTCATCATTCCTATCATTCTCCAAAATCCAAAATTTGTTTTGGAGCCCTGGTGCAGCTCTTACAGACACCTAGTCTTACAAAGAGTCCAATTTTGTTACCAATATGATGAGAGTCAACAATTGGTAAGTGATTCCTTTATCTGCATTAAGGGAGCATTGTATAGACACAGCAAATGACAGATCTGTGCCTTTGTGTCAGGGGCAAAGACAATCTATCACTCCTGGAGAGAAATGCTAGTACCATTTCGTTTCTTCTGTTTCTTGGAGGTCTGAAGGAAAATCCCAAGAAGAAAGCGGCACAATGAATTCGGTGTGACCCCGTAGGGCACGAAGATCAGAAGCCCACTCCCCACTGGTGGAGCAACCAGCCTCCTAGATTGTCATTCACAAAGCACGGAGCAGTCTAGCAGGAGCCCACCTCATGTGTTCCGCAACTATCTGCGAAGGCTTCTCCACATATACATATGTTCTGCATTTTCCTTAATTATGTATTACAGTAGTATGTGCTCACAGCAGCTCCCCCCCCCTTTCTGTTCTGTTTGCGGTTCCTAAGTGATTATGGGAATAGAAACAGATTAAAAAGATAGTCCACAGCCAAGGCTCCAAAGGATGTCTCATTCGATAACAACGCTCACTTGCATCAATCTATTGGTACGAAAGCTAACTGCTTCTGTAGTTGCATAGACATCTTTTAAATGAATTTCCCTCGATATAACCGAATTGATAAAAGGGCAAGACCACTTTCGCACAGTCTGTCTAGAGTTAAGGTAAATCGTGCTGCAAATGAAAAGGAAACTTGATGCATGAATTTCAACGGAAATCTAGAAACTATGCTATCTCTAAGCAGCACCCCGGCTCAGTGTATTAGCTCTCGCCAGGTGGATAAGTGCGATACTGAGGACACAAGATAAGACTCCACCCAGCCAGACACACCAGCCTTCCGGTGTATCAGCCAGTCTGTGGTACAGGGCTGTTGCACACTCATCCCAATTCTGATGAAACACAGGGAAACTTAATTCTCTGTGATGGTGAGCAATAGGCCTGGGAATATCATTCACTTTCAATGGATCAAGTTGGGTCAGATTGCCTCCTGCCATTCTTTGCTGGGTTTTGGAAGGCTGTTCTTTCTTTGGTCTCAATTGCGGTTCTCATTACTGGCAAAGAGGAGGGTGCTGGAGCCCCAGGTCCATGCTTGGGCATTAAATCAGACCTTTGCCCATCACCAGTTCCAGGGCTGGGGACGGGGTCAGGGGCGGGAGTGATGGGGGAGAGGGAATTCCCTCTTCTGGTGCTGCCTTCTGACACAGGAGAAGAGAAAACAGTTACACCTTTCGCCGCATCACTGTAGGGAACTAATTTGTTTTGACACATGGAGAAGTAATCTGGTGTTCATATTTATTCTGAAAAGACTGTATTAGCTAAAAACAAATTCCACGAGTAAAACTACTGATCTATAATCAGGCATGCATATCTACTGAGAATTCGGAGGTATCGGGAATTATGCCCACATTTCTCCCTAAAGGCATCTAATTCCCATCATTTTGATGCTTCTTTCCTGATGCTTCTCTCTTACAGGATTAGCACCCAGGATCCAGCTGTCTGCAGGAGCACACGAGTCACCGTATGCCAAACACTGGCAGGCGCTAATTTGACCCTCTGAACTCATGCCTCTCCTTCAGAAAGGCCACATAAATGGTCTTGATTGAAGAGCTATTCTAATACTCTCTTGGCAGTGACAGTCACTAAAATGCTTCTAAGCTTCAGCCTGCCTCACAGCAAGCCAATATACCACCTTGTTTATTTATTTTCAGTTTATGAAAAGCTAAGAGTCAAGGTTCTCTTTAAATGTTGGAAGCACCACGACGCCCTTGCCCAGGTTTAACAGAGGCCAAGGGAAATGTTATGTGGCCTGAAGGGGAGAAAAGCAAAGAAGGGGAGAAGCCCCTAATGAAACCACAGTGAGTGATAAGGGACCCGAGTTACAAGTATTCAAAGAGATGAATTGCATTAACCCTGCCCTTCCCTGTTACAGTCACTGCCCAGTGGAAACAGCAACAGAATTACTAAAATCCCACACTCTCTAATGGGATGGTAATAGGATTCAGAGGCCATTAGGGTAAAGGCAATCCATATTTTACAGTGTAATAAGCCCACACTGAAGTTGCTTGCACCCCCGCCCCCCAGGAGATCAACAATTACCAGTTTAACATTCACAAATCCACAAGTGCTTTCGAAATTGCAAAGTACTCCTCTGTTAAAAGTCAAAGGTCTATTTTGTAAAGCGGTACACAGTTTTTGTTTTTTTGTGAAGTAAAATCATTTAAATAAATTGAAAGAACATTTTCTTTGCTCTGACTATCGATTATTACTCATTCCTGAATGTTCGGAGATGAAGAGTACGGTGATTTATTATAAAGGTAGTTTGTAGTTCTAAAAATGGTGCGCATTTGTTTGCGTGGTTATAGTTCCTTTTTCAATGATTTCTTTTTTTCTTTATAAACACTCTCTTATTAAACAAGAAATATAATAAAGTGTTCTTTGTGTTGAGACATTGCTGATAATGTGGGACAGGGAATTTGTTAAGACACGGGTGAAGAACGGGAGAAAGGAGCTCTCCTAAGCCTTGAGGGGGAGCAAAGAGATGTGTGTCCCCTTGACTCCCCACGGGAGGCCTCACTCCCTTTGAGGAATCGGTGGGGAGCAGGAGAAGGGGAGGGAGAGGGAACTGGGATTAATATGTAAAATGAAAAAAGATTATTTTAAAAAAGAAAAGAAAAAATCAAAAGAGAAATTACAATGGCAAACTCAAATCAGTTAGCATACGAATTGCCGGGGGAAAGAGTAAACTGACCTACCTTTCATGCTTATCATGTGGTTCTGCTGTTTTAATTAGCCCGTTTGGCAATTTCATACATGTGTCCTGCATTCTGGTTACTCTTTACCCTCCCTTCTCTGATCTCTCATCATGAGTCTCCCCCCGTTGCTCGTGTTACCAGTCTCTTTGTCAGATTCAAAACTTTTGAGTTTGTTTATATAACTTCATTATTGTGTCAGCGAATCAACTTTTTATTATACAGGAAAACTCAGAAAGACAATGAATTTTTAGGAAAACATTCTAGCAGATGAGTGTGACTTGTTATTCATCTCTACAGGTCTTCTTTTTGAGTCTCCTGATAAAATACTAAAGATACAATTCCTGAACATACATAATAAATACATCCAATGTACACGCATGCTTCATGCTTAATTGGACATGCTTAAGTTTCTCTTCACAAATAACATATATCCAGTGCTACTTTAATTGTATAATAGGTGGGGAGAGTCACAATTCATACACTTTACAGAATATTCTTTTACACAACAGCAAAAAAAACAGGAGTATGAGCTACATGACATGAAAGGCTGACGGTAATTAAAATAACAATGATGAATGAAGAAACTCCTTGTGAATACTCTGCATTTTATGTGCCTCTCAGCAAACACCTTAGCCCTGCAAAAAACCCTGCAGCTGAGTAAAAACCATAAAAGATCAAAACTGCCCGAGTCTTAATGCTGAGTTCATTCTTAGCTATGTTGCCAAGTAGCATGGAACTAGTTTCCTACTTGAAGGGTGTGGCTTTAAGCAAAATGGCCACTTTCAAAGATCAAAGATGCCGCACATGGCATGGGTACTTGGAGAACAGCTGCACGCAAGTGTTGAGCTGCTTACATGTGCCATCTACATGACAAGAGGGTGGCCTCTGGGAAATCACATGTGAAAGACGAAAACCCAGGTGGCATGGTGTTCAAGCAAGCCCTGCCATCTATGTTTCCCACAGTCTTTAGATGACTAAAAACTTTAGATTTTATCAAACATGAAAAAAAACCCCAAAGAACTTAATGAAACTTTTGAGAGCTAAGTTTGATAAGGAAAGCATACAGAAAACATTTGTGTGTAGGGAAAGGAATAGAAAGTGACATGGTCCCTGCAGACCCAACTACAAGTAAATCTATATACATTTCTTCTGCATCATCCTCCTGGTGTCCTGGATGTCTAACAATGTTCCTAACATTGAGTAGCTACGTGTCTACGTGTGGTTGCAGGAGCCCGAGGCCAAGGCATTCTTAACTCAGGTGTTCTGGTTTCTAAGATTTGCTCTCCTCACTAAGGACCTCATGCTAGAGAGACATGCCCACCACCTTCAGACTCTGATTCTCCCTCAAATGACTCCATCGTCTGTAACGAGCGACACGATCTAAGGATACGGATAAGAATGATGAAGATGATGTTTGATGAAAATGATGATAATGACTGTTACAAGGAGGGGATGTATCCACCCATTTAAAGCACAGGTATGCTCTGGAGCTTAAGTACCTGAGTCTATATCATGGTAGATATGAAGAGGCAAATACAAGATGAGACCTATTGAACTTAACCTGAAAATAGTATCAATAGCTAACACAGAGATGAATCTTTCCCAGTCTCTTCATATGAACTCTTACCCTTGAGTTGATAGAAGCAATGCAATTAGTTATTTGGTTAAAAGTCACTGATGAAATAAACATTATGCCACCAACATGAAGCCGTGGGTAGGGACCAGTGCATTGCACAGCTAGTCGCCATCCTTCCTATGCTTGCTGAGCTTCAGAGCTTATATATGTAGATTATGCACTGTTAGCCGATCACCTTCACACCCTCAGGGTCATGTGATGTTAGGCTGTTCGGAATAGAAGTCTGTAGGTGAGGACAGACTTCTAGAAGAAGTAGCATTTTAACTGAGACCTAAGAGAAGTCAACTAGAGGCCAGCTGGATTGTTGAGAAAACTAAAAGCATGGGCAACCATAACTGGTGGACTGTGAATCCAGCACATCCTGAAGATCTTCTAGAGATGGAGCAAAGAATGCAGATGTCTTGGAGGCCAGGTGGAGGATTGAACAGGCATGGGAGGTGATATACAAGGGTATCTAGCTTAACTGGAGATTCTTCAAGGGCAAGATATCAACATGTGTCCTCGTTTATAATTGCTGACAACATAATAGATTAAACACTGGAAAAGCTCCATCAAGATTTACAGAGTCACTCTCTGGAATGCTTTGGTGATGGCTGAAGCCATCATATGGCTAAAATACTTTTAAATACTATCCAGAGTCTCCACTAAAGCATGTCTTAGGCTTTTCTTAAGCAGCTAAGGTCCCATGAATGCCTCCATTCACCTCGATGCCTCTTCCCTCATCCATGAGTGGCATTCCTTCTGACCTCACCCTCTTACATTTTTGTGTTCTCAAACCTTAACTTAATGTTTACCACCAAGGAGACCGAGCTAAGAATGAAATCTACCATAGCACGGATAAATAAACATGGGAATGGATCATTGATGGATTGGTTCCGGGTCAGAGTGTTACTAACATTTTTTAAGACATATTAAGTTCCAAGTCAAGGCTTGCAACCTCAGCTTACAAGACAATCATTCATTCTCCAAATCAGAAGAAATCTGAGTCCATGTAGCACTGTCTCCTTGTCATATGGATGTTGTGCGAAAGGTAATGACAAGTCTACTCTCACAGAGTTCAAGGCCCCATTCTGTCACATGCTGCACCTTTTCTGGATAAATTCTCCATAGTTAAAGTTGATAGGCATGCTCAGAAAGGCAGCAACACATGGAGCTGTTAACAACTTTGCCTCCTATAGAAAACAAATCACAATTTTCTAATACCCTTTGAACATTTGGTTCATGAGAACAGATAGAACTGCAGATGATCTAAGTCATCCAACCATTCACTTCTAAAATCAGGGGCCTGACGTGGCGGCTCAAGTAGAAATAATATTCAGGGCGTAACCATCAGTGTTTAAAAACAATTTACCCTTCTGTTCAAGTAACATTTAAAAAAAAATTAAGACGAGTGAATCACAGCCTGTTATAATAAAACATAATAAAGTAATTAGAGCTTGGGTTTCTATCAAGGTTCTTGCCATGTAAAATGTTCATTTATCTGAAATTTGCTTAAAACAAATAGATTAGATTCATCTCATGAAGGAGAATGACATGATTTTTTTTGTTAACACCGATTAATGACTTCAGTTTCCAGTGTCATTAGTCGGCATCATCATTCTGTCATTTGAAAAATGGTCTCCTGAATCTGTGGGTTTCATCTCAACATGAAAGTTTGCCCATTTCTTATATTCTACTGACCTCTAGAGACTACATGGGTGTCTCTATATAAATCACATGTGATATGTGACTGAACATATACAACATATCTCTCACAAACATCACAAAGATTGGGAATGGAATAAAAAAAACCCCGATTAACAAACCCACTTCATTCTGGAATAGTATGCCAATTTTTCGCTTTTGTACCTCTCCTCTGCATGTATATTTGGTACAAGTGTTTCTTTAATACCAGGCATGCTCACAACACAACCCTTGTGTTCTTCTCTTGGGTGAATGAGGTACAGGAGTCTCAGAGCAATGACTATGAGACAAACTGATTGGATCTTTGGATTGTGCCTTTCATCTACACAGAATGTATTAGAGAATCCGGAGTCTCCTGTCCGGATTTTTTCTGAAAGCCAGATTTATTTTTACTTGGGAGTAGATAATTTTATAGGAGGATCTCCCCAAAATCACAGATGCTGTAATTTCTCTCTCTCTCTTGCTGAACACAGAAAGCCCATAAAATGTAGAGGTACCTCATGAGGCTCAGGGGGCTTGCTTGACTATCTATGTTTATAATTACTAGATACATGCCTAAAAATCAAATATAAAATAACTTCTAATTACAGACAAGACTATGAACTCCTTAAGATGGATACCAGGACTGGAGGTAGAGCTAGTGCTATGTCAGTATTTAGGAAACACAAGTTCCTGGGTTCAACTCGCAGTAGCCCCCTTGCCCAAAGACTTATGCCTTATTCATCTTGGAATCCATGGAACAAATGATGGGACATTAATAATATTAATTAGAAAAAATGCCACAATGTTTTCCAGGACTATAGTTAGACCATATCGAGAATTTATTGTTTTAGTCTTCTACCTTCTTTCCCTCCCTCTGTGAGTCTCTCTTAACTTAAATACAGATGTAGGCACATATACATACATCCTGTGTGTTATGTAACACACATAGAGAAATACAAGAATAAATGCACTGGTGAATACTGCATGTAAAACACAATGGTCTGATTGACCAGAAGATATTTGTGTGTGTGTGTGTATGCATATGTGTGTGCGTGCGTGCATGCTTGTGTGTGTGTGTAGATGTGTGCATGATCATGTGGGCACTCGTGCACAGCATGCTTATAGAGGTAAGAAGACAATCTACAGTGTTGTTTCTTGACTTCTATCATGTCTTCCATGCAGTCTCTTTGTTGTTAGCTGCTGTACACACTAGGCTAACTGGTTTGGGAGCCGCAGGGAGTCTCTTGTCTCAATCTTTCATTTACTGCAGGAAGAGCTTGCTTTATCAGTGATCTCTACAGGTTCCTCCTTTTTGACTCACCCGCTATAATACTAAAAATACAATCCCTGACCATACCATCCATAATAAATAGATCCAATGTACATGCATACACCACATCCAGCTTTCAATAGGTTCTGAATTTTGAACTCAGATCCTCAAAATTTCCCAACAATTGATATGTCCTGATAGGCTGTCCCAGTCCTCCACTGAATTTTCTAATAATTGTTTTCCACTTTCAGCTTCTTATATTATATTCCTGTTTGAATTCCCATCTAATAGAGACATTGAAGACAACTGGCCATTACAGTACATCTGGCTACACGCGAACCTTTAAAAACTTAAAGCAAATTTCTTTCTAACTCACTCAATTTTAACCTCGTAATAAAAGATTACGAGGAAACAATACCACTTTGTGCCCTTCAGCCTGTTGTCCCAATTCTATTCCGTGTGCATTTTATCACTTACACGATGCTATGCATTTATAACCAAACAGATCTTGTGACTTTTGATTAGTGCCTCATAGGACTACCAATTGCTAAGGCTTGAATGCTGTAAGAGGGGCAGCAGAAGAAAATTTAGCATTGTTTGATGAGACAATACCGTAAAGCAGGGGATGTGACTGCAAGATTTGGGTAAGGTCCATGCTCCAAAATGAGAGAGCAGAGGGAAACTGAGTTCTGACTTAATCAGAACTCCACTAGAGAGAATCCTCACTCCATTCTGCAGATGTGTGGCAAGGTGGCTGGCAACGGGCACACCCGGTCCACAATGAAGCCCTTTCTGGGAGTTCTGGATCTACGTTCCTTCCATCTCTTCCCCACTTCAGTCTAACTTATAGGAAAGAAGCCCAGGGGCCGCCAAGAGTGGGAAGGCTTTCATTAGGTTAACCTGTAAAAAGTAAAAAAAAAACAATATGGAGGAATGGGGAGCACCTAGCCAGTGATGGAAATGGGGGAGCGCTGGAGGAGCACTGAGCTGTAGGCCCCAATAACCTACTTTTGGATTTCACATTAGAAAACTACGCTAATCAAAATTCTGATCTAATTCAAAAGGTACCCTTGCCTGATCCATGAAGCCTTTTAAAGGACCTGCACACCCCAATTCCCAACTAGTTAATTAAAATGGGTAGTTAGCCTTATGGGAGGGGAGGGGAATTGTATAAGTCAAAACAACACACCCAGAAATTTGACCCTATTAAGATGGGTTGATTTGTTTTATTTTATCTTAGTGATTTGCTCCTCTAAACGGCAGAGAAGATAGTGACAACGTGAAAAGATAAAGTTAAGTTATCACTGGCAGTTAGAAAGCCATTTTCCTCACTCCGACACTGAAATTTAGCAGACAATTTCAGTGGTTAATTTTTAAAAAATTAGACTTTTTCCAACCTTCCATCTTTGAATGCTGTTCACTGGCTTGGGCTTCTTCCTTTCATATCATTAGCGGAACTGCTAATGATTAGACAAGTGTTTCATGTCAGGTAGAGAGAAGACAGAGTCAGAGAAGAAATCTGAGTAATCCCTGTACTGGAAAAGCAAGCCCCGGATAATCAGGACTGTACTGTACAGGCAATTAGGATTCTGTCCAGTTAAGAGAAATTTGTAATCCATTCAGTTTCAAGCTGGTAAAGTCACATTTCTCAAAAACTTGTATTTCGGCCTCCGATGGCTTAAAAAGTTCTCCTTACTAGATTGTCTCCAATTACAGAAATCCTTCCCAAGCACAAGGCTGCAGAAGTATATTAAACCTGCGGGGTACCATGTAGCTGAAGGTTTTACAGAGCTCTACAGCACACGGGATCCCAATGCATGATGTAACACTGCCGGAGCAATTCACCACAATCTGATAATGCTATTTGTTCAGATCACAAGAGTTGTCTTACATGGGCATGTGGGTATGTGCGAGTGGGGGAGTTATCTTTGAATAGAAGGTTCGAAATACTGCGCAAAAATGAGCTAGAGATAAATTCATGCTTGAATATTTTCCCCAACTTGCAGCCAGCCCTTCATGTCGCCACCTGTGAACACACACACATACAAGCATGCACGCACGCATACACACACACACACACACACACCACACAGAGGTGGGTCTGCAGTAGATAGCAACAGATCTCTGACTCACCCAGCAGTAACAGAAAAATGCAATGATCACAGATTTTTGAGCAGAAGAAGCTTCAGCCAAAACTGTCAGACTGAAGTAGACAGGGAGAATGCACCTCACCTCAAATACCAAGATCAACTTTGGTGCAGCATCCAAATGCGACGAGTCTTTAACAAAGAGAAAATAAAAATAGGAGTGTAGTAAGATACCTAGGTCTTGCAGACACAAGGCTGCTTACATTGTGGTATGGATTTTTTTGGATTGCTAATTTTTTTTTCTAGATAATTTAAAATCCTCTACAAACACACAGAAAGAAAACAGTCAAATAAGATATCCAGGAGAAAACAGGCAGAAAAAAACCCACCCCACCTACATTGAAGGTAGGAGACAATCATTTTTAAAGCTTTGGGATCTATTTTTTCCCTTGCGTTTTAATGCACTCATGTATATGAGTGATGCCTCTTGTGTCTCATGATGTCAAGTGTGAATGTCAGGGGCAGCCCCCCATCTCTGATGATATTAAAATGGTGGGAAGATGAAAAGCTTGGAAAAGCAAATGAAACGGATTAAATGAAAGTGGCTGGAAGACACAAAAAGTCACTCAACTCCAGTTTGGTTCTGAGGCCATAGTGACGACCCTGTCTACTTAGGCAGTCTGGTAAAATCAGCATTTCTGAGAACAAGTGTGGCACTCCTTCTATTTAATTGTGTCAATGGTTATTTTTGCACCCTTTCATTGTGAAGTCTGCATAACACAAGAAAACATCTTATACGCTGGCACATAAATGCATATTGTATAGTCTACCCCTGCGGTTGTCAGTCAAATGTACTAGGCATCAGAGAGTTCAAGGTGAGGTAGTCACGGTTTATAGAAAGTAATTGACAACACAGGCAATTTGGGGAGGCAATTAACTCCAATAAATAACGTATATACCTTTTCAGAGCGATGAAACTCTCAAAGATCACACAAATCCATCATAATCAATGTCAAGAAACTGGAGATAAACCCAACGTGGATTGTGTCCAAATAGCAATAGCCTAGACAGAACGCTGCATCTTCTAAACGATGTGCCTCATCTTCAACACATGGTGAAGGTTTCTCTTATGAGGATATGAAATAAACATATTTATACCAAATCTGTCCTTAATGAGGCCATGTCATCCTCAGTACATACAAGAAATTGCAATCATTGCAATAACATCTACTTTTCCTCCTCTCAATAGTTCTCGACTTTCCTACCCGTGACTAGACTAAAGCAATGCCCACTGGCCTCCAGCCTTAAGACCAGGTGTTTCCCCCTCTTTTCTCAGCATCATCCCTTAAAGGTAAGTTAATACCACAGCAGCATTAGTAGCTCCATAAGGCTGCAATATAATTGGAAAAGAAAGGTCATCAAGACAGGTGTGTTCAGAGAATGTTGGGAGGGACTCTGCCGTGCAGATTCACAGTTCTCGTTCCTCACTCTCCTACCAAGTTGTAGCTACTCTACAAACTGCCAGATATCTCTGCAATGGGCACCCAAAATTTGGCTGGTCATTCAAAGTCCACCACTGCACTGGTATCCACCATCACTTGGGGTCCCTGTTTCCCACACGATCTCTCTGATAGTGCTATCCCAGATTCTTTTATGCTTTCCTTTTTCCTCCTACTTCAAAATATCCCCTCAACCTACACCAGCCTCTTCTTGCATTCTCTGCTGAGGGAAACAGGGAGGATATGCTTGGTACATCCACGAGGACTCTCCAAGTACGCACCATAGCTTCCATTATTACAAAGGTATCAGTGAGGGCGGGCATTTCTAATGTTAGGTACTATTAGGCACATGTTCTTCATGGTGCTTTGGATATACACAGTACTTTATAGATACTATGGGGGGGAAGAGAGCAACGGGG